>NW_028142945.1:600000-1038201 GCF_977018435.1 Lepisma saccharinum | reverse complement strand
TGAAGATCTGAGTATGTAGTTTTTGACCTTATCTGAAACCTCCCATCTGAAAATTTGAAAATTCCTAAAAAAATCCGTCCAAAATCTTGATGACCCCAATCTCTTGTTTTGTACGTTTTTTCCACGTGTCTTGACATCCAATGTATCCCTGCAAAGTTTGGTGAAGATCTGAGTATGTAGTTTTTGACCTTATCTGGAACCTCCTATCTGAAAATTTGAAAATTCTTAAAAAATTCGTCCAAAATCTTGATGTCTCCAATCTCTTGTTTTGTACGTTTTTTCCACGTGTCTTGATATCCAATGTATCCCTGCAAAGTTTGGTGAAGATCTGAGTATGTAGTTTTTGACCTTATATGGAACCTCCCATCTGAAAATTTGAAAATTCTTAAAAAATTCGTCCAAAATCTTGATGTCTCCAATCTCTTGTTTTGTACGTTTTTTCCACGTGTCTCGACCTCCAATGGATCCCTGCAAAGTTTGGTGAAGATCTGAGTATGTAGTTTTTGACCTTATCTGGAACCTCCCATCTGAAAATTTGAAAATTCCTAAAAAATCCGTCCAAAATCTTGATGACCCCAATCTCTTGTTTTGTACGTTTTTTCCACGTGTCTTGACATCCAATGTATCCCTGCAAAGTTTGGTGAAGATCTGAGTATGTAGTTTTTGACCTTATCTGGAACCTCCTATCTGAAAATTTGAAAATTCTTAAAAAATTCGTCGAAAATCTTGATGTCTCCAATCTTTTGTTTTGTACGTTTTTTCCACGTGTCTTGACATCCAATGTATCCCTGCAAAGTTTGGTGAAGATCTGAGTATGTAGTTTTTGACCTTATATGGAACCTCCTATCTGAAAATTTGAAAATTCTTAAAAAATTCGTCCAAAATCTTGATGTCTCCAATCTCTTGTTTTGTACGTTTTTTCCACGTGTCTCGACCTCCAATGGATCCCTGCAAAGTTTGGTGAAGATCTGAGTATGTCGTTTTTGACCTTATCTGGAACCTCCCATCTGAAAATTTGAAAATTCTTAAAAAATTCGTCGAAAATCTTGATGTCTCCGATCTCTTGTTTTGTACGTTTTTTCCACGTGTCTTGACATGCAAAGTATTCCTGCAAAGTTTGGTGAAGATCTGAGTATGTAGTTTTTGACCTCATCTGGAACCTCCTATCTGAAAATTTGAAAATTCTTAAAAAATTCGTCCAAAATCTTGATGTCTCCAATCTCTTGTTCTGTACGTTTTTTCCACGTGTCTTGACATCCAATGTATCCCTGCAATGTTTGGTGAAGATCTGAGTATGTAGTTTTTGACCTTATCTGGAACCTCCCATCTGAAAATTTGAAAATTCCTAAAAAATCCGTCCAAAATCTTGATGACCCCAATCTCTTGTTTTGTACTTTTTTTCCACGTGTCTCGACCTCCAATGTATCCCTGCAAAGTTTGGTGAAGATCTGAGTATGTAGTTTTTGACCTTATATGGAACCTCCTATCTGAAAATTTGAAAATTCTTAAAAAATTCGTCCAAAATCTTGATGTCACCAATCCTATGTTTTGTATGTTTTTTCCACGTGTCTTGACATCCAATGTATCCATGCAAAGTTTGGTGAAGATCTGAGTATGTCGTTTTTGACCTTATCTGGAACCTCCCATCTGAAAATTTGAAAATTCTTAAAAAATTCGTCGAAAATCTTGATGTCTCCGATCTCTTGTTTTGTACGTTTTTTCCACGTGTCTTGACATGCAAAGTATTCCTGCAAAGTTTGGTGAAGATCTGAGTATGTAGTTTTTGACCTCATCTGGAACCTCCTATCTGAAAATTTGAAAATTCTTAAAAAATTCGTCCAAAATTTTGATGTCTCCAATCTCTTGTTTTGTACGTTTTTTCCACGTGTCTTGACATCCAATGTATTCCTGCAATGTTTGGTGGAGATCTGAGTATGTAGTTTTAGACCTTATCTGGAACCTCCTATCTCAAAATTTGAAAATTCTTCAAAAATTCGTCCAAAATCTTGATGTCTCCAATCTCTTGTTTTGTACGTTTTTTCCACGTGTCTCGACCTCCAATGGATCCCTGCAAAGTTTGGTGAAGATCTGAGTATGTCGTTTTTGACCTTATCTGGAACATCCTTTCTGAAAATTTGAAAATTCTTAAAAAATTCGTCCAAAATCTTGATGTCTCCAATCTCTTGTTTTGTACGTTTTTTCCACGTGTCTTGATATCCAATGTATCCCTGCAAAGTTTGGTGAAGATCTGAGTATGTCGTTTTTGACCTTATCTGGAACATCCTTTCTGAAAATTTGAAAATTGTTAAAAAATTCGTCCAAAATCTTGATGTCTCCAATCTCTTTTTTTGTACGTTTTTTCCACGTGTCTTGACATCCAATGTATCCCTGCAAAGTTTGGTGAAGATCTGAGTATGTAGTTTTTGACCTTATCTGGAACCTCCCATCTGAAAATTTGAAAATTCTTAAAAAATTCGACCAAAATCTTGATGTCTCCAATCTTTTGTTTTGTACGTTTTTTCCACGTGTCTTGACACATAATGTATCCATGCAAAGTTTGGTGAAGATCTGAGTATGTAGTTTTTGACCTTATATGGAACCTCCTATCTGAAAATTTGAAAATTCTTAAAAAATTCGTCCAAAATCTTGATGTCTCCAATCTCTTGTTTTGTACGTTTTTTCCACGTGTCTTGACATCCAATGTATCCCTGCAAAGTTTGGTGAAGATCTGAGTATGTAGTTTTTGACCTTATCTGGAACCTCCCATCTGAAAATTTGAAAATTCTTAAAAAATTCGACCAAAATCTTGATGTCTCCAATCTTTTGTTTTGTACGTTTTTTCCACGTGTCTTGACACATAATGTATCCATGCAAAGTTTGGTGAAGATCTGAGTATGTAGTTTTTGACCTTATATGGAACCTCCTATCTGAAAATTTGAAAATTCTTAAAAAATTCGTCCAAAATCTTGATGTCTCCAATCTCTTGTTTTGTACGTTTTTTCCACGTGTCTTGACATCCAATGTATCCCTGCAAAGTTTGGTGAAGATCTGAGTATGTAGTTTGTGACCTTATCTGGAACCTCCCATCTGAAAATTTGAAAATTCCTAAAAAATCCGTGCAAAATCTTGATGACCCCAATCTCTTGTTTTGTACGTTTTTTCCACGTGTCTTGACATCCAATGTATTCCTGCAATGTTTGGTGAAGATCTGAGTATGTAGTTTTTGACCTTATATGGAACCTCCTATCTGAAAATTTGAAAATCCTTAAAAAATTCGACCAAAATCTTGATGTTCCGAATCCTATGTTTTGTATGTTTTTTCCACGTGTCTTGACATCCAATGTATCCATGCAAAGTTTGGTGAAGATCTGAGTATGTAGTTTTTGACCTTATATTGAACCTCCCATCTGAAAATTTGAAAATTCTTAAAAAATTCGTCCAAAATCTTGATGACCCCAATCTCTTGTTTTGTACGTTTTTTCCACGTGTCTTGACATCCAAAGTATCCCTGCAAAGTTTGGTGAAGATCTGAGTATGTAGTTTTTGACCTTATATGGAACCTCCTTTCTGAAAATTTGAGAATTCTTAAAAAATTCGTCCAAAATCTTGATGTCTCCAATCTCTTGTTTTGTACGTTTTTTCCACGTGTCTTGACATCCAATGTATCCATGCAAAGTTTGGTGAAGATCTGAGTATGTCGTTTTTGACCTTATCTGGAACCTCCCATCTGAAAATTTGAAAATTCTTAAAAAATTCGTCGAAAATCTTGATGTCTCCAATCTTTTGTTTTGTACGTTTTTTCCACGTGTCTTGACATGCAAAGTATCCCTGCAACGTTTGGTGAAGATCTGAGTATGTAGTTTTTGACCTTATCTGGAACATCCTTTCTGAAAATTTGAAAATTCTTAAAAAATTCGTCCAAAATCTTGATGTCTCCAATCTCTTGTTTTGTACGTTTTTTCCACGTGTCTTGATATCCAATGTATCCCTGCAAAGTTTGGTGAAGATCTGAGTATGTCGTTTTTGACCTTATCTGGAACATCCTTTCTGAAAATTTGAAAATTGTTAAAAAATTCGTCCAAAATCTTGATGTCTCCAATCTCTTTTTTGTACGTTTTTTCCACGTGTCTTGACATCCAATGTATCCCTGCAAAGTTTGGTGAAGATCTGAGTATGTAGTTTTTGACCTTATCTGGAACCTCCCATCTGAAAATTTGAAAATTCTTAAAAAATTCGACCAAAATCTTGATGTCTCCAATCTTTTGTTTTGTACGTTTTTTCCACGTGTCTTGACACATAATGTATCCATGCAAAGTTTGGTGAAGATCTGAGTATGTAGTTTTTGACCTTATATGGAACCTCCTACCTGAAAATTTGAAAATTCTTAAAAAATTCGTCCAAAATCTTGATGTCTCCAATCTCTTGTTTTGTACGTTTTTTCCACGTGTCTTGACATCCAATGTATCCCTGCAAAGTTTGGTGAAGATCTGAGTATGTAGTTTTTGACCTTATCTGGAACCTCCCATCTGAAAATTTGAAAATTCCTAAAAAATCCGTGCAAAATCTTGATGACCCCAATCTCTTGTTTTGTACGTTTTTTCCACGTGTCTTGACATCCAATGTATCCATGCAAAGTTTGGTGAAGATCTGAGTATGTCGTTTTTGACCTTATCTGGAACCTCCCATCTGAAAATTTGAAAATTCTTCAAAAATTCGTCGAAAATCTTGATGTCTCCAATCTCTTGTTTTGTACGTTTTTTCCACGTGTCTTGACATGCAAAGTATCCCTGCAACGTTTGGTGAAGATCTGAGTATGTAGTTTTTGACCTTATCTGGAACCTCCTATCTGAAAATTTGAAAATTCTTCAAAAATTCGTCGAAAATCTTGATGTCTCCAATCTCTTGTTTTGTACGTTTTTTCCACGTGTCTTGACATCCAATGTATCCCTGCAATGTTTGGTGGAGATCTGAGTATGTAGTTTTTGACCTTATCTGGGACCTCCTATCAGAAAATTTTGAAAATTCTTCAAAAATTCGTCCAAAATCTTGATGTCTCCAATCTCTTGTTTTGTACGTTTTTTCCACGTGTCCCGACCTCCAATGGATCCCTGCAAAGTTTGGTGAAGATCTGAGTATGTCGTTTTTGACCTTATCTGGAACCTCCCATCTGAAAATTTGAAAATTCTTAAAAAATTCGTCGAAAATCTTGATGTCTCCGATCTCTTGTTTTGTACGTTTTTTCCACGTGTCTTGACATGCAAAGTATTCCTGCAAAGTTTGGTGAAGATCTGAGTATGTAGTTTTTGACCTCATCTGGAACCTCCTATCTGAAAATTTGAAAATTCTTAAAAAATTCGTCCAAAATCTTGATGTCTCCAATCTCTTGTTTTGTACGTTTTTTCCACGTGTCTTGACATCCAATGTATCCCTGCAATGTTTGGTGAAGATCTGAGTATGTAGTTTTTGACCTTATCTGGAACCTCCCATCTGAAAATTTGAAAATTCCTAAAAAATCCGTCCAAAATCTTGATGACCCCAATCTCTTGTTTTGTACTTTTTTTCCACGTGTCTCGACCTCCAATGTATCCCTGCAAAGTTTGGTGAAGATCTGAGTATGTAGTTTTTGACCTTATATGGAACCTCCTATCTGAAAATTTGAAAATTCTTAAAAAATTCGTCCAAAATCTTGATGTCACCAATCCTATGTTTTGTATGTTTTTTCCACGTGTCTTGACATCCAATGTATCCATGCAAAGTTTGGTGAAGATCTGAGTATGTCGTTTTTGACCTTATCTGGAACCTCCCATCTGAAAATTTGAAAATTCTTAAAAAATTCGTCGAAAATCTTGATGTCTCCGATCTCTTGTTTTGTACGTTTTTTCCACGTGTCTTGACATGCAAAGTATTCCTGCAAAGTTTGGTGAAGATCTGAGTATGTAGTTTTTGACCTCATCTGGAACCTCCTATCTGAAAATTTGAAAATTCTTAAAAAATTCGTCCAAAATTTTGATGTCTCCAATCTCTTGTTTTGTACGTTTTTTCCACGTGTCTTGACATCCAATGTATCCCTGCAATGTTTGGTGAAGATCTGAGTATGTAGTTTTTGACCTTATCTGGAACCTCCCATCTGAAAATTTGAAAATTCCTAAAAAATCCTTCCAAAATCTTGATGACCCCAATCTCTTGTTTTGTACGTTTTTTCCACGTGTCTTGACATCCAATGTATCCCTGCAAAGTTTGGTGAAGATCTGAGTATGTAGTTTTTGACCTTATCTGGAACCTCCTATCTGAAAATTTGAAAATTCTTAAAAAATTCGTCCAAAATCTTGATGTCTCCAATCTCTTTTTTGTACGTTTTTTCCACGTGTCTTGACATCCAATGTATCCCTGCAAAGTTTGGTGAAGATCTGAGTATGTAGTTTTTGACCTTATCTGGAACCTCCCATCTGAAAATTTGAAAATTCTTAAAAAATTCGACCAAAATCTTGATGACCCCAATCTCTTGTTTTGTACGTTTTTTCCACGTGTCTTGACATCCAATGTATCCATGCAAAGTTTGGTGAAGATCTGAGTATGTCGTTTTTGACCTTATCTGGAACCTCCCATCTGAAAATTTGAAAATTCTTCAAAAATTCGTCGAAAATCTTGATGTCTCCAATCTCTTGTTTTGTACGTTTTTTCCACGTGTCTTGACATGCAAAGTATCCCTGCAACGTTTGGTGAAGATCTGAGTATGTAGTTTTTGACCTTATCTGGAACCTCCTATCTGAAAATTTGAAAATTCTTCAAAAATTCGTCGAAAATCTTGATGTCTCCAATCTCTTGTTTTGTACGTTTTTTCCACGTGTCTTGACATCCAATGTATCCCTGCAATGTTTGGTGGAGATCTGAGTATGTAGTTTTTGACCTTATCTGGGACCTCCTATCAGAAAATTTTGAAAATTCTTCAAAAATTCGTCCAAAATCTTGATGTCTCCAATCTCTTGTTTTGTACGTTTTTTCCACGTGTCCCGACCTCCAATGGATCCCTGCAAAGTTTGGTGAAGATCTGAGTATGTCGTTTTTGACCTTATCTGGAACCTCCCATCTGAAAATTTGAAAATTCTTAAAAAATTCGTCGAAAATCTTGATGTCTCCGATCTCTTGTTTTGTACGTTTTTTCCACGTGTCTTGACATGCAAAGTATTCCTGCAAAGTTTGGTGAAGATCTGAGTATGTAGTTTTTGACCTCATCTGGAACCTCCTATCTGAAAATTTGAAAATTCTTAAAAAATTCGTCCAAAATCTTGATGTCTCCAATCTCTTGTTTTGTACGTTTTTTCCACGTGTCTTGACATCCAATGTATCCCTGCAATGTTTGGTGAAGATCTGAGTATGTAGTTTTTGACCTTATCTGGAACCTCCCATCTGAAAATTTGAAAATTCCTAAAAAATCCGTCCAAAATCTTGATGACCCCAATCTCTTGTTTTGTACTTTTTTTCCACGTGTCTCGACCTCCAATGTATCCCTGCAAAGTTTGGTGAAGATCTGAGTATGTAGTTTTTGACCTTATATGGAACCTCCTATCTGAAAATTTGAAAATTCTTAAAAAATTCGTCCAAAATCTTGATGTCACCAATCCTATGTTTTGTATGTTTTTTCCACGTGTCTTGACATCCAATGTATCCATGCAAAGTTTGGTGAAGATCTGGTATGTCGTTTTTGACCTTATCTGGAACATCCTTTCTGAAAATTTGAAAATTGTTAAAAAATTCGTCCAAAATCTTGATGTCTCCAATCTCTTTTTTGTACGTTTTTTCCACGTGTCTTGACATCCAATGTATCCCTGCAAAGTTTGGTGAAGATCTGAGTATGTAGTTTTTGACCTTATCTGGAACCTCCCATCTGAAAATTTGAAAATTCTTAAAAAATTCGACCAAAATCTTGATGTCTCCAATCTTTTGTTTTGTACGTTTTTTCCACGTGTCTTGACACATAATGTATCCATGCAAAGTTTGGTGAAGATCTGAGTATGTAGTTTTTGACCTTATATGGAACCTCCTACCTGAAAATTTGAAAATTCTTAAAAAATTCGTCCAAAATCTTGATGTCTCCAATCTCTTGTTTTGTACGTTTTTTCCACGTGTCTTGACATCCAATGTATCCCTGCAAAGTTTGGTGAAGATCTGAGTATGTAGTTTTTGACCTTATCTGGAACCTCCCATCTGAAAATTTGAAAATTCCTAAAAAATCCGTGCAAAATCTTGATGACCCCAATCTCTTGTTTTGTACGTTTTTTCCACGTGTCTTGACATCCAATGTATCCATGCAAAGTTTGGTGAAGATCTGAGTATGTCGTTTTTGACCTTATCTGGAACCTCCCATCTGAAAATTTGAAAATTCTTCAAAAATTCGTCGAAAATCTTGATGTCTCCAATCTCTTGTTTTGTACGTTTTTTCCACGTGTCTTGACATGCAAAGTATCCCTGCAACGTTTGGTGAAGATCTGAGTATGTAGTTTTTGACCTTATCTGGAACCTCCTATCTGAAAATTTGAAAATTCTTCAAAAATTCGTCGAAAATCTTGATGTCTCCAATCTCTTGTTTTGTACGTTTTTTCCACGTGTCTTGACATCCAATGTATCCCTGCAATGTTTGGTGGAGATCTGAGTATGTAGTTTTTGACCTTATCTGGGACCTCCTATCAGAAAATTTTGAAAATTCTTCAAAAATTCGTCCAAAATCTTGATGTCTCCAATCTCTTGTTTTGTACGTTTTTTCCACGTGTCCCGACCTCCAATGGATCCCTGCAAAGTTTGGTGAAGATCTGAGTATGTCGTTTTTGACCTTATCTGGAACCTCCCATCTGAAAATTTGAAAATTCTTAAAAAATTCGTCGAAAATCTTGATGTCTCCGATCTCTTGTTTTGTACGTTTTTTCCACGTGTCTTGACATGCAAAGTATTCCTGCAAAGTTTGGTGAAGATCTGAGTATGTAGTTTTTGACCTCATCTGGAACCTCCTATCTGAAAATTTGAAAATTCTTAAAAAATTCGTCCAAAATCTTGATGTCTCCAATCTCTTGTTTTGTACGTTTTTTCCACGTGTCTTGACATCCAATGTATCCCTGCAATGTTTGGTGAAGATCTGAGTATGTAGTTTTTGACCTTATCTGGAACCTCCCATCTGAAAATTTGAAAATTCCTAAAAAATCCGTCCAAAATCTTGATGACCCCAATCTCTTGTTTTGTACTTTTTTTCCACGTGTCTCGACCTCCAATGTATCCCTGCAAAGTTTGGTGAAGATCTGAGTATGTAGTTTTTGACCTTATATGGAACCTCCTATCTGAAAATTTGAAAATTCTTAAAAAATTCGTCCAAAATCTTGATGTCACCAATCCTATGTTTTGTATGTTTTTTCCACGTGTCTTGACATCCAATGTATCCATGCAAAGTTTGGTGAAGATCTGAGTATGTCGTTTTTGACCTTATCTGGAACCTCCCATCTGAAAATTTGAAAATTCTTAAAAAATTCGTCGAAAATCTTGATGTCTCCGATCTCTTGTTTTGTACGTTTTTTCCACGTGTCTTGACATGCAAAGTATTCCTGCAAAGTTTGGTGAAGATCTGAGTATGTAGTTTTTGACCTCATCTGGAACCTCCTATCTGAAAATTTGAAAATTCTTAAAAAATTCGTCCAAAATTTTGATGTCTCCAATCTCTTGTTTTGTACGTTTTTTCCACGTGTCTTGACATCCAATGTATCCCTGCAATGTTTGGTGAAGATCTGAGTATGTAGTTTTTGACCTTATCTGGAACCTCCCATCTGAAAATTTGAAAATTCCTAAAAAATCCTTCCAAAATCTTGATGACCCCAATCTCTTGTTTTGTACGTTTTTTCCACGTGTCTTGACATCCAATGTATCCCTGCAAAGTTTGGTGAAGATCTGAGTATGTAGTTTTTGACCTTATCTGGAACCTCCTATCTGAAAATTTGAAAATTCTTAAAAAATTCGTCCAAAATCTTGATGTCTCCAATCTCTTTTTTGTACGTTTTTTCCACGTGTCTTGACATCCAATGTATCCCTGCAAAGTTTGGTGAAGATCTGAGTATGTAGTTTTTGACCTTATCTGGAACCTCCCATCTGAAAATTTGAAAATTCTTAAAAAATTCGACCAAAATCTTGATGTCTCCAATCTTTTGTTTTGTACGTTTTTTCCACGTGTCTTGACACATAATGTATCCATGCAAAGTTTGGTGAAGATCTGAGTATGTAGTTTTTGACCTTATATGGAACCTCCTATTTGAAAATTTGAAAATTCTTAAAAAATTCGTCCAAAATCTTGATGTCTCCAATCTCTTGTTTTGTACGTTTTTTCCACGTGTCTTAACATCCAATGTATCCCTGCAAAGTTTGGTGAAGATCTGAGTATGTAGTTTTTGACCTTATCTGGAACCTCCCATCTGAAAATTTGAAAATTCCTAAAAAATCCGTGCAAAATCTTGATGACCCCAATCTCTTGTTTTGTACGTTTTTTCCACGTGTCTTGACATCCAATGTATCCATGCAAAGTTTGGTGAAGATCTGAGTATGTCGTTTTTGACCTTATCTGGAACCTCCCATCTGAAAATTTGAAAATTCTTAAAAAATTCGTCGAAAATCTTGATGTCTCCAATCTCTTGTTTTGTACGTTTTTTCCACGTGTCTTGACATGCAAAGTATCCCTGCAACGTTTGGTGAAGATCTGAGTATGTAGTTTTTGACCTTATCTGGAACCTCCTATCTGAAAATTTGAAAATTCTTCAAAAATTCGTCGAAAATCTTGATGTCTCCAATCTCTTGTTTTGTACGTTTTTTCCACGTGTCTTGACATCCAATGTATCCCTGCAATGTTTGGTGGAGATCTGAGTATGTAGTTTTTGACCTTATCTGGGACCTCCTATCAGAAAATTTGAAAATTCTTCAAAAATTCGTCCAAAATCTTGATGTCTCCAATCTCTTGTTTTGTACGTTTTTTCCACGTGTCTCGACCTCCAATGTATCCCTGCAAAGTTTGGTGAAGATCTGAGTATGTCGTTTTTGACCTTATCTGGAACATCCTTTCTGAAAATTTGAAAATTCTTAAAAAATTCGTCGAAAATCTTGATGTCTCCAATCTCTTGTTTTGTACGTTTTTTCCACGTGTCTTGACATCCAATGTATCCCTGCAAAGTTTGGTGAAGATCTGAGTATGTAGTTTTTGACCTTATATGGAACCTCCTTTCTGAAAATTTGAAAATTCTCAAAAAATTCGTCCATAATCTTGATGTCTCCAATCTCTTGTTTTGTACGTTTTTTCCACGTGTCTTGACATCCAATGTATCCCTGCAAAGTTTGGTGAAGATTTGAGTATGTAGTTTTTGACCTTATATGGAACCTCCTATCTGAAAATTTGAAAATTCTTAAAAAATTCGTCCAAAATCTTGATGTCACCAATCCTATGTTTTGTATGTTTTTTCCACGTGTCTTGACATCCAATGTATCCATGCAAAGTTTGGTGAAGATCTGAGTATGTCGTTTTTGACCTTATCTGGAACCTCCCATCTGAAAATTTGAAAATTCTTAAAAAATTCGTCGAAAATCTTGATGTCTCCGATCTCTTGTTTTGTACGTTTTTTCCACGTGTCTTGACATGCAAAGTATTCCTGCAAAGTTTGGTGAAGATCTGAGTATGTAGTTTTTGACCTTATATGGAACCTCCTATCTGAAAATTTGAAAATTCTTAAAAAATTCGTCCAAAATCTTGATGTCTCCAATCTCTTGTTTTGTACGTTTTTTCCACGTGTCTTGACATCCAATGTATCCCTGCAAAGTTTGGTGAAGATCTGAGTATGTAGTTTTTGACCTTATCTGGAACCTCCCATCTGAAAATTTGAAAATTCCTAAAAAATCCGTGCAAAATCTTGATGACCCCAATCTCTTGTTTTGTACGTTTTTTCCACGTGTCTTGACATCCAATGTATTCCTGCAATGTTTGGTGGAGATCTGAGTATGTAGTTTTAGACCTTATCTGGAACCTCCTATCTGAAAATTTGAAAATTCTTCAAAAATTCGTCCAAAATCTTGATGTCTCCAATCTCTTGTTTTGTACGTTTTTTCCACGTGTCTCGACCTCCAATGGATCCCTGCAAAGTTTGGTGAAGATCTGAGTATGTCGTTTTTGACCTTATCTGGAACATCCTTTCTGAAAATTTGAAAATTCTTCAAAAATTCGTCCAAAATCTTGATGTCTCCAATCTCTTGTTTTGTACGTTTTTTCCACGTGTCTCGACCTCCAATGTATCCCTGCAAAGTTAGTGAAGATCTGAGTATGTCGTTTTTGAACTTATCTGGAACATCCTTTCTGAAAATTTGAAAATTCTTAAAAAATTCGTCGAAAATCTTGATGTCTCCAATCTCTTGTTTTGTACGTTTTTTCCACGTTTCTTGACATCCAATGTATCCCTGCAAAGTTTGGTGAAGATCTGAGTATGTAGTTTTTGACCTTATATGGAACCTCCTATCTGAAAATTTGAAAATTCTTAAAAAATTCGTCCAAAATCTTGATGTCTCCAATCTCTTGTTTTGTACGTTTTTTCCACGTGTCCCGACCTCCAATGGATCCCTGCAAAGTTTGGTGAAGATCTGAGTATGTCGTTTTTAACCTTATCTGGAACCTCCCATCTGAAAATTTGAAAATTCTTAAAAAATTCGTCGAAAATCTTGATGTCTCCGATCTCTTGTTTTGTACGTTTTTTCCACGTGTCTTGACATGCAAAGTATTCCTGCAAAGTTTGGTGAAGATCTGAGTATGTAGTTTTTGACCTCATCTGGAACCTCCTATCTGAAAATTTGAAAATTCTTAAAAAATTCGTCCAAAATCTTGATGTCTCCAATCTCTTGTTTTGTACGTTTTTTCCACGTGTCTTGACATCCAATGTATCCCTGCAATGTTTGATGAAGATCTGAGTATGTAGTTTTAGACCTTATCTGGAACCTCCCATCTGAAAATTTGAAAATTCCTAAAAAATCCGTCCAAAATCTTGATGACCCCAATCTCTTGTTTTGTACTTTTTTTCCACGTGTCTCGACCTCCAATGTATCCCTGCAAAGTTTGGTGAAGATCTGAGTATGTAGTTTTTGACCTTATATGGAACCTCCTATCTGAAAATTTGAAAATTCTTAAAAAATTCGTCCAAAATCTTGATGTCACCAATCCTATGTTTTGTATGTTTTTTCCACGTGTCTTGACATCCAATGTATCCATGCAAAGTTTGGTGAAGATCTGAGTATGTCGTTTTTGACCTTATCTGGAACCTCCCATCTGAAAATTTGAAAATTCTTAAAAAATTCGTCGAAAATCTTGATGTCTCCGATCTCTTGTTTTGTACGTTTTTTCCACGTGTCTTGACATGCAAAGTATTCCTGCAAAGTTTGGTGAAGATCTGAGTATGTAGTTTTTGACCTCATCTGGAACCTCCTATCTGAAAATTTGAAAATTCTTAAAAAATTCGTCCAAAATTTTGATGTCTCCAATCTCTTGTTTTGTACGTTTTTTCCACGTGTCTTGACATCCAATGTATCCCTGCAATGTTTGGTGAAGATCTGAGTATGTAGTTTTTGACCTTATCTGGAACCTCCCATCTGAAAATTTGAAAATTCCTAAAAAATCCTTCCAAAATCTTGATGACCCCAATCTCTTGTTTTGTACGTTTTTTCCACGTGTCTTGACATCCAATGTATCCCTGCAAAGTTTGGTGAAGATCTGAGTATGTAGTTTTTGACCTTATCTGGAACCTCCTATCTGAAAATTTGAAAATTCTTAAAAAATTCGTCCAAAATCTTGATGTCTCCAATCTCTTGTTTTGTACGTTTTTTCCACGTGTCTTGATATCCAATGTATCCCTGCAAAGTTTGGTGAAGATCTGAGTATGTCGTTTTTGACCTTATCTGGAACATCCTTTCTGAAAATTTGAAAATTGTTAAAAAATTCGTCCAAAATCTTGATGTCTCCAATCTCTTTTTTGTACGTTTTTTCCACGTGTCTTGACATCCAATGTATCCCTGCAAAGTTTGGTGAAGATCTGAGTATGTAGTTTTTGACCTTATCTGGAACCTCCCATCTGAAAATTTGAAAATTCTTAAAAAATTCGACCAAAATCTTGATGTCTCCAATCTTTTGTTTTGTACGTTTTTTCCACGTGTCTTGACACATAATGTATCCATGCAAAGTTTGGTGAAGATCTGAGTATGTAGTTTTTGACCTTATATGGAACCTCCTATCTGAAAATTTGAAAATTCTTAAAAAATTCGTCCAAAATCTTGATGTCTCCAATCTCTTGTTTTGTACGTTTTTTCCACGTGTCTTGACATCCAATGTATCCCTGCAAAGTTTGGTGAAGATCTGAGTATGTAGTTTTTGACCTTATCTGGAACCTCCCATCTGAAAATTTGAAAATTCCTAAAAAATCCGTGCAAAATCTTGATGACCCCAATCTCTTGTTTTGTACGTTTTTTCCACGTGTCTTGACATCCAATGTATCCATGCAAAGTTTGGTGAAGATCTGAGTATGTCGTTTTTGACCTTATCTGGAACCTCCCATCTGAAAATTTGAAAATTCTTAAAAAATTCGTCGAAAATCTTGATGTCTCCAATCTCTTGTTTTGTACGTTTTTTCCACGTGTCTTGACATGCAAAGTATCCCTGCAACGTTTGGTGAAGATCTGAGTATGTAGTTTTTGACCTTATCTGGAACCTCCTATCTGAAAATTTGAAAATTCTTCAAAAATTCGTCGAAAATCTTGATGTCTCCAATCTCTTGTTTTGTACGTTTTTTCCACGTGTCTTGACATCCAATGTATCCCTGCAATGTTTGGTGGAGATCTGAGTATGTAGTTTTTGACCTTATCTGGGACCTCCTATCAGAAAATTTGAAAATTCTTCAAAAATTCGTCCAAAATCTTGATGTCTCCAATCTCTTGTTTTGTACGTTTTTTGCACGTGTCTCGACCTCCAATGTATCCCTGCAAAGTTTGGTGAAGATCTGAGTATGTCGTTTTTGACCTTATCTGGAACATCCTTTCTGAAAATTTGAAAATTCTTAAAAAATTCGTCGAAAATCTTGATGTCTCCAATCTCTTGTTTTGTACGTTTTTTCCACGTGTCTTGACATCCAATGTATCCCTGCAAAGTTTGGTGAAGATCTGAGTATGTAGTTTTTGACCTTATATGGAACCTCCTTTCTGAAAATTTGAAAATTCTCAAAAAATTCGTCCATAATCTTGATGTCTCCAATCTCTTGTTTTGTACGTTTTTTCCACGTGTCTTGACATCCAATGTATCCCTGCAAAGTTTGGTGAAGATCTGAGTATGTAGTTTTTGACCTTATATGGAACCTCCTATCTGAAAATTTGAAAATTCTTAAAAAATTCGTCCAAAATCTTGATGTCACCAATCCTATGTTTTGTATGTTTTTTCCACGTGTCTTGACATCCAATGTATCCATGCAAAGTTTGGTGAAGATCTGAGTATGTCGTTTTTGACCTTATCTGGAACCTCCCATCTGAAAATTTGAAAATTCTTAAAAAATTCGTCGAAAATCTTGATGTCTCCGATCTCTTGTTTTGTACGTTTTTTCCACGTGTCTTGACATGCAAAGTATTCCTGCAAAGTTTGGTGAAGATCTGAGTATGTAGTTTTTGACCTTATATGGAACCTCCTATCTGAAAATTTGAAAATTCTTAAAAAATTCGTCCAAAATCTTGATGTCTCCAATCTCTTGTTTTGTACGTTTTTTCCACGTGTCTTGACATCCAATGTATCCCTGCAAAGTTTGGTGAAGATCTGAGTATCTAGTTTTTGACCTTATCTGGAACCTCCCATCTGAAAATTTGAAAATTCCTAAAAAATCCGTGCAAAATCTTGATGACCCCAATCTCTTGTTTTGTACGTTTTTTCCACGTGTCTTGACATCCAATGTATTCCTGCAATGTTTGGTGGAGATCTGAGTATGTAGTTTTAGACCTTATCTGGAACCTCCTATCTGAAAATTTGAAAATTCTTCAAAAATTCGTCCAAAATCTTGATGTCTCCAATCTCTTGTTTTGTACGTTTTTTCCACGTGTCTCGACCTCCAATGGATCCCTGCAAAGTTTGGTGAAGATCTGAGTATGTCGTTTTTGACCTTATCTGGAACATCCTTTCTGAAAATTTGAAAATTCTTAAAAAATTCGTCCAAAATCTTGATGTCTCCAATCTCTTGTTTTTTACGTTTTTTCCACGTGTCTTGATATCCAATGTATCCCTGCAAAGTTTGGTGAAGATCTGAGTATGTCGTTTTTGACCTTATCTGGAACATCCTTTCTGAAAATTTGAAAATTGTTAAAAAATTCGTCTAAAATCTTGATGTCTCCAATCTCTTTTTTTGTACGTTTTTTCCACGTGTCTTTACATCCAATGTATCCCTGCAAAGTTTGGTGAAGATCTGAGTATGTAGTTTTTGACCTTATCTGGAACCTCCCATCTGAAAATTTGAAAATTCTTAAAAAATTCGACCAAAATCTTGATGTCTCCAATCTTTTGTTTTGTACGTTTTTTCCACGTGTCTTGACACATAATGTATCCATGCAAAGTTTGGTGAAGATCTGAGTATGTAGTTTTTGACCTTATATGGAACCTCATATCTGAAAATTTGAAAATTCTTAAAAAATTCGTCCAAAATCTTGATGTCTCCAATCTCTTGTTTTGTACGTTTTTTCCACGTGTCTTGACATCCAATGTATCCCTGCAAAGTTTGGTGAAGATCTGAGTATGTAGTTTTTGACCTTATCTGGAACCTCCCATCTGAAAATTTGAAAATTCTTAAAAAATTCGACCAAAATCTTGATGTCTCCAATCTTTTGTTTTGTACGTTTTTTCCACGTTTCTTGACACATAATGTATCCATGCAAAGTTTGGTGAAGATCTGAGTATGTAGTTTTTGACCTTATATGGAACCTCCTATCTGAAAATTTGAAAATTCTTAAAAAATTCGTCCAAAATCTTGATGTCTCCAATCTCTTGTTTTGTACGTTTTTTCCACGTGTCTTGACATCCAATGTATCCCTGCAAAGTTTGGTGAAGATCTGAGTATGTAGTTTTTGACCTTATCTGGAACCTCCCATCTGAAAATTTGAAAATTCCTAAAAAATCCGTGCAAAATCTTGATGACCCCAATCTCTTGTTTTGTACGTTTTTTCCACGTGTCTTGACATCCAATGTATTCCTGCAATGTTTGGTGAAGATCTGAGTATGTAGTTTTTGACCTTATATGGAACCTCCTATCTGAAAATTTGAAAATTCTTAAAAAATTCGACCAAAATCTTGATGTTCCGAATCCTATGTTTTGTATGTTTTTTCCACGTGTCTTGACATCCAATGTATCCATGCAAAGTTTGGTGAAGATCTGAGTATGTAGTTTTTGACCTTATATTGAACCTCCCATCTGAAAATTTGAAAATTCTTAAAAAATTCGTCCAAAATCTTGATGACCCCAATCTCTTGTTTTGTACGTTTTTTCCACTTGTCTTGACATCCAATGTATCCATGCAAAGTTTGGTGAAGATCTGAGTATGTCGTTTTTGACCTTATCTGGAACCTCCCATCTGAAAATTTGAAAATTCTTAAAAAATTCGTCGAAAATCTTGATGTCTCCAATCTTTTGTTTTGTACGTTTTTTCCACGTGTCTTGACATGCAAAGTATCGCTGCAACGTTTGGTGAAGATCTGAGTATGTAGTTTTTGACCTTATCTGGAACATCCTTTCTGAAAATTTGAAAATTCTTAAAAAATTCGTCCAAAATCTTGATGTCTCCAATCTCTTGTTTTGTACGTTTTTTCCACGTGTCTTGATATCCAATGTATCCCTGCAAAGTTTGGTGAAGATCTGAGTATGTCGTTTTTGACCTTATCTGGAACATCCTTTCTGAAAATTTGAAAATTGTTAAAAAATTCGTCCAAAATCTTGATGTCTCCAATCTCTTTTTTGTACGTTTTTTCCACGTGTCTTGACATCCAATGTATCCCTGCAAAGTTTGGTGAAGATCTGAGTATGTAGTTTTTGACCTTATCTGGAACCTAACATCTGAAAATTTGAAAATTCTTAAAAAATTCGACCAAAATCTTGATGTCTCCAATCTTTTGTTTTGTACGTTTTTTCCACGTGTCTTGACACATAATGTATCCATGCAAAGTTTGGTGAAGATCTGAGTATGTAGTTTTTGACCTTATATGGAACCTCCTATCTGAAAATTTGAAAATTCTTAAAAAATTCGTCCAAAATCTTGATGTCTCCAATCTCTTGTTTTGTACGTTTTTTCCACGTGTCTTGACATCCAATGTATCCCTGCAAAGTTTGGTGAAGATCTGAGTATGTAGTTTTTGACCTTATCTGGAACCTCCCATCTGAAAATTTGAAAATTCCTAAAAAATCCGTGCAAAATCTTGATGACCCCAATCTCTTGTTTTGTACGTTTTTTCCACGTGTCTTGACATCCAATGTATCCATGCAAAGTTTGGTGAAGATCTGAGTATGTCGTTTTTGACCTTATCTGGAACCTCCCATCTGAAAATTTGAAAATTCTTAAAAAATTCGTCGAAAATCTTGATGTCTCCAATCTCTTGTTTTGTACGTTTTTTCCACGTGTCTTGACATGCAAAGTATCCCTGCAACGTTTGGTGAAGATCTGAGTATGTAGTTTTTGACCTTATCTGGAACCTCCTATCTGAAAATTTGAAAATTCTTCAAAAATTCGTCGAAAATCTTGATGTCTCCAATCTCTTGTTTTGTACGTTTTTTCCACGTGTCTTGACATCCAATGTATCCCTGCAATGTTTGGTGGAGATCTGAGTATGTAGTTTTTGACCTTATCTGGGACCTCCTATCAGAAAATTTGAAAATTCTTCAAAAATTCGTCCAAAATCTTGATGTCTCCAATCTCTTGTTTTGTACGTTTTTTCCACGTGTCTCGACCTCCAATGTATCCCTGCAAAGTTTGGTGAAGATCTGAGTATGTCGTTTTTGACCTTATCTGGAACATCCTTTCTGAAAATTTGAAAATTCTTAAAAAATTCGTCGAAAATCTTGATGTCTCCAATCTCTTGTTTTGTACGTTTTTTCCACGTTTCTTGACATCCAATGTATCCCTGCAAAGTTTGGTGAAGATCTGAGTATGTAGTTTTTGACCTTATATGGAAACTCCTATCTGAAAATTTGAAAATTCTTAAAAAATTCGTCCAAAATCTTGATGTCTCCAATCTCTTGTTTTGTACGTTTTTTCCACGTGTCCCGACCTCCAATGGATCCCTGCAAAGTTTGGTGAAGATCTGAGTATGTCGTTTTTGACCTTATCTGGAACCTCCCAACTGAAAATTTGAAAATTCTTAAAAAATTCGTCGAAAATCTTGATGTCTCCGATCTCTTGTTTTGTACGTTTTTTCCACGTGTCTTGACATGCAAAGTATTCCTGCAAAGTTTGGTGAAGATCTGAGTATGTAGTTTTTGACCTCATCTGGAACCTCCTATCTGAAAATTTCAAAATTCTTAAAAAATTCGTCCAAAATCTTGATGTCTCCAATCTCTTGTTTTGTACGTTTTTTCCACGTGTCTTGACATCCAATGTATCCCTGCAATGTTTGGTGAAGATCTGAGTATGTAGTTTTTGACCTTATCTGGAACCTCCCATCTGAAAATTTGAAAATTCCTAAAAAATCCGTCCAAAATCTTGATGACCCCAATCTCTTGTTTTGTACTTTTTTTCCACGTGTCTCGACCTCCAATGTATCCCTGCAAAGTTTGGTGAAGATCTGAGTATGTAGTTTTTGACCTTATATGGAACCTCCTATCTGAAAATTTGAAAATTCTTAAAAAATTCGTCCAAAATCTTGATGTCACCAATCCTATGTTTTGTATGTTTTTTCCACGTGTCTTGACATCCAATGTATCCATGCAAAGTTTGGTGAAGATCTGAGTATGTCGTTTTTGACCTTATCTGGAACCTCCCATCTGAAAATTTGAAAATTCTTAAAAAATTCGTCGAAAATCTTGATGTCTCCGATCTCTTGTTTTGTACGTTTTTTCCACGTGTCTTGACATGCAAAGTATTCCTGCAAAGTTTGGTGAAGATCTGAGTATGTAGTTTTTGACCTCATCTGGAACCTCCTATCTGAAAATTTGAAAATTCTTAAAAAATTCGTCCAAAATTTTGATGTCTCCAATCTCTTGTTTTGTACGTTTTTTCCACGTGTCTTGACATCCAATGTATCCCTGCAATGTTTGGTGAAGATCTGAGTATGTAGTTTTTGACCTTATCTGGAACCTCCCATCTGAAAATTTGAAAATTCCTAAAAAATCCGTCCAAAATCTTGATGACCCCAATCTCTTGTTTTGTACGTTTTTTCCACGTGTCTTGACATCCAATGTATCCCTGCAAAGTTTGGTGAAGATCTGAGTATGTAGTTTTTGACCTTATCTGGAACCTCCTATCTGAAAATTTGAAAATTCTTAAAAAATTCGTCCAAAATCTTGATGTCTCCAATCTCTTGTTTTGTACGTTTATTCCACGTGTCTTGATATCCAATGTATCCCTGCAAAGTTTGGTGAAGATCTGAGTATGTAGTTTTTGACCTTATCTGGAACCTCCCATCTGAAAATTTGAAAATTCTTAAAAAATTCGACCAAAATCTTGATGTCTCCAATCTTTTGTTTTGTACGTTTTTTCCACGTGTCTTGACACATAATGTATCCATGCAAAGTTTGGTGAAGATCTGAGTATGTAGTTTTTGACCTTATATGGAACCTCCTATCTGAAAATTTGAAAATTCTTAAAAAATTCGTCCAAAATCTTGATGTCTCCAATCTCTTGTTAAGTACGTTTTTTCCACGTGTCTTGACATCCAATGTATCCCTGCAAAGTTTGGTGAAGATCTGAGTATGTAGTTTTTGACCTTATCTGGAACCTCCCATCTGAAAATTTGAAAATTCCTAAAAAATCCGTGCAAAATCTTGATGACCCCAATCTCTTGTTTTGTACGTTTTTTCCACGTGTCTTGACATCCAATGTATCCATCCAAAGTTTGGTGAAGATCTGAGTATGTCGTTTTTGACCTTATCTGGATCCTCCCATCTGAAAATTTGAAAATTCTTAAAAAATTCGTCGAAAATCTTGATGTCTCCAATCTCTTGTTTTGTACGTTTTTTCCACGTGTCTTGACATGCAAAGTATCCCTGCAACGTTTGGTGAAGATCTGAGTATGTAGTTTTTGACCTTATCTGGAACCTCCTATCTGAAAATTTGAAAATTCTTCAAAAATTCGTCGAAAATCTTGATGTCTCCAATCTCTTGTTTTGTACGTTTTTTCCACGTGTCTCGACCTCCAATGTATCCCTGCAAAGTTTGGTGAAGATCTGAGTATGTCGTTTTTGACCTTATCTGGAACATCCTTTCTGAAAATTTGAAAATTCTTAAAAAATTCGTCGAAAATCTTGATGTCTCCAATCTCTTGTTTTGTACGTTTTTTCCACGTGTCTTGACATCCAATGTATCCCTGCAAAGTTTGGTGAAGATCTGAGTATGTAGTTTTTGACCTTATATGGAACCTCCTTTCTGAAAATTTGAAAATTCTCAAAAAATTCGTCCATAATCTTGATGTCTCCAATCTCTTGTTTTGTACGTTTTTTCCACGTGTCTTGACATCCAATGTATCCCTGCAAAGTTTGGTGAAGATCTGAGTATGTAGTTTTTGACCTTATATGGAACCTCCTATCTGAAAATTTGAAAATTCTTAAAAAATTCGTCCAAAATCTCGATGTCACCAATCCTATGTTTTGTATGTTTTTTCCACGTGTCTTGACATCCAATGTATCCATGCAAAGTTTGGTGAAGATCTGAGTATGTCGTTTTTGACCTTATCTGGAACCTCCCATCTGAAAATTTGAAAATTCTTAAAAAATTCGTCGAAAATCTTGATGTCTCCGATCTCTTGTTTTGTACGTTTTTTCCACGTGTCTTGACATGCAAAGTATTCCTGCAAAGTTTGGTGAAGATCTGAGTATGTAGTTTTTGACCTTATATGGAACCTCCTATCTGAAAATTTGAAAATTCTTAAAAAATTCGTCCAAAATCTTGATGTCTCCAATCTCTTGTTTTGTACGTTTTTTCCACGTGTCTTGACATCCAATGTATCCCTGCAAAGTTTGGTGAAGATCTGAGTATGTAGTTTTTGACCTTATCTGGAACCTCCCATCTGAAAATTTGAAAATTCCTAAAAAATCCGTGCAAAATCTTGATGACCCCAATCTCTTGTTTTGTACGTTTTTTCCACGTGTCTTGACATCCAATGTATCCATGCAAAGTTTGGTGAAGATCTGAGTATGTCGTTTTTGACCTTATCTGGAACCTCCCATCTGAAAATTTGAAAATTCTTAAAAAATTCGTCGAAAATCTTGATGTCTCCAATCTCTTGTTTTGTACGTTTTTTCCACGTGTCTTGACATGCAAAGTATCCCTGCAACGTTTGGTGAAGATCTGAGTATGTAGTTTTTGACCTTATCTGGAACCTCCTATCTGAAAATTTGAAAATTCTTCAAAAATTCGTCGAAAATCTTGATGTCTCCAATCTCTTGTTTTGTACGTTTTTTCCACGTGTCTTGACATCCAATGTATCCCTGCAATGTTTGGTGGAGATCTGAGTATGTAGTTTTTGACCTTATCTGGGACCTCCTATCAGAAAATTTGAAAATTCTTCAAAAATTCGTCCAAAATCTTGATGTCTCCAATCTCTTGTTTTGTACGTTTTTTCCACGTGTCTCGACCTCCAATGTATCCCTGCAAAGTTTGGTGAAGATCTGAGTATGTCGTTTTTGACCTTATCTGGAACATCCTTTCTGAAAATTTGAAAATTCTTAAAAAATTCGTCGAAAATCTTGATGTCTCCAATCTCTTGTTTTGTACGTTTTTTCCACGTGTCTTGACATCCAATGTATCCCTGCAAAGTTTGGTGAAGATCTGAGTATGTAGTTTTTGACCTTATATGGAACCTCCTTTCTGAAAATTTGAAAATTCTCAAAAAATTCGTCCATAATCTTGATGTCTCCAATCTCTTGTTTTGTACGTTTTTTCCACGTGTCTTGACATCCAATGTATCCCTGCAAAGTTTGGTGAAGATCTGAGTATGTAGTTTTTGACCTTATCTGGAACCTCCCATCTGAAAATTTGAAAATTCTTAAAAAATTCGACCAAAATCTTGATGTCTCCAATCTTTTGTTTTGTACGTTTTTTTCCACGTGTCTTGACACATAATGTATCCATGCAAAGTTTGGTGAAGATCTGAGTATGTAGTTTTTGACCTTATATGGAACCTCCTATCTGAAAATTTGAAAATTCTTAAAAAATTCGTCCAAAATCTTGATGTCTCCAATCTCTTGTTTTGTACGTTTTTTCCACGTGTCTTGACATCCAATGTATCCCTGCAAAGTTTGGTGAAGATCTGAGTATGTAGTTTTTGACCTTATCTGGAACCTCCCATCTGAAAATTTGAAAATTCCTAAAAAATCCGTGCAAAATCTTGATGACCCCAATCTCTTGTTTTGTACGTTTTTTCCACGTGTCTTGACATCCAATGTATTCCTGCAATGTTTGGTGAAGATCTGAGTATGTAGTTTTTGACCTTATATGGAACCTCCTATCTGAAAATTTGAAAATTCTTAAAAAATTCGTCGAAAATCTTGATGTCTCCAATCTCTTGTTTTGTACGTTTTTTCCACGTGTCTTGACATGCAAAGTATCCCTGCAACGTTTGGTGAAGATCTGAGTATGTAGTTTTTGACCTTATCTGGAACCTCCTATCTGAAAATTTGAAAATTCTTCAAAAATTCGTCGAAAATCTTGATGTCTCCAATCTCTTGTTTTGTACGTTTTTTCCACGTGTCTTGACATCCAATGTATTCCTGCAATGTTTGGTGAAGATCTGAGTATGTAGTTTTTGACCTTATATGGAACCTCCTATCTGAAAATTTGAAAATTCTTAAAAAATTCGTCGAAAATCTTGATGTCTCCAATCTCTTGTTTTGTACGTTTTTTCCACGTGTCTTGACATGCAAAGTATCCCTGCAACGTTTGGTGAAGATCTGAGTATGTAGTTTTTGACCTTATCTGGAACCTCCTATCTGAAAGTTTGAAAATTCTTAAAAAATTCGTCCAAAATCTTGAAGACCCCAATCTCTTGTTTTGTACGTTTTTTCCACGTGTCTTGACATCCAATGTATCCCTGCAAAGTTTGGTGAAGATCTGAGAAGGTAGTTTTTGACCTTATATGGAACCTCCTTTCTGAAAATTTGAGAATTCTTAAAAAATTCGTCCAAAATCTTGATGTCTCCAATCTCTTGTTTTGTACGTTTTTTCCACGTGTCTTGACATCCAATGTATCCATGCAAAGTTTGGTGAAGATCTGAGTATGTCGTTTTTGACCTTATCTGGAACCTCCCATCCGAAAATTTGAAAATTCTTAAAAAATTCGTCGAAAATCTTGATGTCTCCAATCTCTTGTTTTGTACGTTTTTTCCACGTGTCTTGACATGCAAAGTATCCCTGCAACGTTTGGTGAAGATCTGAGTATGTAGTTTTTGACCTTATCTGGAACCTCCTATCTGAAAATTTGAAAATTCTTCAAAAATTCGTCGAAAATCTTGATGTCTCCAATCTCTTGCTTTGTACGTTTTTTCCACGTGTCTTGACATCCAATGTATCCCTGCAATGTTTGGTGGAGATCTGAGTATGTAGTTTTTGACCTTATCTGGAACCTCCTATCTGAAAATTTGAAAATTCTTCAAAAATTCGTCCAAAATCTTGATGTCTCCAATCTCTTGTTTTGTACGTTTTTTTCCACGTGTCTCGACCTCCAATGTATCCCTGCAAAGTTAGTGAAGATCTGAGTATGTCGTTTTTGACCTTATCTGGAACATCCTTTCTGAAAATTTGAAAATTCTTAAAAAATTCGTCGAAAATCTTGATGTCTCCAATCTCTTGTTTTGTACGTTTTTTCCACGTTTCTTGACATCCAATGTATCCCTGCAAAGTTTGGTGAAGATCTGAGTATGTAGTTTTTGACCTTATATGGAACCTCCTTTCTGAAAATTTGAAAATTCTCAAAAAATTCGTCCATAATCTTGATGTCTCCAATCTCTTGTTTTGTACGTTTTTTCCACGTGTCTTGACATCCAATGTATCCCTGCAAAGTTTGGTGAAGATCTGAGTATGTAGTTTTTGACCTTATATGGAACCTCCTATCTGAAAATTTGAAAATTCTTAAAAAATTCGTCCAAAATCTTGATGTCACCAATCCTATGTTTTGTATGTTTTTTCCACGTGTCTTGACATCCAATGTATCCATGCAAAGTTTGGTGAAGATCTGAGTATGTCGTTTTTGACCTTATCTGGAACCTCCCATCTGAAAATTTGAAAATTCTTAAAAAATTCGTCGAAAATCTTGATGTCTCCGATCTCTTGTTTTGTACGTTTTTTCCACGTGTCTTGACATGCAAAGTATTCCTGCAAAGTTTGGTGAAGATCTGAGTATGTAGTTTTTGACCTCATCTGGAACCTCCTATCTGAAAATTTGAAAATTCTTAAAAAATTCGTCCAAAATTTTGATGTCTCCAATCTCTTGTTTTGTACGTTTTTTCCACGTGTCTTGACATCCAATGTATCCCTGCAATGTTTGGTGAAGATCTGAGTATGTAGTTTTTGACCTTATCTGGAACCTCCCATCTGAAAATTTGAAAATTCCTAAAAAATCCGTCCAAAATCTTGATGACCCCAATCTCTTGTTTTGTACGTTTTTTCCACGTGTCTTGACATCCAATGTATCCCTGCAAAGTTTGGTGAAGATCTGAGTATGTAGTTTTTGACCTTATCTGGAACCTCCTATCTGAAAATTTGAAAATTCTTAAAAAATTCGTCCAAACTCTTGATGTCTCCAATCTCTTGTTTTGTACGTTTTTTCCACGTGTCTTGATATCCAATGTATCCCTGCAAAGTTTGGTGAAGATCTGAGTATGTCGTTTTTGACCTTATCTGGAACATCCTTTCTGAAAATTTGAAAATTGTTAAAAAATTCGTCCAAAATCTTGATGTCTCCAATCTCTTTTTTGTACGTTTTTTCCACGTGTCTTGACATCCAATGTATCCCTGCAAAGTTTGGTGAAGATCTGAGTATGTCGTTTTTGACCTTATCTGGAACCTCCCATCTGAAAATTTGAAAATTCTTAAAAAATTCGACCAAAATCTTGATGTCTCCAATCTTTTGTTTTGTACTTTTTTTCCACGTGTCTTGACACATAATGTATCCATGCAAAGTTTGGTGAAGATCTGAGTATGTAGTTTTTGACCTTATATGGAACCTCCTATCTGAAAATTTGAAAATTCTTAAAAAATTCGTCCAAAATCTTGATGTCTCCAATCTCTTGTTTTGTACGTTTTTTCCACGTGTCTTGACATCCAATGTATCCCTGCAAAGTTTGGTGAAGATCTGAGTATGTAGTTTTTGACCTTATCTGGAACCTCCCATCTGAAAATTTGAAAATTCCTAAAAAATCCGTGCAAAATCTTGATGACCCCAATCTCTTGTTTTGTACGTTTTTTCCACGTGTCTTGACATCCAATGTATTCCTGCAATGTTTGGTGAAGATCTGAGTATGTAGTTTTTGACCTTATATGGAACCTCCTATCTGAAAATTTGAAAATTCTTAAAAAATTCGACCAAAATCTTGATGTTCCGAATCCTATGTTTTGTATGTTTTTTCCACGTGTCTTGACATCCAATGTATCCATGCAAAGTTTGGTGAAGATCTGAGTATGTAGTTTTTGACCTTATATTGAACCTCCCATCTGAAAATTTGAAAATTCTTAAAAAATTCGTCCAAAATCTTGATGACCCCAATCTCTTGTTTTGTACGTTTTTTCCACGTGTCTTGACATCCAAAGTATCCCTGCAAAGTTTGGTGAAGATCTGAGTATGTAGTTTTTGACCTTATATGGATCCTCCTTTCTGAAAATTTGAGAATTCTTAAAAAATTCGTCCAAAATCTTGATGTATCCAATCTCTTGTTTTGTACGTTTTTTCCACGTGTCGTGACATCCAATGTATCCATGCAAAGTTTGGTGAAGATCTGAGTATGTCGTTTTTGACCTTATCTGGAACCTCCCATCTGAAAATTTGAAAATTCTTAAAAAATTCGTCGAAAATCTTGATGTCTCCAATCTTTTGTTTTGTACGTTTTTTCCACTTGTCTTGACATGCAAAGTATCCCTGCAACGTTTGGTGAAGATCTGAGTATGTAGTTTTTGACCTTATCTGGAACCTCCTATCTGAAAATTTGAAAATTCTTCAAAAATTCGTCGAAAATCTTGATGTCTCCAATCTCTTGTTTTGTACGTTTTTTCCACGTGTCTTGACATCCAATGGATCCCTGCAAAGTTTGGTGAAGATCTGAGTATGTCGTTTTTGACCTTATCTGGAACATCCTTTCTGAAAATTTGAAAATTCTTAAAAAATTCGTCGAAAATCTTTATGTCTCCAATCTCTTGTTTTGTACGTTTTTTCCACGTGTCTTGACATCCAATGTATCCCTGCAAAGTTTGGTGAAGATCTGAGTATGTAGTTTTTGACCTTATATGGAACCTCCTATCTGAAAATTTGAAAATTCTTAAAAAATTCGTCCAAAATCTTGATGTCTCCAATCTCTTGTTTTGTACGTTTTTTCCACGTGTCTCGACCTCCAATGGATCCCTGCAAAGTTTGGTGAAGATCTGAGTATGTCGTTTTTGACCTTATCTGGAACCTCCCATCTGAAAATTTGAAAATTCTTAAAAAATTCGTCGAAAATCTTGATGTCTCCGATCTCTTGTTTTGTACGTTTTTTCCACGTGTCTTGACATGCAAAGTATTCCTGCAAAGTTTGGTGAAGATCTGAGTATGTCGTTTTTGACCTCATCTGGAACCTCCCATCTGAAAATTTGAAAATTCTTAAAAAATTCGTCGAAAATCTTGATGTCTCCAATCTTTTGTTTTGTACGTTTTTTCCACGTGTCTTGACATGCAAAGTATCCCTGCAACGTTTGGTGAAGATCTGAGTATGTAGTTTTTGACCTTATCTGGAACCTCCTATCTGAAAATTTGAAAATTCTTAAAAAATTCGTCCAAAATCTTGATGTCTCCAATCTCTTGTTTTGTACGTTTTTTCCACGTGTCTCGACCTCCAATGGATCCCTGCAAAGTTTGGTGAAGATCTGAGTATGTCGTTTTTGACCTTATCTGGAACCTCCCATCTGAAAATTTGAAAATTCTTAAAAAATTCGTCGAAAATCTTGATGTCTCCGATCTCTTGTTTTGTACGTTTTTTCCACGTGTCTTGACATGCAAAGTATTCCTGCAAAGTTTGGTGAAGATCTGAGTATGTCGTTTTTGACCTCATCTGGAACCTCCCATCTGAAAATTTGGAAATTCTTAAAAAATTCGTCGAAAATCTTGATGTCTCCAATCTTTTGTTTTGTACGTTTTTTCCACGTGTCTTGACATGCAAAGTATCCCTGCAACGTTTGGTGAAGATCTGAGTATGTAGTTTTTGACCTTATCTGGAACCTCCTATCTGAAAATTTGAAAATTCTTCAAAAATTCGTCGAAAATCTTGATGTCTCCAATCTCTTGTTTTGTACGTTTTTTCCACGTGTCTTGACATCCAATGTATTCCTGCAATGTTTGGTGGAGATCTGAGTATGTAGTTTTAGACCTTATCTGGAACCTCCTATCTGAAAATTTGAAAATTCTTCAAAAATTCGTCCAAAATCTTGATGTCTCCAATCTCTTGTTTTGTACGTTTTTTCCACGTGTCTCGACCTCCAATGGATCCCTGCAAAGTTTGGTGAAGATCTGAGTATGTCGTTTTTGACCTTATCTGGAACATCCTTTCTGAAAATTTGAAAATTCTTAAAAAATTCGTCGAAAATCTTGATGTCTCCAATCTCTTGTTTTGTACGTTTTTTCCACGTGTCTTGACATCCAATGTATCCCTGCAAAGTTTGGTGAAGATCTGAGTATGTAGTTTTTGACCTTATATGGAACCTCCTATCTGAAAATTTGAAAATTCTTAAAAAATTCGTCCAAAATCTTGATGTCTCCAATCTCTTGTTTTGTACGTTTTTTCCACGTGTCTCGACCTCCAATGGATCCCTGCAAAGTTTGGTGAAGATCTGAGTATGTCGTTTTTGACCTTATCTGGAACCTCCCATCTGAAAATTTGAAAATTCTTAAAAAATTCGTCGAAAATCTTGATGTCTCCGATCTCTTGTTTTGTACGTTTTTTCCACGTGTCTTGACATGCAAAGTATTCCTGCAAAGTTTGGTGAAGATCTGAGTATGTAGTTTTTGACCTCATCTGGAACCTCATATCTGAAAATTTGAAAATTCTTAAAAAATTCGTCCAAAATCTTGATGTCTCCAATCTCTTGTTTTGTACGTTTTTTCCACGTGTCTTGACATCCAATGTATCCCTGCAATGTTTGGTGAAGATCTGAGTATGTAGTTTTTGACCTTATCTGGAACCTCCCATCTGAAAATTTGAAAATTCCTAAAAAATCCGTCCAAAATCTTGATGACCCCAATCTCTTGTTTTGTACTTTTTTTCCACGTGTCTTGACATGCAAAGTATCCCTGCAACGTTTGGTGAAGATCTGAGTATGTAGTTTTTGACCTTATCTGGAACCTCCTATCTGAAAATTTGAAAATTCTTCAAAAATTCGTCGAAAATCTTGATGTCTCCAATCTCTTGTTTTGTACGTTTTTTCCACGTGTCTTGACATCCAATGTATCCCTGCAATGTTTGGTGGAGATCTGAGTATGTAGTTTTTGACCTTATCTGGGACCTCCTATCAGAAAATTTGAAAATTCTTCAAAAATTCGTCCAAAATCTTGATGTCTCCAATCTCTTGTTTTGTACGTTTTTTCCACGTGTCTCGACCTCCAATGTATCCCTGCAAAGTTTGGTGAAGATCTGAGTATGTCGTTTTTGACCTTATCTGGAACATCCTTTCTGAAAATTTGAAAATTCTTAAAAAATTCGTCGAAAATCTTGATGTCTCCAATCTCTTGTTTTGTACGTTTTTTCCACGTTTCTTGACATCCAATGTATCCCTGCAAAGTTTGGTGAAGATCTGAGTATGTAGTTTTTGACCTTATATGGAAACTCCTATCTGAAAATTTGAAAATTCTTAAAAAATTCGTCCAAAATCTTGATGTCTCCAATCTCTTGTTTTGTACGTTTTTTCCACGTGTCCCGACCTCCAATGGATCCCTGCAAAGTTTGGTGAAGATCTGAGTATGTCGTTTTTGACCTTATCTGGAACCTCCCAACTGAAAATTTGAAAATTCTTAAAAAATTCGTCGAAAATCTTGATGTCTCCGATCTCTTGTTTTGTACGTTTTTTCCACGTGTCTTGACATGCAAAGTATTCCTGCAAAGTTTGGTGAAGATCTGAGTATGTAGTTTTTGACCTCATCTGGAACCTCCTATCTGAAAATTTCAAAATTCTTAAAAAATTCGTCCAAAATCTTGATGTCTCCAATCTCTTGTTTTGTACGTTTTTTCCACGTGTCTTGACATCCAATGTATCCCTGCAATGTTTGGTGAAGATCTGAGTATGTAGTTTTTGACCTTATCTGGAACCTCCCATCTGAAAATTTGAAAATTCCTAAAAAATCCGTCCAAAATCTTGATGACCCCAATCTCTTGTTTTGTACTTTTTTTCCACGTGTCTCGACCTCCAATGTATCCCTGCAAAGTTTGGTGAAGATCTGAGTATGTAGTTTTTGACCTTATATGGAACCTCCTATCTGAAAATTTGAAAATTCTTAAAAAATTCGTCCAAAATCTTGATGTCACCAATCCTATGTTTTGTATGTTTTTTCCACGTGTCTTGACATCCAATGTATCCATGCAAAGTTTGGTGAAGATCTGAGTATGTCGTTTTTGACCTTATCTGGAACCTCCCATCTGAAAATTTGAAAATTCTTAAAAAATTCGTCGAAAATCTTGATGTCTCCGATCTCTTGTTTTGTACGTTTTTTCCACGTGTCTTGACATGCAAAGTATTCCTGCAAAGTTTGGTGAAGATCTGAGTATGTAGTTTTTGACCTCATCTGGAACCTCCTATCTGAAAATTTGAAAATTCTTAAAAAATTCGTCCAAAATTTTGATGTCTCCAATCTCTTGTTTTGTACGTTTTTTCCACGTGTCTTGACATCCAATGTATCCCTGCAATGTTTGGTGAAGATCTGAGTATGTAGTTTTTGACCTTATCTGGAACCTCCCATCTGAAAATTTGAAAATTCCTAAAAAATCCGTCCAAAATCTTGATGACCCCAATCTCTTGTTTTGTACGTTTTTTCCACGTGTCTTGACATCCAATGTATCCCTGCAAAGTTTGGTGAAGATCTGAGTATGTAGTTTTTGACCTTATCTGGAACCTCCTATCTGAAAATTTGAAAATTCTTAAAAAATTCGTCCAAAATCTTGATGTCTCCAATCTCTTGTTTTGTACGTTTATTCCACGTGTCTTGATATCCAATGTATCCCTGCAAAGTTTGGTGAAGATCTGAGTATGTAGTTTTTGACCTTATCTGGAACCTCCCATCTGAAAATTTGAAAATTCTTAAAAAATTCGACCAAAATCTTGATGTCTCCAATCTTTTGTTTTGTACGTTTTTTCCACGTGTCTTGACACATAATGTATCCATGCAAAGTTTGGTGAAGATCTGAGTATGTAGTTTTTGACCTTATATGGAACCTCCTATCTGAAAATTTGAAAATTCTTAAAAAATTCGTCCAAAATCTTGATGTCTCCAATCTCTTGTTAAGTACGTTTTTTCCACGTGTCTTGACATCCAATGTATCCCTGCAAAGTTTGGTGAAGATCTGAGTATGTAGTTTTTGACCTTATCTGGAACCTCCCATCTGAAAATTTGAAAATTCCTAAAAAATCCGTGCAAAATCTTGATGACCCCAATCTCTTGTTTTGTACGTTTTTTCCACGTGTCTTGACATCCAATGTATCCATCCAAAGTTTGGTGAAGATCTGAGTATGTCGTTTTTGACCTTATCTGGATCCTCCCATCTGAAAATTTGAAAATTCTTAAAAAATTCGTCGAAAATCTTGATGTCTCCAATCTCTTGTTTTGTACGTTTTTTCCACGTGTCTTGACATGCAAAGTATCCCTGCAACGTTTGGTGAAGATCTGAGTATGTAGTTTTTGACCTTATCTGGAACCTCCTATCTGAAAATTTGAAAATTCTTCAAAAATTCGTCGAAAATCTTGATGTCTCCAATCTCTTGTTTTGTACGTTTTTTCCACGTGTCTTGACATCCAATGTATCCCTGCAAAGTTTGGTGAAGATCTGAGTATGTAGTTTTTGACCTTATATGGAACCTCCTATCTGAAAATTTGAAAATTCTTAAAAAATTCGTCCAAAATCTTGATGTCTCCAATCTCTTGTTAAGTACGTTTTTTCCACGTGTCTTGACATCCAATGTATCCCTGCAAAGTTTGGTGAAGATCTGAGTATGTAGTTTTTGACCTTATCTGGAACCTCCCATCTGAAAATTTGAAAATTCCTAAAAAATCCGTGCAAAATCTTGATGACCCCAATCTCTTGTTTTGTACGTTTTTTCCACGTGTCTTGACATCCAATGTATCCATCCAAAGTTTGGTGAAGATCTGAGTATGTCGTTTTTGACCTTATCTGGATCCTCCCATCTGAAAATTTGAAAATTCTTAAAAAATTCGTCGAAAATCTTGATGTCTCCAATCTCTTGTTTTGTACGTTTTTTCCACGTGTCTTGACATGCAAAGTATCCCTGCAACGTTTGGTGAAGATCTGAGTATGTCGTTTTTGACCTTATCTGGAACATCCTTTCTGAAAATTTGAAAATTCTTAAAAAATTCGTCGAAAATCTTTATGTCTCCAATCTCTTGTTTTGTACGTTTTTTCCACGTGTCTTGACATCCAATGTATCCCTGCAAAGTTTGGTGAAGATCTGAGTATGTAGTTTTTGACCTTATATGGAACCTCCTATCTGAAAATTTGAAAATTCTTAAAAAATTCGTCCAAAATCTTGATGTCTCCAATCTCTTGTTTTGTACGTTTTTTCCACGTGTCTCGACCTCCAATGGATCCCTGCAAAGTTTGGTGAAGATCTGAGTATGTCGTTTTTGACCTTATCTGGAACCTCCCATCTGAAAATTTGAAAATTCTTAAAAAATTCGTCGAAAATCTTGATGTCTCCGATCTCTTGTTTTGTACGTTTTTTCCACGTGTCTTGACATGCAAAGTATTCCTGCAAAGTTTGGTGAAGATCTGAGTATGTCGTTTTTGACCTCATCTGGAACCTCCCATCTGAAAATTTGAAAATTCTTAAAAAATTCGTCGAAAATCTTGATGTCTCCAATCTTTTGTTTTGTACGTTTTTTCCACGTGTCTTGACATGCAAAGTATCCCTGCAACGTTTGGTGAAGATCTGAGTATGTAGTTTTTGACCTTATCTGGAACCTCCTATCTGAAAATTTGAAAATTCTTAAAAAATTCGTCCAAAATCTTGATGTCTCCAATCTCTTGTTTTGTACGTTTTTTCCACGTGTCTCGACCTCCAATGGATCCCTGCAAAGTTTGGTGAAGATCTGAGTATGTCGTTTTTGACCTTATCTGGAACCTCCCATCTGAAAATTTGAAAATTCTTAAAAAATTCGTCGAAAATCTTGATGTCTCCGATCTCTTGTTTTGTACGTTTTTTCCACGTGTCTTGACATGCAAAGTATTCCTGCAAAGTTTGGTGAAGATCTGAGTATGTCGTTTTTGACCTCATCTGGAACCTCCCATCTGAAAATTTGGAAATTCTTAAAAAATTCGTCGAAAATCTTGATGTCTCCAATCTTTTGTTTTGTACGTTTTTTCCACGTGTCTTGACATGCAAAGTATCCCTGCAACGTTTGGTGAAGATCTGAGTATGTAGTTTTTGACCTTATCTGGAACCTCCTATCTGAAAATTTGAAAATTCTTCAAAAATTCGTCGAAAATCTTGATGTCTCCAATCTCTTGTTTTGTACGTTTTTTCCACGTGTCTTGACATCCAATGTATTCCTGCAATGTTTGGTGGAGATCTGAGTATGTAGTTTTAGACCTTATCTGGAACCTCCTATCTGAAAATTTGAAAATTCTTCAAAAATTCGTCCAAAATCTTGATGTCTCCAATCTCTTGTTTTGTACGTTTTTTCCACGTGTCTCGACCTCCAATGGATCCCTGCAAAGTTTGGTGAAGATCTGAGTATGTCGTTTTTGACCTTATCTGGAACATCCTTTCTGAAAATTTGAAAATTCTTAAAAAATTCGTCGAAAATCTTGATGTCTCCAATCTCTTGTTTTGTACGTTTTTTCCACGTGTCTTGACATCCAATGTATCCCTGCAAAGTTTGGTGAAGATCTGAGTATGTAGTTTTTGACCTTATATGGAACCTCCTATCTGAAAATTTGAAAATTCTTAAAAAATTCGTCCAAAATCTTGATGTCTCCAATCTCTTGTTTTGTACGTTTTTTCCACGTGTCTCGACCTCCAATGGATCCCTGCAAAGTTTGGTGAAGATCTGAGTATGTCGTTTTTGACCTTATCTGGAACCTCCCATCTGAAAATTTGAAAATTCTTAAAAAATTCGTCGAAAATCTTGATGTCTCCGATCTCTTGTTTTGTACGTTTTTTCCACGTGTCTTGACATGCAAAGTATTCCTGCAAAGTTTGGTGAAGATCTGAGTATGTAGTTTTTGACCTCATCTGGAACCTCATATCTGAAAATTTGAAAATTCTTAAAAAATTCGTCCAAAATCTTGATGTCTCCAATCTCTTGTTTTGTACGTTTTTTCCACGTGTCTTGACATCCAATGTATCCCTGCAATGTTTGGTGAAGATCTGAGTATGTAGTTTTTGACCTTATCTGGAACCTCCCATCTGAAAATTTGAAAATTCCTAAAAAATCCGTCCAAAATCTTGATGACCCCAATCTCTTGTTTTGTACTTTTTTTCCACGTGTCTTGACATGCAAAGTATCCCTGCAACGTTTGGTGAAGATCTGAGTATGTAGTTTTTGACCTTATCTGGAACCTCCTATCTGAAAATTTGAAAATTCTTCAAAAATTCGTCGAAAATCTTGATGTCTCCAATCTCTTGTTTTGTACGTTTTTTCCACGTGTCTTGACATCCAATGTATCCCTGCAATGTTTGGTGGAGATCTGAGTATGTAGTTTTTGACCTTATCTGGGACCTCCTATCAGAAAATTTGAAAATTCTTCAAAAATTCGTCCAAAATCTTGATGTCTCCAATCTCTTGTTTTGTACGTTTTTTCCACGTGTCTCGACCTCCAATGTATCCCTGCAAAGTTTGGTGAAGATCTGAGTATGTCGTTTTTGACCTTATCTGGAACATCCTTTCTGAAAATTTGAAAATTCTTAAAAAATTCGTCGAAAATCTTGATGTCTCCAATCTCTTGTTTTGTACGTTTTTTCCACGTTTCTTGACATCCAATGTATCCCTGCAAAGTTTGGTGAAGATCTGAGTATGTAGTTTTTGACCTTATATGGAAACTCCTATCTGAAAATTTGAAAATTCTTAAAAAATTCGTCCAAAATCTTGATGTCTCCAATCTCTTGTTTTGTACGTTTTTTCCACGTGTCCCGACCTCCAATGGATCCCTGCAAAGTTTGGTGAAGATCTGAGTATGTCGTTTTTGACCTTATCTGGAACCTCCCAACTGAAAATTTGAAAATTCTTAAAAAATTCGTCGAAAATCTTGATGTCTCCGATCTCTTGTTTTGTACGTTTTTTCCACGTGTCTTGACATGCAAAGTATTCCTGCAAAGTTTGGTGAAGATCTGAGTATGTAGTTTTTGACCTCATCTGGAACCTCCTATCTGAAAATTTCAAAATTCTTAAAAAATTCGTCCAAAATCTTGATGTCTCCAATCTCTTGTTTTGTACGTTTTTTCCACGTGTCTTGACATCCAATGTATCCCTGCAATGTTTGGTGAAGATCTGAGTATGTAGTTTTTGACCTTATCTGGAACCTCCCATCTGAAAATTTGAAAATTCCTAAAAAATCCGTCCAAAATCTTGATGACCCCAATCTCTTGTTTTGTACTTTTTTTCCACGTGTCTCGACCTCCAATGTATCCCTGCAAAGTTTGGTGAAGATCTGAGTATGTAGTTTTTGACCTTATATGGAACCTCCTATCTGAAAATTTGAAAATTCTTAAAAAATTCGTCCAAAATCTTGATGTCACCAATCCTATGTTTTGTATGTTTTTTCCACGTGTCTTGACATCCAATGTATCCATGCAAAGTTTGGTGAAGATCTGAGTATGTCGTTTTTGACCTTATCTGGAACCTCCCATCTGAAAATTTGAAAATTCTTAAAAAATTCGTCGAAAATCTTGATGTCTCCGATCTCTTGTTTTGTACGTTTTTTCCACGTGTCTTGACATGCAAAGTATTCCTGCAAAGTTTGGTGAAGATCTGAGTATGTAGTTTTTGACCTCATCTGGAACCTCCTATCTGAAAATTTGAAAATTCTTAAAAAATTCGTCCAAAATTTTGATGTCTCCAATCTCTTGTTTTGTACGTTTTTTCCACGTGTCTTGACATCCAATGTATCCCTGCAATGTTTGGTGAAGATCTGAGTATGTAGTTTTTGACCTTATCTGGAACCTCCCATCTGAAAATTTGAAAATTCCTAAAAAATCCGTCCAAAATCTTGATGACCCCAATCTCTTGTTTTGTACGTTTTTTCCACGTGTCTTGACATCCAATGTATCCCTGCAAAGTTTGGTGAAGATCTGAGTATGTAGTTTTTGACCTTATCTGGAACCTCCTATCTGAAAATTTGAAAATTCTTAAAAAATTCGTCCAAAATCTTGATGTCTCCAATCTCTTGTTTTGTACGTTTATTCCACGTGTCTTGATATCCAATGTATCCCTGCAAAGTTTGGTGAAGATCTGAGTATGTAGTTTTTGACCTTATCTGGAACCTCCCATCTGAAAATTTGAAAATTCTTAAAAAATTCGACCAAAATCTTGATGTCTCCAATCTTTTGTTTTGTACGTTTTTTCCACGTGTCTTGACACATAATGTATCCATGCAAAGTTTGGTGAAGATCTGAGTATGTAGTTTTTGACCTTATATGGAACCTCCTATCTGAAAATTTGAAAATTCTTAAAAAATTCGTCCAAAATCTTGATGTCTCCAATCTCTTGTTAAGTACGTTTTTTCCACGTGTCTTGACATCCAATGTATCCCTGCAAAGTTTGGTGAAGATCTGAGTATGTAGTTTTTGACCTTATCTGGAACCTCCCATCTGAAAATTTGAAAATTCCTAAAAAATCCGTGCAAAATCTTGATGACCCCAATCTCTTGTTTTGTACGTTTTTTCCACGTGTCTTGACATCCAATGTATCCATCCAAAGTTTGGTGAAGATCTGAGTATGTCGTTTTTGACCTTATCTGGATCCTCCCATCTGAAAATTTGAAAATTCTTAAAAAATTCGTCGAAAATCTTGATGTCTCCAATCTCTTGTTTTGTACGTTTTTTCCACGTGTCTTGACATGCAAAGTATCCCTGCAACGTTTGGTGAAGATCTGAGTATGTAGTTTTTGACCTTATCTGGAACCTCCTATCTGAAAATTTGAAAATTCTTCAAAAATTCGTCGAAAATCTTGATGTCTCCAATCTCTTGTTTTGTACGTTTTTTCCACGTGTCTTGACATCCAATGTATCCCTGCAATGTTTGGTGGAGATCTGAGTATGTAGTTTTTGACCTTATCTGGGACCTCCTATCAGAAAATTTGAAAATTCTTCAAAAATTCGTCCAAAATCTTGATGTCTCCAATCTCTTGTTTTGTACGTTTTTTCCACGTGTCTCGACCTCCAATGTATCCCTGCAAAGTTTGGTGAAGATCTGAGTATGTCGTTTTTGACCTTATCTGGAACATCCTTTCTGAAAATTTGAAAATTCTTAAAAAATTCGTCGAAAATCTTGATGTCTCCAATCTCTTGTTTTGTACGTTTTTTCCACGTTTCTTGACATCCAATGTATCCCTGCAAAGTTTGGTGAAGATCTGAGTATGTAGTTTTTGACCTTATATGGAAACTCCTATCTGAAAATTTGAAAATTCTTAAAAAATTCGTCCAAAATCTTGATGTCTCCAATCTCTTGTTTTGTACGTTTTTTCCACGTGTCCCGACCTCCAATGGATCCCTGCAAAGTTTGGTGAAGATCTGAGTATGTCGTTTTTGACCTTATCTGGAACCTCCCAACTGAAAATTTGAAAATTCTTAAAAAATTCGTCGAAAATCTTGATGTCTCCGATCTCTTGTTTTGTACGTTTTTTCCACGTGTCTTGACATGCAAAGTATTCCTGCAAAGTTTGGTGAAGATCTGAGTATGTAGTTTTTGACCTCATCTGGAACCTCCTATCTGAAAATTTCAAAATTCTTAAAAAATTCGTCCAAAATCTTGATGTCTCCAATCTCTTGTTTTGTACGTTTTTTCCACGTGTCTTGACATCCAATGTATCCCTGCAATGTTTGGTGAAGATCTGAGTATGTAGTTTTTGACCTTATCTGGAACCTCCCATCTGAAAATTTGAAAATTCCTAAAAAATCCGTCCAAAATCTTGATGACCCCAATCTCTTGTTTTGTACTTTTTTTCCACGTGTCTCGACCTCCAATGTATCCCTGCAAAGTTTGGTGAAGATCTGAGTATGTAGTTTTTGACCTTATATGGAACCTCCTATCTGAAAATTTGAAAATTCTTAAAAAAAAATTCGTCCAAAATCTTGATGTCACCAATCCTATGTTTTGTATGTTTTTTCCACGTGTCTTGACATCCAATGTATCCATGCAAAGTTTGGTGAAGATCTGAGTATGTCGTTTTTGACCTTATCTGGAACCTCCCATCTGAAAATTTGAAAATTCTTAAAAAATTCGTCGAAAATCTTGATGTCTCCGATCTCTTGTTTTGTACGTTTTTTCCACGTGTCTTGACATGCAAAGTATTCCTGCAAAGTTTGGTGAAGATCTGAGTATGTAGTTTTTGACCTCATCTGGAACCTCCTATCTGAAAATTTGAAAATTCTTAAAAAATTCGTCCAAAATTTTGATGTCTCCAATCTCTTGTTTTGTACGTTTTTTCCACGTGTCTTGACATCCAATGTATCCCTGCAATGTTTGGTGAAGATCTGAGTATGTAGTTTTTGACCTTATCTGGAACCTCCCATCTGAAAATTTGAAAATTCCTAAAAAATCCGTCCAAAATCTTGATGACCCCAATCTCTTGTTTTGTACGTTTTTTCCACGTGTCTTGACATCCAATGTATCCCTGCAAAGTTTGGTGAAGATCTGAGTATGTAGTTTTTGACCTTATCTGGAACCTCCTATCTGAAAATTTGAAAATTCTTAAAAAATTCGTCCAAAATCTTGATGTCTCCAATCTCTTGTTTTGTACGTTTATTCCACGTGTCTTGATATCCAATGTATCCCTGCAAAGTTTGGTGAAGATCTGAGTATGTAGTTTTTGACCTTATCTGGAACCTCCCATCTGAAAATTTGAAAATTCTTAAAAAATTCGACCAAAATCTTGATGTCTCCAATCTTTTGTTTTGTACGTTTTTTCCACGTGTCTTGACACATAATGTATCCATGCAAAGTTTGGTGAAGATCTGAGTATGTAGTTTTTGACCTTATATGGAACCTCCTATCTGAAAATTTGAAAATTCTTAAAAAATTCGTCCAAAATCTTGATGTCTCCAATCTCTTGTTAAGTACGTTTTTTCCACGTGTCTTGACATCCAATGTATCCCTGCAAAGTTTGGTGAAGATCTGAGTATGTAGTTTTTGACCTTATCTGGAACCTCCCATCTGAAAATTTGAAAATTCCTAAAAAATCCGTGCAAAATCTTGATGACCCCAATCTCTTGTTTTGTACGTTTTTTCCACGTGTCTTGACATCCAATGTATCCATCCAAAGTTTGGTGAAGATCTGAGTATGTCGTTTTTGACCTTATCTGGATCCTCCCATCTGAAAATTTGAAAATTCTTAAAAAATTCGTCGAAAATCTTGATGTCTCCAATCTCTTGTTTTGTACGTTTTTTCCACGTGTCTTGACATGCAAAGTATCCCTGCAACGTTTGGTGAAGATCTGAGTATGTAGTTTTTGACCTTATCTGGAACCTCCTATCTGAAAATTTGAAAATTCTTCAAAAATTCGTCGAAAATCTTGATGTCTCCAATCTCTTGTTTTGTACGTTTTTTCCACGTGTCTTGACATCCAATGTATCCCTGCAATGTTTGGTGGAGATCTGAGTATGTAGTTTTTGACCTTATCTGGGACCTCCTATCAGAAAATTTGAAAATTCTTCAAAAATTCGTCCAAAATCTTGATGTCTCCAATCTCTTGTTTTGTACGTTTTTTCCACGTGTCTCGACCTCCAATGTATCCCTGCAAAGTTTGGTGAAGATCTGAGTATGTCGTTTTTGACCTTATCTGGAACATCCTTTCTGAAAATTTGAAAATTCTTAAAAAATTCGTCGAAAATCTTGATGTCTCCAATCTCTTGTTTTGTACGTTTTTTCCACGTGTCTTGACATCCAATGTATCCCTGCAAAGTTTGGTGAAGATCTGAGTATGTAGTTTTTGACCTTATATGGAACCTCCTTTCTGAAAATTTGAAAATTCTCAAAAAATTCGTCCATAATCTTGATGTCTCCAATCTCTTGTTTTGTACGTTTTTTCCACGTGTCTTGACATCCAATGTATCCCTGCAAAGTTTGGTGAAGATCTGAGTATGTAGTTTTTGACCTTATCTGGAACCTCCCATCTGAAAATTTGAAAATTCCTAAAAAATCCGTGCAAAATCTTGATGACCCCAATCTCTTGTTTTGTACGTTTTTTCCACGTGTCTTGACATCCAATGTATCCATGCAAAGTTTGGTGAAGATCTGAGTATGTCGTTTTTGACCTTATCTGGAACCTCCCATCTGAAAATTTGAAAATTCTTAAAAAATTCGTCGAAAATCTTGATGTCTCCAATCTCTTGTTTTGTACGTTTTTTCCACGTGTCTTGACATGCAAAGTATCCCTGCAACGTTTGGTGAAGATCTGAGTATGTAGTTTTTGACCTTATCTGGAACCTCCTATCTGAAAATTTGAAAATTCTTCAAAAATTCGTCGAAAATCTTGATGTCTCCAATCTCTTGTTTTGTACGTTTTTTCCACGTGTCTTGACATCCAATGTATCCCTGCAATGTTTGGTGGAGATCTGAGTATGTAGTTTTTGACCTTATCTGGGACCTCCTATCAGAAAATTTGAAAATTCTTCAAAAATTCGTCCAAAATCTTGATGTCTCCAATCTCTTGTTTTGTACGTTTTTTCCACGTGTCTCGACCTCCAATGTATCCCTGCAAAGTTTGGTGAAGATCTGAGTATGTCGTTTTTGACCTTATCTGGAACATCCTTTCTGAAAATTTGAAAATTCTTAAAAAATTCGTCGAAAATCTTGATGTCTCCAATCTCTTGTTTTGTACGTTTTTTCCACGTGTCTTGACATCCAATGTATCCCTGCAAAGTTTGGTGAAGATCTGAGTATGTAGTTTTTGACCTTATATGGAACCTCCTTTCTGAAAATTTGAAAATTCTCAAAAAATTCGTCCATAATCTTGATGTCTCCAATCTCTTGTTTTGTACGTTTTTTCCACGTGTCTTGACATCCAATGTATCCCTGCAAAGTTTGGTGAAGATCTGAGTATGTAGTTTTTGACCTTATCTGGAACCTCCCATCTGAAAATTTGAAAATTCTTAAAAAATTCGACCAAAATCTTGATGTCTCCAATCTTTTGTTTTGTACGTTTTTTCCACGTGTCTTGACACATAATGTATCCATGCAAAGTTTGGTGAAGATCTGAGTATGTAGTTTTTGACCTTATATGGAACCTCCTATCTGAAAATTTGAAAATTCTTAAAAAATTCGTCCAAAATCTTGATGTCTCCAATCTCTTGTTTTGTACGTTTTTTCCACGTGTCTTGACATCCAATGTATCCCTGCAAAGTTTGGTGAAGATCTGAGTATGTAGTTTTTGACCTTATCTGGAACCTCCCATCTGAAAATTTGAAAATTCCTAAAAAATCCGTGCAAAATCTTGATGACCCCAATCTCTTGTTTTGTACGTTTTTTCCACGTGTCTTGACATCCAATGTATTCCTGCAATGTTTGGTGAAGATCTGAGTATGTAGTTTTTGACCTTATATGGAACCTCCTATCTGAAAATTTGAAAATTCTTAAAAAATTCGTCGAAAATCTTGATGTCTCCAATCTCTTGTTTTGTACGTTTTTTCCACGTGTCTTGACATGCAAAGTATCCCTGCAACGTTTGGTGAAGATCTGAGTATGTAGTTTTTGACCTTATCTGGAACCTCCTATCTGAAAATTTGAAAATTCTTCAAAAATTCGTCGAAAATCTTGATGTCTCCAATCTCTTGTTTTGTACGTTTTTTCCACGTGTCTTGACATCCAATGTATTCCTGCAATGTTTGGTGAAGATCTGAGTATGTAGTTTTTGACCTTATATGGAACCTCCTATCTGAAAATTTGAAAATTCTTAAAAAATTCGTCGAAAATCTTGATGTCTCCAATCTCTTGTTTTGTACGTTTTTTCCACGTGTCTTGACATGCAAAGTATCCCTGCAACGTTTGGTGAAGATCTGAGTATGTAGTTTTTGACCTTATCTGGAACCTCCTATCTGAAAGTTTGAAAATTCTTAAAAAATTCGTCCAAAATCTTGAAGACCCCAATCTCTTGTTTTGTACGTTTTTTCCACGTGTCTTGACATCCAATGTATCCCTGCAAAGTTTGGTGAAGATCTGAGAAGGTAGTTTTTGACCTTATATGGAACCTCCTTTCTGAAAATTTGAGAATTCTTAAAAAATTCGTCCAAAATCTTGATGTCTCCAATCTCTTGTTTTGTACGTTTTTTCCACGTGTCTTGACATCCAATGTATCCATGCAAAGTTTGGTGAAGATCTGAGTATGTCGTTTTTGACCTTATCTGGAACCTCCCATCCGAAAATTTGAAAATTCTTAAAAAATTCGTCGAAAATCTTGATGTCTCCAATCTCTTGTTTTGTACGTTTTTTCCACGTGTCTTGACATGCAAAGTATCCCTGCAACGTTTGGTGAAGATCTGAGTATGTAGTTTTTGACCTTATCTGGAACCTCCTATCTGAAAATTTGAAAATTCTTCAAAAATTCGTCGAAAATCTTGATGTCTCCAATCTCTTGCTTTGTACGTTTTTTCCACGTGTCTTGACATCCAATGTATCCCTGCAATGTTTGGTGGAGATCTGAGTATGTAGTTTTTGACCTTATCTGGAACCTCCTATCTGAAAATTTGAAAATTCTTCAAAAATTCGTCCAAAATCTTGATGTCTCCAATCTCTTGTTTTGTACGTTTTTTTCCACGTGTCTCGACCTCCAATGTATCCCTGCAAAGTTAGTGAAGATCTGAGTATGTCGTTTTTGACCTTATCTGGAACATCCTTTCTGAAAATTTGAAAATTCTTAAAAAATTCGTCGAAAATCTTGATGTCTCCAATCTCTTGTTTTGTACGTTTTTTCCACGTTTCTTGACATCCAATGTATCCCTGCAAAGTTTGGTGAAGATCTGAGTATGTAGTTTTTGACCTTATATGGAACCTCCTTTCTGAAAATTTGAAAATTCTCAAAAAATTCGTCCATAATCTTGATGTCTCCAATCTCTTGTTTTGTACGTTTTTTCCACGTGTCTTGACATCCAATGTATCCCTGCAAAGTTTGGTGAAGATCTGAGTATGTAGTTTTTGACCTTATATGGAACCTCCTATCTGAAAATTTGAAAATTCTTAAAAAATTCGTCCAAAATCTTGATGTCACCAATCCTATGTTTTGTATGTTTTTTCCACGTGTCTTGACATCCAATGTATCCATGCAAAGTTTGGTGAAGATCTGAGTATGTCGTTTTTGACCTTATCTGGAACCTCCCATCTGAAAATTTGAAAATTCTTAAAAAATTCGTCGAAAATCTTGATGTCTCCGATCTCTTGTTTTGTACGTTTTTTCCACGTGTCTTGACATGCAAAGTATTCCTGCAAAGTTTGGTGAAGATCTGAGTATGTAGTTTTTGACCTCATCTGGAACCTCCTATCTGAAAATTTGAAAATTCTTAAAAAATTCGTCCAAAATTTTGATGTCTCCAATCTCTTGTTTTGTACGTTTTTTCCACGTGTCTTGACATCCAATGTATCCCTGCAATGTTTGGTGAAGATCTGAGTATGTAGTTTTTGACCTTATCTGGAACCTCCCATCTGAAAATTTGAAAATTCCTAAAAAATCCGTCCAAAATCTTGATGACCCCAATCTCTTGTTTTGTACGTTTTTTCCACGTGTCTTGACATCCAATGTATCCCTGCAAAGTTTGGTGAAGATCTGAGTATGTAGTTTTTGACCTTATCTGGAACCTCCTATCTGAAAATTTGAAAATTCTTAAAAAATTCGTCCAAAATCTTGATGTCTCCAATCTCTTGTTTTGTACGTTTTTTCCACGTGTCTTGATATCCAATGTATCCCTGCAAAGTTTGGTGAAGATCTGAGTATGTCGTTTTTGACCTTATCTGGAACATCCTTTCTGAAAATTTGAAAATTGTTAAAAAATTCGTCCAAAATCTTGATGTCTCCAATCTCTTTTTTGTACGTTTTTTCCACGTGTCTTGACATCCAATGTATCCCTGCAAAGTTTGGTGAAGATCTGAGTATGTCGTTTTTGACCTTATCTGGAACCTCCCATCTGAAAATTTGAAAATTCTTAAAAAATTCGACCAAAATCTTGATGTCTCCAATCTTTTGTTTTGTACTTTTTTTCCACGTGTCTTGACACATAATGTATCCATGCAAAGTTTGGTGAAGATCTGAGTATGTAGTTTTTGACCTTATATGGAACCTCCTATCTGAAAATTTGAAAATTCTTAAAAAATTCGTCCAAAATCTTGATGTCTCCAATCTCTTGTTTTGTACGTTTTTTCCACGTGTCTTGACATCCAATGTATCCCTGCAAAGTTTGGTGAAGATCTGAGTATGTAGTTTTTGACCTTATCTGGAACCTCCCATCTGAAAATTTGAAAATTCCTAAAAAATCCGTGCAAAATCTTGATGACCCCAATCTCTTGTTTTGTACGTTTTTTCCACGTGTCTTGACATCCAATGTATTCCTGCAATGTTTGGTGAAGATCTGAGTATGTAGTTTTTGACCTTATATGGAACCTCCTATCTGAAAATTTGAAAATTCTTAAAAAATTCGACCAAAATCTTGATGTTCCGAATCCTATGTTTTGTATGTTTTTTCCACGTGTCTTGACATCCAATGTATCCATGCAAAGTTTGGTGAAGATCTGAGTATGTAGTTTTTGACCTTATATTGAACCTCCCATCTGAAAATTTGAAAATTCTTAAAAAATTCGTCCAAAATCTTGATGACCCCAATCTCTTGTTTTGTACGTTTTTTCCACGTGTCTTGACATCCAAAGTATCCCTGCAAAGTTTGGTGAAGATCTGAGTATGTAGTTTTTGACCTTATATGGAACCTCCTTTCTGAAAATTTGAGAATTCTTAAAAAATTCGTCCAAAATCTTGATGTCTCCAATCTCTTGTTTTGTACGTTTTTTCCACGTGTCGTGACATCCAATGTATCCATGCAAAGTTTGGTGAAGATCTGAGTATGTCGTTTTTGACCTTATCTGGAACCTCCCATCTGAAAATTTGAAAATTCTTAAAAAATTCGTCGAAAATCTTGATGTCTCCAATCTTTTGTTTTGTACGTTTTTTCCACGTGTCTTGACATGCAAAGTATCCCTGCAACGTTTGGTGAAGATCTGAGTATGTAGTTTTTGACCTTATCTGGAACCTCCTATCTGAAAATTTGAAAATTCTTCAAAAATTCGTCGAAAATCTTGATGTCTCCAATCTCTTGTTTTGTACGTTTTTTCCACGTGTCTTGACATCCAATGGATCCCTGCAAAGTTTGGTGAAGATCTGAGTATGTCGTTTTTGACCTTATCTGGAACATCCTTTCTGAAAATTTGAAAATTCTTAAAAAATTCGTCGAAAATCTTTATGTCTCCAATCTCTTGTTTTGTACGTTTTTTCCACGTGTCTTGACATCCAATGTATCCCTGCAAAGTTTGGTGAAGATCTGAGTATGTAGTTTTTGACCTTATATGGAACCTCCTATCTGAAAATTTGAAAATTCTTAAAAAATTCGTCCAAAATCTTGATGTCTCCAATCTCTTGTTTTGTACGTTTTTTCCACGTGTCTCGACCTCCAATGGATCCCTGCAAAGTTTGGTGAAGATCTGAGTATGTCGTTTTTGACCTTATCTGGAACCTCCCATCTGAAAATTTGAAAATTCTTAAAAAATTCGTCGAAAATCTTGATGTCTCCGATCTCTTGTTTTGTACGTTTTTTCCACGTGTCTTGACATGCAAAGTATTCCTGCAAAGTTTGGTGAAGATCTGAGTATGTCGTTTTTGACCTCATCTGGAACCTCCCATCTGAAAATTTGAAAATTCTTAAAAAATTCGTCGAAAATCTTGATGTCTCCAATCTTTTGTTTTGTACGTTTTTTCCACGTGTCTTGACATGCAAAGTATCCCTGCAACGTTTGGTGAAGATCTGAGTATGTAGTTTTTGACCTTATCTGGAACCTCCTATCTGAAAATTTGAAAATTCTTAAAAAATTCGTCCAAAATCTTGATGTCTCCAATCTCTTGTTTTGTACGTTTTTTCCACGTGTCTCGACCTCCAATGGATCCCTGCAAAGTTTGGTGAAGATCTGAGTATGTCGTTTTTGACCTTATCTGGAACCTCCCATCTGAAAATTTGAAAATTCTTAAAAAATTCGTCGAAAATCTTGATGTCTCCGATCTCTTGTTTTGTACGTTTTTTCCACGTGTCTTGACATGCAAAGTATTCCTGCAAAGTTTGGTGAAGATCTGAGTATGTCGTTTTTGACCTCATCTGGAACCTCCCATCTGAAAGTTTGAAAATTCTTAAAAAATTCGTCCAAAATCTTGAAGACCCCAATCTCTTGTTTTGTACGTTTTTTCCACGTGTCTTGACATCCAATGTATCCCTGCAAAGTTTGGTGAAGATCTGAGAAGGTAGTTTTTGACCTTATATGGAACCTCCTTTCTGAAAATTTGAGAATTCTTAAAAAATTCGTCCAAAATCTTGATGTCTCCAATCTCTTGTTTTGTACGTTTTTTCCACGTGTCTTGACATCCAATGTATCCATGCAAAGTTTGGTGAAGATCTGAGTATGTCGTTTTTGACCTTATCTGGAACCTCCCATCCGAAAATTTGAAAATTCTTAAAAAATTCGTCGAAAATCTTGATGTCTCCAATCTCTTGTTTTGTACGTTTTTTCCACGTGTCTTGACATGCAAAGTATCCCTGCAACGTTTGGTGAAGATCTGAGTATGTAGTTTTTGACCTTATCTGGAACCTCCTATCTGAAAATTTGAAAATTCTTCAAAAATTCGTCGAAAATCTTGATGTCTCCAATCTCTTGCTTTGTACGTTTTTTCCACGTGTCTTGACATCCAATGTATCCCTGCAATGTTTGGTGGAGATCTGAGTATGTAGTTTTTGACCTTATCTGGAACCTCCTATCTGAAAATTTGAAAATTCTTCAAAAATTCGTCCAAAATCTTGATGTCTCCAATCTCTTGTTTTGTACGTTTTTTTCCACGTGTCTCGACCTCCAATGTATCCCTGCAAAGTTAGTGAAGATCTGAGTATGTCGTTTTTGACCTTATCTGGAACATCCTTTCTGAAAATTTGAAAATTCTTAAAAAATTCGTCGAAAATCTTGATGTCTCCAATCTCTTGTTTTGTACGTTTTTTCCACGTTTCTTGACATCCAATGTATCCCTGCAAAGTTTGGTGAAGATCTGAGTATGTAGTTTTTGACCTTATATGGAACCTCCTTTCTGAAAATTTGAAAATTCTCAAAAAATTCGTCCATAATCTTGATGTCTCCAATCTCTTGTTTTGTACGTTTTTTCCACGTGTCTTGACATCCAATGTATCCCTGCAAAGTTTGGTGAAGATCTGAGTATGTAGTTTTTGACCTTATATGGAACCTCCTATCTGAAAATTTGAAAATTCTTAAAAAATTCGTCCAAAATCTTGATGTCACCAATCCTATGTTTTGTATGTTTTTTCCACGTGTCTTGACATCCAATGTATCCATGCAAAGTTTGGTGAAGATCTGAGTATGTCGTTTTTGACCTTATCTGGAACCTCCCATCTGAAAATTTGAAAATTCTTAAAAAATTCGTCGAAAATCTTGATGTCTCCGATCTCTTGTTTTGTACGTTTTTTCCACGTGTCTTGACATGCAAAGTATTCCTGCAAAGTTTGGTGAAGATCTGAGTATGTAGTTTTTGACCTCATCTGGAACCTCCTATCTGAAAATTTGAAAATTCTTAAAAAATTCGTCCAAAATTTTGATGTCTCCAATCTCTTGTTTTGTACGTTTTTTCCACGTGTCTTGACATCCAATGTATCCCTGCAATGTTTGGTGAAGATCTGAGTATGTAGTTTTTGACCTTATCTGGAACCTCCCATCTGAAAATTTGAAAATTCCTAAAAAATCCGTCCAAAATCTTGATGACCCCAATCTCTTGTTTTGTACGTTTTTTCCACGTGTCTTGACATCCAATGTATCCCTGCAAAGTTTGGTGAAGATCTGAGTATGTAGTTTTTGACCTTATCTGGAACCTCCTATCTGAAAATTTGAAAATTCTTAAAAAATTCGTCCAAAATCTTGATGTCTCCAATCTCTTGTTTTGTACGTTTTTTCCACGTGTCTTGATATCCAATGTATCCCTGCAAAGTTTGGTGAAGATCTGAGTATGTCGTTTTTGACCTTATCTGGAACATCCTTTCTGAAAATTTGAAAATTGTTAAAAAATTCGTCCAAAATCTTGATGTCTCCAATCTCTTTTTTGTACGTTTTTTCCACGTGTCTTGACATCCAATGTATCCCTGCAAAGTTTGGTGAAGATCTGAGTATGTCGTTTTTGACCTTATCTGGAACCTCCCATCTGAAAATTTGAAAATTCTTAAAAAATTCGACCAAAATCTTGATGTCTCCAATCTTTTGTTTTGTACTTTTTTTCCACGTGTCTTGACACATAATGTATCCATGCAAAGTTTGGTGAAGATCTGAGTATGTAGTTTTTGACCTTATATGGAACCTCCTATCTGAAAATTTGAAAATTCTTAAAAAATTCGTCCAAAATCTTGATGTCTCCAATCTCTTGTTTTGTACGTTTTTTCCACGTGTCTTGACATCCAATGTATCCCTGCAAAGTTTGGTGAAGATCTGAGTATGTAGTTTTTGACCTTATCTGGAACCTCCCATCTGAAAATTTGAAAATTCCTAAAAAATCCGTGCAAAATCTTGATGACCCCAATCTCTTGTTTTGTACGTTTTTTCCACGTGTCTTGACATCCAATGTATTCCTGCAATGTTTGGTGAAGATCTGAGTATGTAGTTTTTGACCTTATATGGAACCTCCTATCTGAAAATTTGAAAATTCTTAAAAAATTCGACCAAAATCTTGATGTTCCGAATCCTATGTTTTGTATGTTTTTTCCACGTGTCTTGACATCCAATGTATCCATGCAAAGTTTGGTGAAGATCTGAGTATGTAGTTTTTGACCTTATATTGAACCTCCCATCTGAAAATTTGAAAATTCTTAAAAAATTCGTCCAAAATCTTGATGACCCCAATCTCTTGTTTTGTACGTTTTTTCCACGTGTCTTGACATCCAAAGTATCCCTGCAAAGTTTGGTGAAGATCTGAGTATGTAGTTTTTGACCTTATATGGAACCTCCTTTCTGAAAATTTGAGAATTCTTAAAAAATTCGTCCAAAATCTTGATGTCTCCAATCTCTTGTTTTGTACGTTTTTTCCACGTGTCGTGACATCCAATGTATCCATGCAAAGTTTGGTGAAGATCTGAGTATGTCGTTTTTGACCTTATCTGGAACCTCCCATCTGAAAATTTGAAAATTCTTAAAAAATTCGTCGAAAATCTTGATGTCTCCAATCTTTTGTTTTGTACGTTTTTTCCACGTGTCTTGACATGCAAAGTATCCCTGCAACGTTTGGTGAAGATCTGAGTATGTAGTTTTTGACCTTATCTGGAACCTCCTATCTGAAAATTTGAAAATTCTTCAAAAATTCGTCGAAAATCTTGATGTCTCCAATCTCTTGTTTTGTACGTTTTTTCCACGTGTCTTGACATCCAATGGATCCCTGCAAAGTTTGGTGAAGATCTGAGTATGTCGTTTTTGACCTTATCTGGAACATCCTTTCTGAAAATTTGAAAATTCTTAAAAAATTCGTCGAAAATCTTTATGTCTCCAATCTCTTGTTTTGTACGTTTTTTCCACGTGTCTTGACATCCAATGTATCCCTGCAAAGTTTGGTGAAGATCTGAGTATGTAGTTTTTGACCTTATATGGAACCTCCTATCTGAAAATTTGAAAATTCTTAAAAAATTCGTCCAAAATCTTGATGTCTCCAATCTCTTGTTTTGTACGTTTTTTCCACGTGTCTCGACCTCCAATGGATCCCTGCAAAGTTTGGTGAAGATCTGAGTATGTCGTTTTTGACCTTATCTGGAACCTCCCATCTGAAAATTTGAAAATTCTTAAAAAATTCGTCGAAAATCTTGATGTCTCCGATCTCTTGTTTTGTACGTTTTTTCCACGTGTCTTGACATGCAAAGTATTCCTGCAAAGTTTGGTGAAGATCTGAGTATGTCGTTTTTGACCTCATCTGGAACCTCCCATCTGAAAATTTGAAAATTCTTAAAAAATTCGTCGAAAATCTTGATGTCTCCAATCTTTTGTTTTGTACGTTTTTTCCACGTGTCTTGACATGCAAAGTATCCCTGCAACGTTTGGTGAAGATCTGAGTATGTAGTTTTTGACCTTATCTGGAACCTCCTATCTGAAAATTTGAAAATTCTTAAAAAATTCGTCCAAAATCTTGATGTCTCCAATCTCTTGTTTTGTACGTTTTTTCCACGTGTCTCGACCTCCAATGGATCCCTGCAAAGTTTGGTGAAGATCTGAGTATGTCGTTTTTGACCTTATCTGGAACCTCCCATCTGAAAATTTGAAAATTCTTAAAAAATTCGTCGAAAATCTTGATGTCTCCGATCTCTTGTTTTGTACGTTTTTTCCACGTGTCTTGACATGCAAAGTATTCCTGCAAAGTTTGGTGAAGATCTGAGTATGTCGTTTTTGACCTCATCTGGAACCTCCCATCTGAAAATTTGAAAATTCTTAAAAAATTCGTCGAAAATCTTGATGTCTCCAATCTTTTGTTTTGTACGTTTTTTCCACGTGTCTTGACATGCAAAGTATCCCTGCAACGTTTGGTGAAGATCTGAGTATGTAGTTTTTGACCTTATCTGGAACCTCCTATCTGAAAATTTGAAAATTCTTCAAAAATTCGTCGAAAATCTTGATGTCTCCAATCTCTTGTTTTGTACGTTTTTTCCACGTGTCTTGACATCCAATGTATTCCTGCAATGTTTGGTGGAGATCTGAGTATGTAGTTTTAGACCTTATCTGGAACCTCCTATCTGAAAATTTGAAAATTCTTCAAAAATTCGTCCAAAATCTTGATGTCTCCAATCTCTTGTTTTGTACGTTTTTTCCACGTGTCTCGACCTCCAATGGATCCCTGCAAAGTTTGGTGAAGATCTGAGTATGTCGTTTTTGACCTTATCTGGAACATCCTTTCTGAAAATTTGAAAATTCTTAAAAAATTCGTCGAAAATCTTGATGTCTCCAATCTCTTGTTTTGTACGTTTTTTCCACGTGTCTTGACATCCAATGTATCCCTGCAAAGTTTGGTGAAGATCTGAGTATGTAGTTTTTTACCTTATATGGAACCTCCTATCTGAAAATTTGAAAATTCTTAAAAAATTCGTCCAAAATCTTGATGTCTCCAATCTCTTGTTTTGTACGTTTTTTCCACGTGTCTCGACCTCCAATGGATCCCTGCAAAGTTTGGTGAAGATCTGAGTATGTCGTTTTTGACCTTATCTGGAACCTCCCATCTGAAAATTTGAAAATTCTTAAAAAATTCGTCGAAAATCTTGATGTCTCCGATCTCTTGTTTTGTACGTTTTTTCCACGTGTCTTGACATGCAAAGTATTCCTGCAAAGTTTGGTGAAGATCTGAGTATGTAGTTTTTGACCTCATCTGGAACCTCATATCTGAAAATTTGAAAATTCTTAAAAAATTCGTCCAAAATCTTGATGTCTCCAATCTCTTGTTTTGTACGTTTTTTCCACGTGTCTTGACATCCAATGTATCCCTGCAATGTTTGGTGAAGATCTGAGTATGTAGTTTTTGACCTTATCTGGAACCTCCCATCTGAAAATTTGAAAATTCCTAAAAAATCCGTCCAAAATCTTGATGACCCCAATCTCTTGTTTTGTACTTTTTTTCCACGTGTCTCGACCTCCAATGTATCCCTGCAAAGTTTGGTGAAGATCTGAGTATGTAGTTTTTGACCTTATATGGAACCTCCTATCTGAAAATTTGAAAATTCTTAAAAAATTCGTCCAAAATCTTGATGTCACCAATCCTATGTTTTGTATGTTTTTTCCACGTGTCTTGACATCCAATGTATCCATGCAAAGTTTGGTGAAGATCTGAGTATGTCGTTTTTGACCTTATCTGGAACCTCCCATCTGAAAATTTGAAAATTTTTAAAAAATTCGTCGAAAATCTTGATGTCTCCGATCTCTTGTTTTGTACGTTTTTTCCACGTGTCTTGACATGCAAAGTATTCCTGCAAAGTTTGGTGAAGATCTGAGTATGTAGTTTTTGACCTCATCTGGAACCTCCTATCTGAAAATTTGAAAATTCTTAAAAAATTCGTCCAAAATTTTGATGTCTCCAATCTCTTGTTTTGTACGTTTTTTCCACGTGTCTTGACATCCAATGTATCCCTGCAATGTTTGGTGAAGATCTGAGTATGTAGTTTTTGACCTTATCTGGAACCTCCCATCTGAAAATTTGAAAATTCCTAAAAAATCCGTCCAAAATCTTGATGACCCCAATCTCTTGTTTTGTACGTTTTTTCCACGTGTCTTGACATCCAATGTATCCCTGCAAAGTTTGGTGAAGATCTGAGTATGTAGTTTTTGACCTTATCTGGAACCTCCTATTTGAAAATTTGAAAATTCTTAAAAAATTCGTCCAAAATCTTGATGTCTCCAATCTCTTGTTTTGTACGTTTTTTCCACGTGTCTTGATATCCAATGTATCCCTGCAAAGTTTGGTGAAGATCTGAGTATGTCGTTTTTGACCTTATCTGGAACATCCTTTCTGAAAATTTGAAAATTGTTAAAAAATTCGTCCAAAATCTTGATGTCTCCAATCTCTTTTTTGTACGTTTTTTCCACGTGTCTTGACATCCAATGTATCCCTGCAAAGTTTGGTGAAGATCTGAGTATGTAGTTTTTGACCTTATCTGGAACCTCCCATCTGAAAATTTGAAAATTCTTAAAAAATTCGACCAAAATCTTGATGTCTCCAATCTTTTGTTTTGTACGTTTTTTCCACGTGTCTTGACACATAATGTATCCATGCAAAGTTTGGTGAAGATCTGAGTATGTAGTTTTTGACCTTATCTGGAACCTCCTATCTGAAAATTTGAAAATTCTTAAAAAATTCGTCCAAAATCTTGATGTCTCCAATCTCTTGTTTTGTACGTTTTTTCCACGTGTCTTGACATCCAATGTATCCCTGCAAAGTTTGGTGAAGATCTGAGTATGTAGTTTTTGACCTTATCTGGAACCTCCCATCTGAAAATTTGAAAATTCCTAAAAAATCCGTGCAAAATCTTGATGACCCCAATCTCTTGTTTTGTACGTTTTTTCCACGTGTCTTGACATCCAATGTATCCATGCAAAGTTTGGTGAAGATCTGAGTATGTCGTTTTTGACCTTATCTGGAACCTCCCATCTGAAAATTTGAAAATTCTTAAAAAATTCGTCGAAAATCTTGATGTCTCCAATCTCTTGTTTTGTACGTTTTTTCCACGTGTCTTGACATGCAAAGTATCCCTGCAATGTTTGGTGGAGATCTGAGTATGTAGTTTTTGACCTTATCTGGGACCTCCTATCAGAAAATTTGAAAATTCTTCAAAAATTCGTCCAAAATCTTGATGTCTCCAATCTCTTGTTTTGTACGTTTTTTCCACGTGTCTCGACCTCCAATGTATCCCTGCAAAGTTTGGTGAAGATCTGAGTATGTCGTTTTTGACCTTATCTGGAACATCCTTTCTGAAAATTTGAAAATTCTTAAAAAATTCGTCGAAAATCTTGATGTCTCCAATCTCTTGTTTTGTACGTTTTTTCCACGTGTCTTGACATCCAATGTATCCCTGCAAAGTTTGGTGAAGATCTGAGTATGTAGTTTTTGACCTTATATGGAACCTCCTTTCTGAAAATTTGAAAATTCTCAAAAAATTCGTCCATAATCTTGATGTCTCCAATCTCTTGTTTTGTACGTTTTTTCCACGTGTCTTGACATCCAATGTATCCATGCAAAGTTTGGTGAAGATCTGAGTATGTCGTTTTTGACCTTATCTGGAACCTCCCATCTGAAAATTTGAAAATTCTTAAAAAATTCGTCGAAAATCTTGATGTCTCCGATCTCTTGTTTTGTACGTTTTTTCCACGTGTCTTGACATGCAAAGTATTCCTGCAAAGTTTGGTGAAGATCTGAGTATGTAGTTTTTGACCTTATATGGAACCTCCTATCTGAAAATTTGAAAATTCTTAAAAAATTCGTCCAAAATCTTGATGTCTCCAATCTCTTGTTTTGTACGTTTTTTCCACGTGTCTTGACATCCAATGTATCCCTGCAAAGTTTGGTGAAGATCTGAGTATGTAGTTTTTGACCTTATCTGGAACCTCCCATGTGAAAATTTGAAAATTCCTAAAAAATCCGTGCAAAATCTTGATGACCCCAATCTCTTGTTTTGTACGTTTTTTCCACGTGTCTTGACATCCAATGTATCCATGCAAAGTTTGGTGAAGATCTGAGTATGTCGTTTTTGACCTTATCTGGAACCTCCCATCTGAAAATTTGAAAATTCTTAAAAAATTCGTCGAAAATCTTGATGTCTCCAATCTCTTGTTTTGTACGTTTTTTCCACGTGTCTTGACATGCAAAGTATCCCTGCAACGTTTGGTGAAGATCTGAGTATGTAGTTTTTGACCTTATCTGGAACCTCCTATCTGAAAATTTGAAAATTCTTCAAAAATTCGTCGAAAATCTTGATGTCTCCAATCTCTTGTTTTGTACGTTTTTTCCACGTGTCTTGACATCCAATGTATCCCTGCAAAGTTTGGTGAAGATCTGAGTATGTAGTTTTTGACCTTATATGGAACCTCCTTTCTGAAAATTTGAAAATTCTCAAAAAATTCGTCCATAATCTTGATGTCTCCAATCTCTTGTTTTGTACGTTTTTTCCACGTGTCTTGACATCCAATGTATCCCTGCAAAGTTTGGTGAAGATCTGAGTATGTAGTTTTTGACCTTATCTGGAACCTCCCATCTGAAAATTTGAAAATTCTTAAAAAATTCGACCAAAATCTTGATGTCTCCAATCTTTTGTTTTGTACGTTTTTTCCACGTGTCTTGACACATAATGTATCCATGCAAAGTTTGGTGAAGATCTGAGTATGTAGTTTTTGACCTTATATGGAACCTCCTATCTGAAAATTTGAAAATTCTTAAAAAATTCGTCCAAAATCTTGATGTCTCCAATCTCTTGTTTTGTACGTTTTTTCCACGTGTCTTGACATCCAATGTATCCCTGCAAAGTTTGGTGAAGATCTGAGTATGTAGTTTTTGACCTTATCTGGAACCTCCCATCTGAAAATTTGAAAATTCCTAAAAAATCCGTGCAAAATCTTGATGACCCCAATCTCTTGTTTTGTACGTTTTTTCCACGTGTCTTGACATCCAATGTATTCCTGCAATGTTTGGTGAAGATCTGAGTATGTAGTTTTTGACCTTATATGGAACCTCCTATCTGAAAATTTGAAAATTCTTAAAAAATTCGTCGAAAATCTTGATGTCTCCAATCTCTTGTTTTGTACGTTTTTTCCACGTGTCTTGACATGCAAAGTATTACTGCAACGTTTGGTGAAGATCTGAGTATGTAGTTTTTGACCTTATCTGGAACCTCCTATCTGAAAATTTGAAAATTCTTCAAAAATTCGTCGAAAATCTTGATGTCTCCAATCTCTTGTTTTGTACGTTTTTTCCACGTGTCTTGACATCCAATGTATTCCTGCAATGTTTGGTGAAGATCTGAGTATGTAGTTTTTGACCTTATATGGAACCTCCTATCTGAAAATTTGAAAATTCTTAAAAAATTCGTCGAAAATCTTGATGTCTCCAATCTCTTGTTTTGTACGTTTTTTCCACGTGTCTTGACATGCAAAGTATCCCTGCAACTTTTGGTGAAGATCTGAGTATGTAGTTTTTGACCTTATCTGGAACCTCCTATCTGAAAATTTGAAAATTCTTAAAAAATTCGTCCAAAATCTTGAAGACCCCAATCTCTTGTTTTGTACGTTTTTTTCCACGTGTCTTGACATCCAATGTATCCCTGCAAAGTTTGGTGAAGATCTGAGTATGTAGTTTTTGACCTTATATGGAACCTCCTTTCTGAAAATTTGAGAATTCTTAAAAAATTCGTCCAAAATCTTGATGTCTCCAATCTCTTGTTTTGTACGTTTTTTCCACGTGTCTTGACATCCAATGTATCCATGCAAAGTTTGGTGAAGATCTGAGTATGTCGTTTTTGACCTTATCTGGAACCTCCCATCCGAAATTTGAAAATTCTTAAAAAATTCGTCGAAAATCTTGATGTCTCCAATCTCTTGTTTTGTACGTTTTTTCCACGTGTCTTGACATGCAAAGTATCCCTGCAACGTTTGGTGAAGATCTGAGTATGTAGTTTTTGACCTTATCTGGAACCTCCTATCTGAAAATTTGAAAATTCTTCAAAAATTCGTCGAAAATCTTGATGTCTCCAATCTCTTGCTTTGTACGTTTTTTCCACGTGTCTTGACATACAATGTATCCCTGCAATGTTTGGTGGAGATCTGAGTATGTAGTTTTTGACCTTATCTGGAACCTCCTATCTGAAAATTTGAAAATTCTTCAAAAATTCGTCGAAAATCTTGATGTCTCCGATCTCTTGTTTTGTACGTTTTTTCCACGTGTCTCGACCTCCAATGGATCACTGCAAAGTTTGGTGAAGATCTGAGTATGTCGTTTTTGACCTTATCTGGAACATCCTTTCTGAAAATTTGAAAATTCTTAAAAAATTCGTCGAAAATCTTGATGTCTCCAATCTCTTGTTTTGTACGTTTTTTCCACGTGTCTTGACATCCAATGTATCCCTGCAAAGTTTGGTGAAGATCTGAGTATGTAGTTTTTGACCTTATATGGAACCTCCTATCTGAAAATTTGAAAATTCTTAAAAAATTCGTCCAAAATCTTGATGTCTCCAATCTCTTGTTTTGTACGTTTTTTCCACGTGTCTCGACCTCCAATGGATCCCTGCAAAGTTTGGTGAAGATCTGAGTATGTCGTTTTTGACCTTATCTGGAACCTCCCATCTGAAAATTTGAAAATTCTTAAAAAATTCGTCGAAAATCTTGATGTCTCCGATCTCTTGTTTTGTACGTTTTTTCCACGTGTCTTGACATGCAAAGTATTCCTGCAAAGTTTGGTGAAGATCTCAGTATGTAGTTTTTGACCTCATCTGGAACCTCCTATCTGAAAATTTGAAAATTCTTAAAAAATTCGTCCAAAATCTTGATGTCTCCAATCTCTTGTTTTGTACGTTTTTTCCACGTGTCTTGACATCCAATGTATCCCTGCAATGTTTGGTGAAGATCTGAGTATGTAGTTTTTGACCTTATCTGGAACCTCCCATCTGAAAATTTGAAAATTCCTAAAAAATCCGTCCAAAATCTTGATGACCCCAATCTCTTGTTTTGTACTTTTTTTCCACGTGTCTCGACCTCCAATGTATCCCTGCAAAGTTTGGTGAAGATCTGAGTATGTAGTTTTTGACCTTATATGGAACCTCCTATCTGAAAATTTGAAAATTCTTAAAAAATTCGTCCAAAATCTTGATGTCACCAATCCTATGTTTTGTATGTTTTTTCCACGTGTCTTGACATCCAATGTATCCATGCAAAGTTTGGTGAAGATCTGAGTATGTCGTTTTTGACCTTATCTGGAACCTCCCATCTGAAAATTTGAAAATTCTTAAAAAATTCGTCGAAAATCTTGATGTCTCCGATCTCTTGTTTTGTACGTTTTTTCCACGTGTCTTGACATGCAAAGTATTCCTGCAAAGTTTGGTGAAGATCTGAGTATGTAGTTTTTGACCTCATCTGGAACCTCCTATCTGAAAATTTGAAAATTCTTAAAAAATTCGTCCAAAATTTTGATATCTCCAATCTCTTGTTTTGTACGTTTTTTCCACGTGTCTTGACATCCAATGTATCCCTGCAATGTTTGGTGAAGATCTGAGTATGTAGTTTTTGACCTTATCTGGAACCTCCCATCTGAAAATTTGAAAATTCCTAAAAAATCCGTCCAAAATCTTGATGACCCCAATCTCTTGTTTTGTACGTTTTTTCCACGTGTCTTGACATCCAATGTATCCCTGCAAAGTTTGGTGAAGATCTGAGTATGTAGTTTTTGACCTTATCTGGAACCTCCTATCTGAAAATTTGAAAATTCTTAAAAAATTCGTCCAAAATCTTGATGTCTCCAATCTCTTGTTTTGTACGTTTTTTCCACGTGTCTTGATATCCAATGTATCCCTGCAAAGTTTGGTGAAGATCTGAGTATGTCGTTTTTGACCTTATCTGGAACATCCTTTCTGAAAATTTGAAAATTGTTAAAAAATTCGTCCAAAATCTTGATGTCTCCAATCTCTTTTTTGTACGTTTTTTCCACGTGTCTTGACATCCAATGTATCCCTGCAAAGTTTGGTGAAGATCTGAGTATGTAGTTTTTGACCTTATCTGGAACCTCCCATCTGAAAATTTGAAAATTCTTAAAAAATTCGACCAAAATCTTGATGTCTCCAATCTTTTGTTTTGTACGTTTTTTCCACGTGTCTTGACACATAATGTATCCATGCAAAGTTTGGTGAAGATCTGAGTATGTAGTTTTTGACCTTATATGGAACCTCCTATCTGAAAATTTGAAAATTCTTAAAAAATTCGTCCAAAATCTTGATGTCTCCAATCTCTTGTTTTGTACGTTTTTTCCACGTGTCTTGACATCCAATGTATCCCTGCAAAGTTTGGTGAAGATCTGAGTATGTAGTTTTTGACCTTATCTGGAACCTACCATCTGAAAATTTGAAAATTCCTAAAAAATCCGTGCAAAATCTTGATGACCCCAATCTCTTGTTTTGTACGTTTTTTCCACGTGTCTTGACATCCAATGTATCCATGCAAAGTTTGGTGAAGATCTGAGTATGTCGTTTTTGACCTTATCTGGAACCTCCTATCTGAAAATTTGAAAATTCTTCAAAAATTCGTCGAAAATCTTGATGTCTCCAATCTCTTGTTTTGTACGTTTTTTCCACGTGTCTTGACATCCAATGTATCCCTGCAATGTTTGGTGGAGATCTGAGTATGTAGTTTTTGACCTTATCTGGGACCTCCTATCAGAAAATTTGAAAATTCTTCAAAAATTCGTCCAAAATCTTGATGTCTCCAATCTCTTGTTTTGTACGTTTTTTCCACGTGTCTCGACCTCCAATGTATCCCTGCAAAGTTTGGTGAAGATCTGAGTATGTCGTTTTTGACCTTATCTGGAACATCCTTTCTGAAAATTTGAAAATTCTTAAAAAATTCGTCGAAAATCTTGATGTCTCCAATCTCTTGTTTTGTACGTTTTTTCCACGTGTCTTGACATCCAATGTATCCCTGCAAAGTTTGGTGAAGATCTGAGTATGTAGTTTTTGACCTTATATGGAACCTCCTATCTGAAAATTTGAAAATTCTCAAAAAATTCGTCCATAATCTTGATGTCTCCAATCTCTTGTTTTGTACGTTTTTTCCACGTGTCTTGACATCCAATGTATCCCTGCAAAGTTTGGTGAAGATCTGAGTATGTAGTTTTTGACCTTATATGGAACCTCCTATCTGAAAATTTGAAAATTCTTAAAAAATTCGTCCAAAATCTTGATGTCACCAATCCTATGTTTTGTATGTTTTTTCCACGTGTCTTGACATCCAATGTATTCATGCAAAGTTTGGTGAAGATCTGAGTATGTCGTTTTTGACCTTATCTGGAACCTCCCATCTGAAAATTTGAAAATTCTTAAAAAATTCGTCGAAAATCTTGATGTCTCCGATCTCTTGTTTTGTACGTTTTTTCCACGTGTCTTGACATGCAAAGTATTCCTGCAAAGTTTGGTGAAGATCTGAGTATGTAGTTTTTGACCTTATATGGAACCTCCTATCTGAAAATTTGAAAATTCTTAAAAAATTCGTCCAAAATCTTGATGTCACCAATCCTATGTTTTGTATGTTTTTTCCACGTGTCTTGACATCCAATGTATCCATGCAAAGTTTGGTGAAGATCTGAGTATGTCGTTTTTGACCTTATCTGGAACCTCCCATCTGAAAATTTGAAAATTCTTAAAAAATTCGTCGAAAATCTTGATGTCTCCGATCTCTTGTTTTGTACGTTTTTCCACGTGTCTTGACATGCAAAGTATTCCTGCAAAGTTTGGTGAAGATCTGAGTATGTAGTTTTTGACCTCATCTGGAACCTCCTATCTGAAAATTTGAAAATTCTTAAAAAATTCGTCCAAAATTTTGATGTCTCCAATCTCTTGTTTTGTACGTTTTTTCCACGTGTCTTGACATCCAATGTATCCCTGCAATGTTTGGTGAAGATCTGAGTATGTAGTTTTTGACCTTATCTGGAACCTCCCATCTGAAAATTTGAAAATTCCTAAAAAATCCGTCCAAAATCTTGATGACCCCAATCTCTTGTTTTGTACGTTTTTTCCACGTGTCTTGACATCCAATGTATCCCTGCAAAGTTTGGTGAAGATCTGAGTATGTAGTTTTTGACCTTATATGGAACCTCCTATCTGAAAATTTGAAAATTCTTAAAAAATTCGTCCAAAATCTTGATGTCACCAATCCTATGTTTTGTATGTTTTTTCCACGTGTCTTGACATCCAATGTATCCATGCAAAGTTTGGTGAAGATCTGAGTATGTCGTTTTTGACCTTATCTGGAACCTCCCATCTGAAAATTTGAAAATTCTTAAAAAATTCGTCGAAAATCTTGATGTCTCCGATCTCTTGTTTTGTACGTTTTTTCCACGTGTCTTGACATGCAAAGTATTCCTGCAAAGTTTGGTGAAGATCTGAGTATGTAGTTTTTGACCTCATCTGGAACCTCCTATCTGAAAATTTGAAAATTCTTAAAAAATTCGTCCAAAATTTTGATGTCTCCAATCTCTTGTTTTGTACGTTTTTTCCACGTGTCTTGACATCCAATGTATCCCTGCAATGTTTGGTGAAGATCTGAGTATGTAGTTTTTGACCTTATCTGGAACCTCCCATCTGAAAATTTGAAAATTCCTAAAAAATCCGTCCAAAATCTTGATGACCCCAATCTCTTGTTTTGTACGTTTTTTCCACGTGTCTTGACATCCAATGTATCCCTGCAAAGTTTGGTGAAGATCTGAGTATGTAGTTTTTGACCTTATCTGGAACCTCCTATCTGAAAATTTGAAAATTCTTAAAAAATTCGTCCAAAATCTTGATGTCTCCAATCTCTTGTTTTGTACGTTTTTTCCACGTGTCTTGACATCCAATGTATCCCTGCAAAGTTTGGTGAAGATCTGAGTATGTAGTTTTTGACCTTATCTGGAACCTCCCATCTGAAAATTTGAAAATTCCTAAAAAATCCGTGCAAAATCTTGATGACCCCAATCTCTTGTTTTGTACGTTTTTTCCACGTGTCTTGACATCCAATGTATCCATGCAAAGTTTGGTGAAGATCTGAGTATGTCGTTTTTGACCTTATCTGGAACCTCCCATCTGAAAATTTGAAAATTCTTAAAAAATTCGTCGAAAATCTTGATGTCTCCAATCTCTTGTTTTGTACGTTTTTTCCACGTGTCTTTACATGCAAAGTATCCCTGCAACGTTTGGTGAAGATCTGAGTATGTAGTTTTTGACCTTATCTGGAACCTCCTATCTGAAAATTTGAAAATTCTTCAAAAATTCGTCGAAAATCTTGATGTCTCCAATCTCTTGTTTTGTACGTTTTTTCCACGTGTCTTGACATCCAATGTATCCCTGCAATGTTTGGTGGAGATCTGAGTATGTAGTTTTTGACCTTATCTGGGACCTCCTATCAGAAAATTTGAAAATTCTTCAAAAATTCGTCCAAAATCTTGATGTCTCCAATCTCTTGTTTTGTACGTTTTTTCCACGTGTCTCGACCTCCAATGTATCCCTGCAAAGTTTGGTGAAGATCTGAGTATGTCGTTTTTGACCTTATCTGGAACATCCTTTCTGAAAATTTGAAAATTCTTAAAAAATTCGTCGAAAATCTTGATGTCTCCAATCTCTTGTTTTGTACGTTTTTTCCACGTGTCTTGACATCCAATGTATCCCTGCAAAGTTTGGTGAAGATCTGAGTATGTAGTTTTTGACCTTATATGGAACCTCCTTTCTGAAAATTTGAAAATTCTCAAAAAATTCGTCCATAATCTTGATGTCTCCAATCTCTTGTTTTGTACGTTTTTTCCACGTGTCTTGACATCCAATGTATCCCTGCAAAGTTTGGTGAAGATCTGAGTATGTAGTTTTTGACCTTATATGGAACCTCCTATCTGAAAATTTGAAAATTCTTAAAAAATTCGTCCAAAATCTTGATGTCACCAATCCTATGTTTTGTATGTTTTTTCCACGTGTCTTGACATCCAATGTATCCATGCAAAGTTTGGTGAAGATCTGAGTATGTCGTTTTTGACCTTATCTGGAACCTCCCATCTGAAAATTTGAAAATTCTTAAAAAATTCGTCGAAAATCTTGATGTCTCCGATCTCTTGTTTTGTACGTTTTTTCCACGTGTCTTGACATGCAAAGTATTCCTGCAAAGTTTGGTGAAGATCTGAGTAAGTAGTTTTTGACCTTATATGGAACCTCCTATCTGAAAATTTGAAAAATTTAAAAAATTCGTCCAAAATCTTGATGTCTCCAATCTCTTGTTTTGTACGTTTTTTCCACGTGTCTTGACATCCAATGTATCCCTGCAAAGTTTGGTGAAGATCTGAGTATGTAGTTTTTGACCTTATCTGGAACCTCCCATCTGAAAATTTGAAAATTCCTAAAAAATCCGTGCAAAATCTTGATGACCCCAATCTCTTGTTTTGTTCCTTTTTTTCCACGTGTCTTGACATCCAATGTATCCCTGCAATGTTTGGTGGAGATCTGAGTATGTAGTTTTTGACCTTATCTGGGACCTCCTATCAGAAAATTTGAAAATTCTTCAAAAATTCGTCCAAAATCTTGATGTCTCCAATCTCTTGTTTTGTACGTTTTTTCCACGTGTCTCGACCTAGAATGTATCCCTGCAAAGTTTGGTGAAGATCTGAGTATGTCGTTTTTGACCTTATCTGGAACAACCTTTCTGAAAATTTGAAAATTCTTAAAAAATTCGTCGAAAATCTTGATGTCTCCAATCTCTTGTTTTGTACGTTTTTTCCACGTGTCTTGACATCCAATGTATCCCTGCAAAGTTTGGTGAAGATCTGAGTATGTAGTTTTTGACCTTATATGGAACCTCCTTTCTGAAAATTTGAAAATTCTCAAAAAATTCGTCCATAATCTTGATGTCTCCAATCTCTTGTTTTGTACGTTTTTTCCACGTGTCTTGACATCCAATGTATCCCTGCAAAGTTTGGTGAAGATCTGAGTATGTAGTTTTTGACCTTATCTGGAACCTCCCATCTGAAAATTTGAAAATTCTTAAAAAATTCGACCAAAATCTTGATGTCTCCAATCTTTTGTTTTGTACGTTTTTTCCACGTGTCTTGACACATAATGTATCCATGCAAAGTTTGGTGAAGATCTGAGTATGTAGTTTTTGACCTTATATGGAACCTCCTATCTGAAAATTTGAAAATTCTTAAAAAATTCGTCCAAAATCTTGATGTCTCCAATCTCTTGTTTTGTACGTTTTTTCCACGTGTCTTGACATCCAATGTATCCCTGCAAAGTTTGGTGAAGATCTGAGTATGTAGTTTTTGACCTTATCTGGAACCTCCCATCTGAAAATTTGAAAATTCCTAAAAAATCCGTGCAAAATCTTGATGACCCCAATCTCTTGTTTTGTACGTTTTTTCCACGTGTCTTGACATCCAATGTATCCCTGCAATGTTTGGTGAAGATCTGAGTATGTAGTTTTTGACCTTATCTGGAACCTCCCATCTGAAAATTTGAAAATTCCTAAAAAATCCGTCCAAAATCTTGATGACCCCAATCTCTTGTTTTGTACGTTTTTTCCACGTGTCTTGACATCCAATGTATCCCTGCAAAGTTTGGTGAAGATCTGAGTATGTAGTTTTTGACCTTATATGGAACCTCCTATCTGAAAATTTGAAAATTCTTAAAAAATTCGTCCAAAATCTTGATGTCACCAATCCTATGTTTTGTATGTTTTTTCCACGTGTCTTGACATCCAATGTATCCATGCAAAGTTTGGTGAAGATCTGAGTATGTCGTTTTTGACCTTATCTGGAACCTCCCATCTGAAAATTTGAAAATTCTTAAAAAATTCGTCGAAAATCTTGATGTCTCCGATCTCTTGTTTTGTACGTTTTTTCCACGTGTCTTGACATGCAAAGTATTCCTGCAAAGTTTGGTGAAGATCTGAGTATGTAGTTTTTGACCTCATCTGGAACCTCCTATCTGAAAATTTGAAAATTCTTAAAAAATTCGTCCAAAATTTTGATGTCTCCAATCTCTTGTTTTGTACGTTTTTTCCACGTGTCTTGACATCCAATGTATCCCTGCAATGTTTGGTGAAGATCTGAGTATGTAGTTTTTGACCTTATCTGGAACCTCCCATCTGAAAATTTGAAAATTCCTAAAAAATCCGTCCAAAATCTTGATGACCCCAATCTCTTGTTTTGTACGTTTTTTCCACGTGTCTTGACATCCAATGTATCCCTGCAAAGTTTGGTGAAGATCTGAGTATGTAGTTTTTGACCTTATCTGGAACCTCCTATCTGAAAATTTGAAAATTCTTAAAAAATTCGTCCAAAATCTTGATGTCTCCAATCTCTTGTTTTGTACGTTTTTTCCACGTGTCTTGATATCCAATGTATCCCTGCAAAGTTTGGTGAAGATCTGAGTATGTCGTTTTTGACCTTATCTGGAACATCCTTTCTGAAAATTTGAAAATTGTTAAAAAATTCTTCCAAAATCTTGATGTCTCCAATCTCTTTTTTGTACGTTTTTTCCACGTGTCTTGACATCCAATGTATCCCTGCAAAGTTTGGTGAAGATCTGAGTATGTAGTTTTTGACCTTATCTGGAACCTCCCATCTGAAAATTTGAAAATTCTTAAAAAATTCGACCAAAATCTTGATGTCTCCAATCTTTTGTTTTGTACGTTTTTTCCACGTGTCTTGACACATAATGTATCCATGCAAAGTTTGGTGAAGATCTGAGTATGTAGTTTTTGACCTTATATGGAACCTCCTATCTGAAAATTTGAAAATTCTTAAAAAATTCGTCCAAAATCTTGATGTCTCCAATCTCTTGTTTTGTACGTTTTTTCCACGTGTCTTGACATCCAATGTATCCCTGCAAAGTTTGGTGAAGATCTGAGTATGTAGTTTTTGACCTTATCTGGAACCTCCCATCTGAAAATTTGAAAATTCCTAAAAAATCCATGCAAAATCTTGATGACCCCAATCTCTTGTTTTGTACGTTTTTTCCACGTGTCTTGACATCCAATGTATCCATGCAAAGTTTGGTGAAGATCTGAGTATGTCGTTTTTGACCTTATCTGGAACCTCCCATCTGAAAATTTGAAAATTCTTAAAAAATTCGTCGAAAATCTTGATGTCTCCAATCTCTTGTTTTGTACGTTTTTTCCACGTGTCTTTACATGCAAAGTATCCCTGCAACGTTTGGTGAAGATCTGAGTATGTAGTTTTTGACCTTATCTGGAACCTCCTATCTGAAAATTTGAAAATTCTTCAAAAATTCGTCGAAAATCTTGATGTCTCCAATCTCTTGTTTTGTACGTTTTTTCCACGTGTCTTGACATCCAATGTATCCCTGCAATGTTTGGTGGAGATCTGAGTATGTAGTTTTTGACCTTATCTGGGACCTCCTATCAGAAAATTTGAAAATTCTTCAAAAATTCGTCCAAAATCTTGATGTCTCCAATCTCTTGTTTTGTACGTTTTTTCCACGTGTCTCGACCTCCAATGTATCCCTGCAAAGTTTGGTGAAGATCTGAGTATGTCGTTTTTGACCTTATCTGGAACATCCTTTCTGAAAATTTGAAAATTCTTAAAAAAATTCGTCGAAAATCTTGATGTCTCCAATCTCTTGTTTTGTACGTTTTTTCCACGTGTCTTGACATCCAATGTATCCCTGCAAAGTTTGGTGAAGATCTGAGTATGTAGTTTTTGACCTTATATGGAACCTCCTTTCTGAAAATTTGAAAATTCTCAAAAAATTCGTCCATAATCTTGATGTCTCCAATCTCTTGTTTTGTACGTTTTTTCCACGTGTCTTGACATCCAATGTATCCCTGCAAAGTTTGGTGAAGATCTGAGTATGTAGTTTTTGACCTTATATGGAACCTCCTATCTGAAAATTTGAAAATTCTTAAAAAATTCGTCCAAAATCTTGATGTCACCAATCCTATGTTTTGTATGTTTTTTCCACGTGTCTTGACATCCAATGTATCCATGCAAAGTTTGGTGAAGATCTGAGTATGTCGTTTTTGACCTTATCTGGAACCTCCCATCTGAAAATTTGAAAATTCTTAAAAAATTCGTCGAAAATCTTGATGTCTCCGATCTCTTGTTTTGTACGTTTTTTCCACGTGTCTTGACATGCAAAGTATTCCTGCAAAGTTTGGTGAAGATCTGAGTAAGTAGTTTTTGACCTTATATGGAACCTCCTATCTGAAAATTTGAAAAATTTAAAAAATTCGTCCAAAATCTTGATGTCTCCAATCTCTTGTTTTGTACGTTTTTTCCACGTGTCTTGACATCCAATGTATCCCTGCAAAGTTTGGTGAAGATCTGAGTATGTAGTTTTTGACCTTATCTGGAACCTCCCATCTGAAAATTTGAAAATTCCTAAAAAATCCGTGCAAAATCTTGATGACCCCAATCTCTTGTTTTGTTCCTTTTTTTCCACGTGTCTTGACATCCAATGTATCCATGCAAAGTTTGGTGAAGATCTGAGTATGTCGTTTTTGACCTTATCTGGAACCTCCCATCTGAAAATTTGAAAATTCTTAAAAAATTCGTCGAAAATCTTGATGTCTCCAATCTCTTGTTTTGTACGTTTTTTCCACGTGTCTTGACATGCAAAGTATCCCTGCAACGTTTGGTGAAGATCTGAGTATGTAGTTTTTGACCTTATCTGGAACCTCCTATCTGAAAATTTGAAAATTCTTCAAAAATTCGTCGAAAATCTTGATGTCTCCAATCTCTTGTTTTGTACGTTTTTTCCACGTGTCTTGACATCCAATGTATCCCTGCAATGTTTGGTGGAGATCTGAGTATGTAGTTTTTGACCTTATCTGGGACCTCCTATCAGAAAATTTGAAAATTCTTCAAAAATTCGTCCAAAATCTTGATGTCTCCAATCTCTTGTTTTGTACGTTTTTTCCACGTGTCTCGACCTCCAATGTATCCCTGCAAAGTTTGGTGAAGATCTGAGTATGTCGTTTTTGACCTTATCTGGAACAACCTTTCTGAAAATTTGAAAATTCTTAAAAAATTCGTCGAAAATCTTGATGTCTCCAATCTCTTGTTTTGTACGTTTTTTCCACGTGTCTTGACATCCAATGTATCCCTGCAAAGTTTGGTGAAGATCTGAGTATGTAGTTTTTGACCTTATATGGAACCTCCTTTCTGAAAATTTGAAAATTCTCAAAAAATTCGTCCATAATCTTGATGTCTCCAATCTCTTGTTTTGTACGTTTTTTCCACGTGTCTTGACATCCAATGTATCCCTGCAAAGTTTGGTGAAGATCTGAGTATGTAGTTTTTGACCTTATCTGGAACCTCCCATCTGAAAATTTGAAAATTCTTAAAAAATTCGACCAAAATCTTGATGTCTCCAATCTTTTGTTTTGTACGTTTTTTCCACGTGTCTTGACACATAATGTATCCATGCAAAGTTTGGTGAAGATCTGAGTATGTAGTTTTTGACCTTATATGGAACCTCCTATCTGAAAATTTGAAAATTCTTAAAAAATTCGTCCAAAATCTTGATGTCTCCAATCTCTTGTTTTGTACGTTTTTTCCACGTGTCTTGACATCCAATGTATCCCTGCAAAGTTTGGTGAAGATCTGAGTATGTAGTTTTTGACCTTATCTGGAACCTCCCATCTGAAAATTTGAAAATTCCTAAAAAATCCGTGCAAAATCTTGATGACCCCAATCTCTTGTTTTGTACGTTTTTTCCACGTGTCTTGACATCCAATGTATTCCTGCAATGTTTGGTGAAGATCTGAGTATGTAGTTTTTGACCTTATATGGAACCTCCTATCTGAAAATTTGAAAATTCTTAAAAAATTCGTCGAAAATCTTGATGTCTCCAATCTCTTGTTTTGTACGTTTTTTCCACGTGTCTTGACATGCAAAGTATCCCTGCAAAGTTTGGTGAAGATCTGAGTATGTAGTTTTTGACCTTATCTGGAACCTCCTATCTGAAAATTTGAAAATTCTTAAAAAATTCGTCGAAAATCTTGATGTCTCCAATCTCTTGTTTTGTACGTTTTTTCCACGTGTCTTGACATCCAATGTATTCCTGCAATGTTTGGTGAAGATCTGAGTATGTAGTTTTTGACCTTATATGGAACCTCCTATCTGAAAATTTGAAAATTCTTAAAAAATTCGTCGAAAATCTTGATGTCTCCAATCTCTTGTTTTGTACGTTTTTTCCACGTGTCCTGACATGCAAAGTATCCCTGCAACTTTTGGTGAAGATCTGAGTATGTAGTTTTTGACCTTATCTGGAACCTCCTATCTGAAAATTTGAAAATTCTTAAAAAATTCGTCCAAAATCTTGAAGACCCCAATCTCTTGTTTTGTACGTTTTTTCCACGTGTCTTGACATCCAATGTATCCCTGCAAAGTTTGGTGAAGATCTGAGTATGTAGTTTTTGACCTTATATGGAACCTCCTTTCTGAAAATTTGAGAATTCTTAAAAAATTCGTCCAAAATCTTGATGTCTCCAATCTCTTGTTTTGTACGTTTTTTCCACGTGTCTTGACATCCAATGTATCCATGCAAAGTTTGGTGAAGATCTGAGTATGTCGTTTTTGACCTTATCTGGAACCTCCCATCCGAAAATTTGAAAATTCTTAAAAAATTCGTCGAAAATCTTGATGTCTCCAATCTCTTGTTTTGTACGTTTTTTCCACGTGTCTTGACATGCAAAGTATCCCTGCAACGTTTGGTGAAGATCTGAGTATGTAGTTTTTGACCTTATCTGGAACCTCCTATCTGAAAATTTGAAAATTCTTCAAAAATTCGTCGAAAATCTTGATGTCTCCAATCTCTTGCTTTGTACGTTTTTTCCACGTGTCTTGACATCCAATGTATCCCTGCAATGTTTGGTGGAGATCTGAGTATGTAGTTTTTGACCTTATCTGGAACCTCCTATCTGAAAATTTGAAAATTCTTCAAAAATTCGTCCAAAATCTTGATGTCTCCAATCTCTTGTTTTGTATGTTTTTTCCACGTGTCTTGACATCCAATGTATCCCTGCAAAGTTTGGTGAAGATCTGAGTATGTAGTTTTTGACCTTATATGGAACCTCCTATCTGAAAATTTGAAAATTCTTAAAAAATTCGTCCAAAATCTTGATGTCACCAATCCTATGTTTTGTATGTTTTTTCCACGTGTCTTGACATCCAATGTATCCATGCAAAGTTTGGTGAAGATCTGAGTATGTCGTTTTTGACCTTATCTGGAACCTCCCATCTGAAAATTTGAAAATTCTTAAAAAATTCGTCGAAAATCTTGATGTCTCCGATCTCTTGTTTTGTACGTTTTTTCCACGTGTCTTGACATGCAAAGTATTCCTGCAAAGTTTGGTGAAGATCTGAGTATGTAGTTTTTGACCTCATCTGGAACCTCCTATCTGAAAATTTGAAAATTTTTAAAAAATTCGTCCAAAATTTTGATGTCTCCAATCTCTTGTTTTGTACGTTTTTTCCACGTGTCTTGACATCCAATGTATCCCTGCAATGTTTGGTGAAGATCTGAGTATGTAGTTTTTGACCTTATCTGGAACCTCCTTTCTGAAAATTTGAAAAATTCCTAAAAAATCCGTCCAAAATCTTGATGACCCCAATCTCTTGTTTTGTACGTTTTTTCCACGTGTCTTGACATCCAATGTATCCCTGCAAAGTTTGGTGAAGATCTGAGTATGTAGATTTTGACCTTATCTGGAACCTCCTATCTGAAAATTTGAAAATTCTTAAAAAATTCGTCCAAAATCTTGATGTCTCCAATCTCTTGTTTTGTACGTTTTTTCCACGTGTCTTGATATCCAATGTATCCCTGCAAATTTTGGTGAAGATCTGAGTATGTCGTTTTTGACCTTATCTGGAACATCCTTTCTGAAAATTTGAAAATTGTTAAAAAATTCGTCCAAAATCTTGATGTCTCCAATCTCTTTTTTGTACGTTTTTTCCACGTGTCTTGACATCCAATGTATCCCTGCAAAGTTTGGTGAAGATCTGAGTATGTAGTTTTTGACCTTATCTGGAACCTCCCATCTGAAAATTTGAAAATTCTTAAAAAATTCGACCAAAATCTTGATGTCTCCAATCTTTTGTTTTGTACGTTTTTTCCACGTGTCTTGACACATAATGTATCCATGCAAAGTTTGGTGAAGATCTGAGTATGTAGTTTTTGACCTTATATGGAACCTCCTATCTGAAAATTTGAAAATTCTTAAAAAATTCGTCCAAAATATTGATGTCTCCAATCTCTTGTTTTGTACGTTTTTTCCACGTGTCTTGACATCCAATCTATCCCTGCAAAGTTTGGTGAAGATCTGAGTATGTAGTTTTTGACCTTATCTGGAACCTCCCATCTGAAAATTTGAAAATTCCTAAAAAATCCGTGCAAAATCTTGATGACCCCAATCTCTTGTTTTGTACGTTTTTTCCACGTGTCTTGACATCCAATGTATTCCTGCAATGTTTGGTGAAGATCTGAGTATGTAGTTTTTGACCTTATATGGAACCTCCTATCTGAAAATTTGAAAATTCTTAAAAAATTCGACCAAAATCTTGATGTTCCGAATCCTATGTTTTGTATGTTTTTTCCACGTGTCTTGACATCCAATGTATCCATGCAAAGTTTGGTGAAGATCTGAGTATGTAGTTTTTGACCTTATATTGAACCTCCCATCTGAAAATTTGAAAATTCTTAAAAAATTCGTCCAAAATCTTGATGACCCCAATCTCTTGTTTTGTACGTTTTTTCCACGTGTCTTGACATCCAAAGTATCCCTGCAAAGTTTGGTGAAGATCTGAGTATGTAGTTTTTGACCTTATATGGAACCTCCTTTCTGAAAATTTGAGAATTCTTAAAAAATTCGTCCAAAATCTTGATGTCTCCAATCTCTTGTTTTGTACGTTTTTTCCACGTGTCTTGACATCCAATGTATCCGTGCAAAGTTTGGTGAAGATCTGAGTATGTCGTTTTTGACCTTATCTGGAACCTCCCATCTGAAAATTTGAAAATTCTTAAAAAAATCGTCGAAAATCTTGATGTCTCCAATCTTTTGTTTTGTACGTTTTTCCACGTGTCTTGACATGCAAAGTATCCCTGCAACGTTTGGTGAAGATCTGAGTATGTAGTTTTTGACCTTATCTGGAACCTCCTATCTGAAAATTTGAAAATTCTTCAAAAATTCGTCGAAAATCTTGATGTCTCCAATCTCTTGTTTTGTACGTTTTTTCCACGTGTCTTGACATCCAATGTATTCCTGCAATGTTTGGTGGAGATCTGAGTATGTAGTTTTAGACCTTATCTGGAACCTCCTATCTGAAAATTTGAAAATTCTTAAAAAATTCGTCGAAAATCTTGATGTCTCCAATCTCTTGTTTTGTACGTTTTTTCCACGTGTCTTGATATCCAATGTATCCCTGCAAAGTTTGGTGAAGATCTGAGTATGTCGTTTTTGACCTTATCTGGAACATCCTTTCTGAAAATTTGAAAATTCTTAAAAAATTCGTCGAAAATCTTGATGTCTCCAATCTCTTGTTTTGTACGTTTTTTCCACGTGTCTTGACATCCAATGTATCCCTGCAAAGTTTGGTGAAGATCTGAGTATGTAGTTTTTGACCTTATATGGAACCTCCTATCTGAAAATTTGAAAATTCTTAAAAAATTCGTCCAAAATCTTGATGTCTCCAATCTCTTGTTTTGTACGTTTTTTCCACGTGTCTCGACCTCCAATGGATCCCTGCAAAGTTTGGTGAAGATCTGAGTATGTCGTTTTTGACCTTATCTGGAACCTCCCATCTGAAAATTTGAAAATTCTTAAAAAATTCGTCGAAAATCTTGATGTCTCCGATCTCTTGTTTTGTACGTTTTTTCCACGTGTCTTGACATGCAAAGTATTCCTGCAAAGTTTGGTGAAGATCTGAGTATGTCGTTTTTGACCTCATCTGGAACCTCCCATCTGAAAATTTGAAAATTCTTAAAAAATTCGTCGAAAATCTTGATGTCTCCAATCTTTTGTTTTGTACGTTTTTTCCACGTGTCTTGACATGCAAAGTATCCCTGCAACGTTTGGTGAAGATCTGAGTATGTAGTTTTTGACCTTATCTGGAACCTCCTATCTGAAAATTTGAAAATTCTTCAAAAATTCGTCGAAAATCTTGATGTCTCCAATCTCTTGTTTTGTACGTTTTTTCCACGTGTCTTGACATCCAATGTATTCCTGCAATGTTTGGTGGAGATCTGAGTATGTAGTTTTAGACCTTATCTGGAACCTCCTATCTGAAAATTTGAAAATTCTTAAAAAATTCGTCCAAAATCTTGATGTCTCCAATCTCTTGTTTTGTACGTTTTTTCCACGTGTCTCGACCTCCAATGGATCCCTGCAAAGTTTGGTGAAGATCTGAGTATGTCGTTTTTGACCTTATCTGGAACATCCTTTCTGAAAATTTGAAAATTCTTAAAAAATTCGTCGAAAATCTTGATGTCTCCAATCTCTTGTTTTGTACGTTTTTTCCACGTGTCTTGACATCCAATGTATCCCTGCAAAGTTTGGTGAAGATCTGAGTATGTAGTTTTTGACCTTATATGGAACCTCCTATCTGAAAATTTGAAAATTCTTAAAAAATTCGTCCAAAATCTTGATGTCTCCAATCTCTTGTTTTGTACGTTTTTTCCACGTGTCTCGACCTCCAATGGATCCCTGCAAAGTTTGGTGAAGATCTGAGTATGTCGTTTTTGACCTTATCTGGAACCTCCCATCTGAAAATTTGAAAATTCTTAAAAAATTCGTCGAAAATCTTGATGTCTCCGATCTCTTGTTTTGTACGTTTTTTCCACGTGTCTTGACATGCAAAGTATTCCTGCAAAGTTTGGTGAAGATCTGAGTATGTAGTTTTTGACCTCATCTGGAACCTCCTATCTGAAAATTTGAAAATTCTTAAAAAATTCGTCCAAAATCTTGATGTCTCCAATCTCTTGTTTTGTACGTTTTTTCCACGTGTCTTGACATCCAATGTATCCCTGCAATGTTTGGTGAAGATCTGAGTAAGTAGTTTTTGACCTTATCTGGAACCTCCCATCTGAAAATTTGAAAATTCCTAAAAAATCCGTCCAAAATCTTGATGACCCCAATCTCTTGTTTTGTACTTTTTTTCCACGTGTCTCGACCTCCAATGTATCCCTGCAAAGTTTGGTGAAGATCTGAGTATGTAGTTTTTGACCTTATATGGAACCTCCTATCTGAAAATTTGAAAATTCTTAAAAAATTCGTCCAAAATCTTGATGTCACCAATCCTATGTTTTGTATGTTTTTTCCACGTGTCTTGACATCCAATGTATCCATCCAAAGTTTGGTGAAGATCTGAGTATGTCGTTTTTGACCTTATCTGGAACCTCCCATCTGAAAATTTGAAAATTCTTAAAAAATTCGTCGAAAATCTTGATGTCTCCGATCTCTTGTTTTGTACGTTTTTTCCACGTGTCTTGACATGCAAAGTATTCCTGCAAAGTTTGGTGAAGATCTGAGTATGTCGTTTTTGACCTCATCTGGAACCTCCCATCTGAAAATTTGAAAATTCTTAAAAAATTCGTCGAAAATCTTGATGTCTCCAATCTTTTGTTTTGTACGTTTTTTCCACGTGTCTTGACATGCAAAGTATCCCTGCAACGTTTGGTGAAGATCTGAGTATGTAGTTTTTGACCTTATCTGGAACCTCCTATCTGAAAATTTGAAAATTCTTCAAAAATTCGTCGAAAATCTTGATGTCTCCAATCTCTTGTTTTGTACGTTTTTTCCACGTGTCTTGACATCCAATGTATTCCTGCAATGTTTGGTGGAGATCTGAGTATGTAGTTTTAGACCTTATCTGGAACCTCCTATCTGAAAATTTGAAAATTCTTAAAAAATTCGTCCAAAATCTTGATGTCTCCAATCTCTTGTTTTGTACGTTTTTTCCACGTGTCTCGACCTCCAATGGATCCCTGCAAAGTTTGGTGAAGATCTGAGTATGTCGTTTTTGACCTTATCTGGAACATCCTTTCTGAAAATTTGAAAATTCTTAAAAAATTCGTCGAAAATCTTGATGTCTCCAATCTCTTGTTTTGTACGTTTTTTCCACGTGTCTTGACATCCAATGTATCCCTGCAAAGTTTGGTGAAGATCTGAGTATGTAGTTTTTGACCTTATATGGAACCTCCTATCTGAAAATTTGAAAATTCTTAAAAAATTCGTCCAAAATCTTGATGTCTCCAATCTCTTGTTTTGTACGTTTTTTCCACGTGTCTCGACCTCCAATGGATCCCTGCAAAGTTTGGTGAAGATCTGAGTATGTCGTTTTTGACCTTATCTGGAACCTCCCATCTGAAAATTTGAAAATTCTTAAAAAATTCGTCGAAAATCTTGATGTCTCCGATCTCTTGTTTTGTACGTTTTTTCCACGTGTCTTGACATGCAAAGTATTCCTGCAAAGTTTGGTGAAGATCTGAGTATGTAGTTTTTGACCTCATCTGGAACCTCCTATCTGAAAATTTGAAAATTCTTAAAAAATTCGTCCAAAATCTTGATGTCTCCAATCTCTTGTTTTGTACGTTTTTTCCACGTGTCTTGACATCCAATGTATCCCTGCAATGTTTGGTGAAGATCTGAGTATGTAGTTTTTGACCTTATCTGGAACCTCCCATCTGAAAATTTGAAAATTCCTAAAAAATCCGTCCAAAATCTTGATGACCCCAATCTCTTGTTTTGTACTTTTTTTCCACGTGTCTCGACCTCCAATGTATCCCTGCAAAGTTTGGTGAAGATCTGAGTATGTAGTTTTTGACCTTATATGGAACCTCCTATCTGAAAATTTGAAAATTCTTAAAAAATTCGTCCAAAATCTTGATGTCACCAATCCTATGTTTTGTATGTTTTTTCCACGTGTCTTGACATCCAATGTATCCATGCAAAGTTTGGTGAAGATCTGAGTATGTCGTTTTTGACCTTATCTGGAACCTCCCATCTGAAAATTTGAAAATTCTTAAAAAATTCGTCGAAAATCTTGATGTCTCCGATCTCTTGTTTTGTACGTTTTTTCCACGTGTCTTGACATGCAAAGTATTCCTGCAAAGTTTGGTGAAGATCTGAGTATGTAGTTTTTGACCTCATCTGGAACCTCCTATCTGAAAATTTGAAAATTCTTAAAAAATTCGTCCAAAATTTTGATGTCTCCAATCTCTTGTTTTGTACGTTTTTTCCACGTGTCTTGACATCCAATGTATCCCTGCAATGTTTGGTGAAGATCTGAGTATGTAGTTTTTGACCTTATCTGGAACCTCCCATCTGAAAATTTGAAAATTCCTAAAAAATCCGTCCAAAATCTTGATGACCCCAATCTCTTGTTTTGTACGTTTTTTCCACGTGTCTTGACATCCAATGTATCCCTGCAAAGTTTGGTGAAGATCTGAGTATGTAGTTTTTGACCTTATCTGGAACCTCCTATCTGAAAATTTGAAAATTCTTAAAAAATTCGTCCAAAATCTTGATGTCTCCAATCTCTTGTTTTGTACGTTTTTTCCACGTGTCTTGATATCCAATGTATCCCTGCAAAGTTTGGTGAAGATCTGAGTATGTCGTTTTTGACCTTATCTCGAACATCCTTTCTGAAAATTTGAAAATTGTTAAAAAATTCGTCCAAAATCTTGATGTCACCAATCCTATGTTTTGTATGTTTTTTCCACGTGTCTTGACATCCAATGTATCCATCCAAAGTTTGGTGAAGATCTGAGTATGTCGTTTTTGACCTTATCTGGAACCTCCCATCTGAAAATTTGAAAATTCTTAAAAAATTCGTCGAAAATCTTGATGTCTCCGATCTCTTGTTTTGTACGTTTTTTCCACGTGTCTTGACATGCAAAGTATTCCTGCAAAGTTTGGTGAAGATCTGAGTATGTCGTTTTTGACCTCATCTGGAACCTCCCATCTGAAAATTTGAAAATTCTTAAAAAATTCGTCGAAAATCTTGATGTCTCCAATCTTTTGTTTTGTACGTTTTTTCCACGTGTCTTGACATGCAAAGTATCCCTGCAACGTTTGGTGAAGATCTGAGTATGTAGTTTTTGACCTTATCTGGAACCTCCTATCTGAAAATTTGAAAATTCTTCAAAAATTCGTCGAAAATCTTGATGTCTCCAATCTCTTGTTTTGTACGTTTTTTCCACGTGTCTTGACATCCAATGTATTCCTGCAATGTTTGGTGGAGATCTGAGTATGTAGTTTTAGACCTTATCTGGAACCTCCTATCTGAAAATTTGAAAATTCTTAAAAAATTCGTCCAAAATCTTGATGTCTCCAATCTCTTGTTTTGTACGTTTTTTCCACGTGTCTCGACCTCCAATGGATCCCTGCAAAGTTTGGTGAAGATCTGAGTATGTCGTTTTTGACCTTATCTGGAACATCCTTTCTGAAAATTTGAAAATTCTTAAAAAATTCGTCGAAAATCTTGATGTCTCCAATCTCTTGTTTTGTACGTTTTTTCCACGTGTCTTGACATCCAATGTATCCCTGCAAAGTTTGGTGAAGATCTGAGTATGTAGTTTTTGACCTTATATGGAACCTCCTATCTGAAAATTTGAAAATTCTTAAAAAATTCGTCCAAAATCTTGATGTCTCCAATCTCTTGTTTTGTACGTTTTTTCCACGTGTCTCGACCTCCAATGGATCCCTGCAAAGTTTGGTGAAGATCTGAGTATGTCGTTTTTGACCTTATCTGGAACCTCCCATCTGAAAATTTGAAAATTCTTAAAAAATTCGTCGAAAATCTTGATGTCTCCGATCTCTTGTTTTGTACGTTTTTTCCACGTGTCTTGACATGCAAAGTATTCCTGCAAAGTTTGGTGAAGATCTGAGTATGTAGTTTTTGACCTCATCTGGAACCTCCTATCTGAAAATTTGAAAATTCTTAAAAAATTCGTCCAAAATCTTGATGTCTCCAATCTCTTGTTTTGTACGTTTTTTCCACGTGTCTTGACATCCAATGTATCCCTGCAATGTTTGGTGAAGATCTGAGTATGTAGTTTTTGACCTTATCTGGAACCTCCCATCTGAAAATTTGAAAATTCCTAAAAAATCCGTCCAAAATCTTGATGACCCCAATCTCTTGTTTTGTACTTTTTTTCCACGTGTCTCGACCTCCAATGTATCCCTGCAAAGTTTGGTGAAGATCTGAGTATGTAGTTTTTGACCTTATATGGAACCTCCTATCTGAAAATTTGAAAATTCTTAAAAAATTCGTCCAAAATCTTGATGTCACCAATCCTATGTTTTGTATGTTTTTTCCACGTGTCTTGACATCCAATGTATCCATGCAAAGTTTGGTGAAGATCTGAGTATGTCGTTTTTGACCTTATCTGGAACCTCCCATCTGAAAATTTGAAAATTCTTAAAAAATTCGTCGAAAATCTTGATGTCTCCGATCTCTTGTTTTGTACGTTTTTTCCACGTGTCTTGACATGCAAAGTATTCCTGCAAAGTTTGGTGAAGATCTGAGTATGTAGTTTTTGACCTCATCTGGAACCTCCTATCTGAAAATTTGAAAATTCTTAAAAAATTCGTCCAAAATTTTGATGTCTCCAATCTCTTGTTTTGTACGTTTTTTCCACGTGTCTTGACATCCAATGTATCCCTGCAATGTTTGGTGAAGATCTGAGTATGTAGTTTTTGACCTTATCTGGAACCTCCCATCTGAAAATTTGAAAATTCCTAAAAAATCCGTCCAAAATCTTGATGACCCCAATCTCTTGTTTTGTACGTTTTTTCCACGTGTCTTGACATCCAATGTATCCCTGCAAAGTTTGGTGAAGATCTGAGTATGTAGTTTTTGACCTTATCTGGAACCTCCTATCTGAAAATTTGAAAATTCTTAAAAAATTCGTCCAAAATCTTGATGTCTCCAATCTCTTGTTTTGTACGTTTTTTCCACGTGTCTTGATATCCAATGTATCCCTGCAAAGTTTGGTGAAGATCTGAGTATGTCGTTTTTGACCTTATCTCGAACATCCTTTCTGAAAATTTGAAAATTGTTAAAAAATTCGTCCAAAATCTTGATGTCTCCAATCTCTTTTTTGTACGTTTTTTCCACGTGTCTTGACATCCAATGTATCCCTGCAAAGTTTGGTGAAGATCTGAGTATGTAGTTTTTGACCTTATCTGGAACCTCCCATCTGAAATTTGAAAATTCTTAAAAAATTCGACCAAAATCTTGATGTCTCCAATCTTTTGTTTTGTACGTTTTTTCCACGTGTCTTGACACATAATGTATCCATGCAAAGTTTGGTGAAGATCTGAGTATGTAGTTTTTGACCTTATATGGAACCTCCTATCTGAAACTTTGAAAATTCTTAAAAAATTCGTCCAAAATCTTGATGTCTCCAATCTCTTGTTTTGTACGTTTTTTCCACGTGTCTTGACATCCAATGTATCCCTGCAAAGTTTGGTGAAGATCTGAGTATGTAGTTTTTGACCTTATCTGGAACCTCCCATCTGAAAATTTGAAAATTCCTAAAAAATTCGTCCAAAATCTTGATGTCTCCAATCTCTTGTTTTGTACGTTTTTTCCACGTGTCTTGATATCCAATGTATCCCTGCAAAGTTTGGTGAAGATCTGAGTATGTCGTTTTTGACCTTATCTGGAACATCCTTTCTGAAAATTTGAAAATTGTTAAAAAATTCGTCCAAAATCTTGATGTCTCCAATCTCTTTTTTGTACGTTTTTTCCACGTGTCTTGACATCCAATGTATCCCTGCAAAGTTTGGTGAAGATCTGAGTATGTAGTTTTTGACCTTATCTGGAACCTCCTATCTGAAAATTTGAAAATTCTTAAAAAATTCGTCCAAAATCTTGATGTCTCCAATCTCTTGTTTTGTACGTTTTTTCCACGTGTCTTGATATCCAATGTATCCCTGCAAAGTTTGGTGAAGATCTGAGTATGTCGTTTTTGACCTTATCTGGAACATCCTTTCTGAAAATTTGAAAATTGTTAAAAAATTCGTCCAAAATCTTGATGTCTCCAATCTCTTTTTTGTACGTTTTTTCCACGTGTCTTGACATCCAATGTATCCCTGCAAAGTTTGGTGAAGATCTGAGTATGTAGTTTTTGACCTTATCTGGAACCTCCCATCTGAAAATTTGAAAATTCTTAAAAAATTCGACCAAAATCTTGATGTCTCCAATCTTTTGTTTTGTACGTTTTTTCCACGTGTCTTGACACATAATGTATCCATGCAAAGTTTGGTGAAGATCTGAGTATGTAGTTTTTGACCTTATATGGAACCTCCTATCTGAAAATTTGAAAATTCTTAAAAAATTCGTCCAAAATCTTGATGTCTCCAATCTCTTGTTTTGTACGTTTTTTCCACGTGTCTTGACATCCAATGTATCCCTGCAAAGTTTGGTGAAGATCTGAGTATGTAGTTTTTGACCTTATCTGGAACCTCCCATCTGAAAATTTGAAAATTCCTAAAAAATCCGTGCAAAATCTTGATGACCCCAATCTCTTGTTTTGTACGTTTTTTCCACGTGTCTTGACATCCAATGTATTCCTGCAATGTTTGGTGAAGATCTGAGTATGTAGTTTTTGACCTTATATGGAACCTCCTATCTGAAAATTTGAAAATTCTTCAAAAATTCGTCGAAAATCTTGATGTCTCCAATCTCTTGCTTTGTACGTTTTTTCCACGTGTCTTGACATCCAATGTATCCCTGCAATGTTTGGTGGAGATCTGAGTATGTAGTTTTTGACCTTATCTGGAATCTAATATCTGAAAATTTGAAAATTCTTCAAAAATTCGTCCAAAATCTTGATGTCTCCAATCTCTTGTTTTGTACGTTTTTTCCACGTGTCTCGACCTCCAATGTATCCCTGCAAAGTTTGGTGAAGATCTGAGTATGTAGTTTTTGACCTTATATGGAACCTCCTTTCTGAAAATTTGAAAATTCTCAAAAAATTCGTCCATAATCTTGATGTCTCCAATCTCTTGTTTTGTACGTTTTTTCCACGTGTCTTGACATCCAATGTATCCCTGCAAAGTTTGGTGAAGATCTGAGTATGTAGTTTTTGACCTTATATGGAACCTCCTATCTGAAAATTTGAAAATTCTTAAAAAATTCGTCCAAAATCTTGATGTCACCAATCCTATGTTTTGTATGATTTTTCCACGTGTCTTGACATCCAATGTATCCATGCAAAGTTTGGTGAAGATCTGAGTATGTCGTTTTTGACCTTATCTGGAACCTCCCATCTGAAAATTTGAAAATTCTTAAAAAATTCGTCGAAAATCTTGATGTCTCCGATCTCTTGTTTTGTACGTTTTTTCCACGTGTCTTGACATGCAAAGTATTCCTGCAAAGTTTGGTGAAGATCTGAGTATGTAGTTTTTGACCTCATCTGGAACCTCCTATCTGAAAATTTGAAAATTCTTAAAAAATTCGTCCAAAATTTTGATGTCTCCAATCTCTTGTTTTGTACGTTTTTTCCACGTGTCTTGACATCCAATGTATCCCTGCAATGTTTGGTGAAGATCTGAGTATGTAGTTTTTGACCTTATCTGGAACCTCCCATCTGAAAATTTGAAAATTCCTAAAAAATCCGTCCAAAATCTTGATGACCCCAATCTCTTGTTTTGTATGTTTTTTCCACGTGTCTTGACATCCAATGTATCCCTGCAAAGTTTGGTGAAGATCTGAGTATGTAGTTTTTGACCTTATCTGGAACCTCCTATCTGAAAATTTGAAAATTCTTAAAAAATTCGTCCAAAATCTTGATGTCTCCAATCTCTTGTTTTGTACGTTTTTTCCACGTGTCTTGATATCCAATGTATCCCTGCAAAGTTTGGTGAAGATCTGAGTATGTCGTTTTTGACCTTATCTGGAACATCCTTTCTGAAAATTTGAAAATTGTTAAAAAATTCGTCCAAAATCTTGATGTCTCCAATCTCTTTTTTGTACGTTTTTTCCACGTGTCTTGACATCCAATGTATCCCTGCAAAGTTTGGTGAAGATCTGAGTATGTAGTTTTTGACCTTATCTGGAACCTCCCATCTGAAAATTTGAAAATTCTTAAAATATTCGACCAAAATCTTGATGTCTCCAATCTTTTGTTTTGTACGTTTTTTCCACGTGTCTTGACACATAATGTATCCATGCAAAGTTTGGTGAAAATCTGAGTATGTAGTTTTTGACCTTATATGGAACCTCCTATCTGAAAATTTGAAAATTCTTAAAAAATTCGTCCAAAATCTTGATGTCTCCAATCTCTTGTTTTGTACGTTTTTTCCACGTGTCTTGACATCCAATGTATCCCTGCAAAGTTTGGTGAAGATCTGAGTATGTAGTTTTTGACCTTATCTGGAACCTCCCATCTGAAAATTTGAAAATTCCTAAAAAATCCGTGCAAAATCTTGATGACCCCAATCTCTTGTTTTGTACGTTTTTTCCACGTGTCTTGACATCCAATGTATTCCTGCAATGTTTGGTGAAGATCTGAGTATGTAGTTTTTGACCTTATATGGAACCTCCTATCTGAAAATTTGAAAATTCTTAAAAAATTCGACCAAAATCTTGATGTTCCGAATCCTATGTTTTGTATGTTTTTTCCACGTGTCTTGACATCCAATGTATCCATGCAAAGTTTGGTGAAGATCTGAGTATGTAGTTTTTGACCTTATATTGAACCTCCCATCTGAAAATTTGAAAATTCTTAAAAAATTCGTCCAAAATCTTGATGACCCTAATCTCTTGTTTTGTACGTTTTTTCCACGTGTCTTGACATCCAAAGTATCCCTGCAAAGTTTGGTGAAGATCTGAGTATGTAGTTTTTGACCTTATATGGAACCTCCTTTCTGAAAATTTGAGAATTCTTAAAAAATTCGTCCAAAATCTTGATGTCTCCAATCTCTTGTTTTGTACGTTTTTTCCACGTGTCTTGACATCCAATGTATCCATGCAAAGTTTGGTGAAGATCTGAGTATGTCGTTTTTGACCTTATCTGGAACCTCCCATCTGAAAATTTGAAAATTCTTAAAAAATTCGTCGAAAATCTTGATGTCTCCAATCTTTTGTTTTGTACGTTTTTTCCACGTGTCTTGACATGCAAAGTAACCCTGCAACGTTTGGTGAAGATCTGAGTATGTTGTTTTTGACCTTATCTGGAACCTCCTATCTGAAAATTTGAAAATTCTTCAAAAATTCGTCGAAAATCTTGATGTCTCCAATCTCTTGTTTTGTACGTTTTTTCCACGTGTCTTGACATCCAATGTATTCCTGCAATGTTTGGTGGAGATCTGAGTATGTAGTTTTAGACCTTATCTGGAACCTCCTATCTGAAAATTTGAAAATTCTTCAAAAATTCGTCCAAAATCTTGATGTCTCCAATCTCTTGTTTTGTACGTTTTTTTAACGTGTCTCGACCTCCAATGGATCCCTGCAAAGTTTGGTGAAGATCTGAGTATGTCGTTTTTGACCTTATCTGGAACATCCTTTCTGAAAATTTGAAAATTCTTAAAAAATTCGTCGAAAATCTTGATGTCTCCAATCTCTTGTTTTGTACGTTTTTTCCACGTGTCTCGACCTCCAATGGATCCCTGCAAAGTTTGGTGAAGATCTGAGTATGTCGTTTTTGATCTTATCTGGAACCTCCCATCTGAAAATTTGAAAATTCTTAAAAAATTCGTCGAAAATCTTGATGTCTCCGATCTCTTGTTTTGTACGTTTTTTCCACGTGTCTTGACATGCAAAGTATTCCTGCAAAGTTTGGTGAAGATCTGAGTATGTCGTTTTTGACCTTATCTGGAACCTCCCATCTGAAAATTTGAAAATTCTTAAAAAATTCGTCGAAAATCTTGATGTCTCCGATCTCTTGTTTTGTACGTTTTTTCCACGTGTCTTGACATGCAAAGTATTCCTGCAAAGTTTGGTGAAGATCTGAGTATGTAGTTTTTGACCTCATCTGGAACCTCCTATCTGAAAATTTGAAAATTCTTAAAAAATTCGTCCAAAATCTTGATGTCTCCAATCTCTTGTTTTGTACGTTTTTTCCACGTGTCTCGACCTCCAATGGATCCCTGCAAAGTTTGGTGAAGATCTGAGTATGTCGTTTTTGACCTTATCTGGAACCTCCCATCTGAAAATTTGAAAATTCTTAAAAAATTCGTCGAAAATCTTGATGTCTCCGATCTCTTGTTTTGTACGTTTTTTCCACGTGTCTTGACATGCAAAGTATTCCTGCAAAGTTTGGTGAAGATCTGAGTATGTAGTTTTTGACCTCATCTGGAACCTCCTATCTGAAAATTTGAAAATTCTTAAAAAATTCGTCCAAAATCTTGATGTCTCCAATCTCTTGTTTTGTACGTTTTTTCCACGTGTCTTGACATCCAATGTATCCCTGCAATGTTTGGTGAAGATCTGAGTATGTAGTTTTTGACCTTATCTGGAACCTCCCATCTGAAAATTTGAAAATTCCTAAAAAATCCGTCCAAAATCTTGATGACCACAATCTCTTGTTTTGTACTTTTTTTCCACGTGTCTCGACCTCCAATGTATCCCTGCAAAGTTTGGTGAAGATCTGAGTATGTAGTTTTTGACCTTATATGGAACCTCCTATCTGAAAATTTGAAAATTCTTAAAAAATTCGTCCAAAATCTTGATGTCACCAATCCTATGTTTTGTATGTTTTTTCCACGTGTCTTGACATCCAATGTATAAATGCAAAGTTTGGTGAAGATCTGAGTATGTCGTTTTTGACCTTATCTGGAAACTCCCATCTGAAAATTTGAAAATTCTTAAAAAATTCGTCGAAAATCTTGATGTCTCCATCTCTTGTTTTGTACGTTTTTTCCACGTGTCTTGACATGCAAAGTATTCCTGCAAAGTTTGGTGAAGATCTGAGTATGTAGTTTTTGACCTCATCTGGAACCTCCTATCTGAAAATTTGAAAATTCTTAAAAAATTCGTCCAAAATTTTGATGTCTCCAATCTCTTGTTTTGTACGTTTTTTCCACGTGTCTTGACATCCAATGTATCCCTGCAATGTTTGGTGAAGATCTGAGTATGTAGTTTTTGACCTTATCTGGAACCTCCCATCTGAAAATTTGAAAATTCCTAAAAAATCCGTCCAAAATCTTGATGACCCCAATCTCTTGTTTTGTACGTTTTTTCCACGTGTCTTGACATCCAATGTATCCCTGCAAAGTTTGGTGAAGATCTGAGTATGTAGTTTTTGACCTTATCTGGAACCTCCTATCTGAAAATTTGAAAATTCTTAAAAAATTCGTCCAAAATCTTGATGTCTCCAATCTCTTGTTTTGTACGTTTTTTCCACGTGTCTTGATATCCAATGTATCCCTGCAAAGTTTGGTGAAGATCTGAGTATGTAGTTTTTGACCTTATCTGGAACCTCCCATCTGAAAATTTGAAAATTCCTAAAAAATTCGTCCAAAATCTTGATGTCTCCAATCTCTTGTTTTGTACGTTTTTTCCACGTGTCTTGATATCCAATGTATCCCTGCAAAGTTTGGTGAAGATCTGAGTATGTCGTTTTTGACCTTATCTGGAACATCCTTTCTGAAAATTTGAAAATTGTTAAAAAATTCGTCCAAAATCTTGATGTCTCCAATCTCTTTTTTGTACGTTTTTTCCACGTGTCTTGACATCCAATATATCCCTGCAAAGTTTGGTGAAGATCTGAGTATGTAGTTTTTGACCTTATCTGGAAACTCCTATCTGAAAATTTGAAAATTCTTAAAAAAATCGTCCAAAATCTTGATGTCTCCAATCTCTTGTTTTGTACGTTTTTTCCACGTGTCTTGATATCCAATGTATCCCTGCAAAGTTTGGTGAAGATCTGAGTATGTCGTTTTTGACCTTATCTGGAACATCCTTTCTGAAAATTTGAAAATTGTTAAAAAATTCGTCCAAAATCTTGATGTCTCCAATCTCTTTTTTGTACGTTTTTTCCACGTGTCTTGACATCCAATGTATCCCTGCAAAGTTTGGTGAAGATCTGAGTATGTAGTTTTTGACCTTATCTGGAACCTCCCATCTGAAAATTTGAAAATTCTTAAAAAATTCGACCAAAATCTTGATGTCTCCAATCTTTTGTTTTGTACGTTTTTTCCACGTGTCTTGACACATAATGTATCCATGCAAAGTTTGGTGAAGATCTGAGTATGTAGTTTTTGACCTTATATGGAACCTCCTATCTGAAAATTTGAAAATTCTTAAAAAATTCGTCCAAAATCTTGATGTCTCCAATCTCTTGTTTTGTACGTTTTTTCCACGTGTCTTGACATCCAATGTATCCCTGCAAAGTTTGGTGAAGATCTGAGTATGTAGTTTTTGACCTTATCTGGAACCTCCCATCTGAAAATTTGAAAATTCCTAAAAAATCCGTGCAAAATCTTGATGACCCCAATCTCTTGTTTTGTACGTTTTTTCCACGTGTCTTGACATCCAATGTATTCCTGCAATGTTTGGTGAAGATCTGAGTATGTAGTTTTTGACCTTATATGGAACCTCCTATCTGAAAATTTGAAAATTCTTAAAAAATTCGACCAAAATCTTGATGTTCCGAATCCTATGTTTTGTATGTTTTTTCCACGTGTCTTGACATCCAATGTATCCATGCAAAGTTTGGTGAAGATCTGAGTATGTAGTTTTTGACCTTATATTGAACCTCCCATCTGAAAATTTGAAAATTCTTAAAAAATTCGTCCAAAATCTTGATGACCCCAATCTCTTGTTTTGTACGTTTTTTCCACGTGTCTTGACATCCAAAGTATCCCTGCAAAGTTTGGTGAAGATCTGAGTATGTAGTTTTTGACCTTATATGGAACCTCCTTTCTGAAAATTTGAGAATTCTTAAAAAATTCGTCCAAAATCTTGATGTCTCCAATCTCTTGTTTTGTACGTTTTTTCCACGTGTCTTGACATCCAATGTATCCATGCAAAGTTTGGTGAAGATCTGAGTATGTCGTTTTTGACCTTATCTGGAACCTCCCATCTGAAAATTTGAAAATTCTTAAAAAATTCGTCGAAAATCTTGATGTCTCCAATCTTTTGTTTTGTACGTTTTTTCCACGTGTCTTGACATGCAAAGTATCCCTGCAACGTTTGGTGAAGATCTGAGTATGTAGTTTTTGACCTTATCTGGAACCTCCTATCTGAAAATTTGAAAATTCTTCAAAAATTCGTCGAAAATCTTGATGTCTCCAATCTCTTGTTTTGTACGTTTTTTCCACGTGTCTTGACATCCAATGTATTCCTGCAATGTTTGGTGGAGATCTGAGTATGTAGTTTTAGACCTTATCTGGAACCTCCTATCTGAAAATTTGAAAATTCTTCAAAAATTCGTCCAAAATCTTGATGTCTCCAATCTCTTGTTTTGTACGTTTTTTCCACGTGTCTCGACCTCCAATGGATCCCTGCAAAGTTTGGTGAAGATCTGAGTATGTCGTTTTTGACCTTATCTGGAACATCCTTTCTGAAAATTTGAAAATTCTTAAAAAATTCGTCGAAAATCTTGATGTCTCCAATCTCTTGTTTTGTACGTTTTTCCACGTGTCTTGACATCCAATGTATCCCTGCAAAGTTTGGTGAAGATCTGAGTATGTAGTTTTTGACCTTATATGGAACCTCCTATCTGAAAATTTGAAAATTCTTAAAAAATTCGTCCAAAATCTTGATGTCTCCAATCTCTTGTTTTGTACGTTTTTTCCACGTGTCTCGACCTCCAATGGATCCCTGCAAAGTTTGGTGAAGATCTGAGTATGTCGTTTTTGATCTTATCTGGAACCTCCCATCTGAAAATTTGAAAATTCTTAAAAAATTCGTCGAAAATCTTGATGTCTCCGATCTCTTGTTTTGTACGTTTTTTCCACGTGTCTTGACATGCAAAGTATTCCTGCAAAGTTTGGTGAAGATCTGAGTATGTCGTTTTTGACCTTATCTGGAACCTCCCATCTGAAAATTTGAAAATTCTTAAAAAATTCGTCGAAAATCTTGATGTCTCCGATCTCTTGTTTTGTACGTTTTTTCCACGTGTCTTGACATGCAAAGTATTCCTGCAAAGTTTGGTGAAGATCTGAGTATGTAGTTTTTGACCTCATCTGGAACCTCCTATCTGAAAATTTGAAAATTCTTAAAAAATTCGTCCAAAATCTTGATGTCTCCAATCTCTTGTTTTGTACGTTTTTTCCACGTGTCTCGACCTCCAATGGATCCCTGCAAAGTTTGGTGAAGATCTGAGTATGTCGTTTTTGACCTTATCTGGAACCTCCCATCTGAAAATTTGAAAATTCTTAAAAAATTCGTCGAAAATCTTGATGTCTCCGATCTCTTGTTTTGTACGTTTTTTCCACGTGTCTTGACATGCAAAGTATTCCTGCAAAGTTTGGTGAAGATCTGAGTATGTAGTTTTTGACCTCATCTGGAACCTCCTATCTGAAAATTTGAAAATTCTTAAAAAATTCGTCCAAAATCTTGATGTCTCCAATCTCTTGTTTTGTACGTTTTTTCCACGTGTCTTGACATCCAATGTATCCCTGCAATGTTTGGTGAAGATCTGAGTATGTAGTTTTTGACCTTATCTGGAACTTCCCATCTGAAAATTTGAAAATTCCTAAAAAATCCGTCCAAAATCTTGATGACCCCAATCTCTTGTTTTGTACTTTTTTTCCACGTGTCTCGACCTCCAATGTATCCCTGCAAAGTTTGGTGAAGATCTGAGTATGTAGTTTTTGACCTTATATGGAACCTCCTATCTGAAAATTTGAAAATTCTTAAAAAATTCGTCCAAAATCTTGATGTCACCAATCCTATGTTTTGTATGTTTTTTCCACGTGTCTTGACATTCAATGTATCCATGCAAAGTTTGGTGAAGATCTGAGTATGTCGTTTTTGACCTTATCTGGAACCTCCCATCTGAAAATTTGAAAATTCTTAAAAAATTCGTCGAAAATCTTGATGTCTCCGATCTCTTGTTTTGTACGTTTTTTCCACGTGTCTTGACATGCAAAGTATTCCTGCAAAGTTTGGTGAAGATCTGAGTATGTAGTTTTTGACCTCATCTGGAACCTCCTATCTGAAAATTTGAAAATTCTTAAAAAATTCGTCCAAAATTTTGATGTCTCCAATCTCTTGTTTTGTACGTTTTTTCCACGTGTCTTGACATCCAATGTATCCCTGCAATGTTTGGTGAAGATCTGAGTATGTAGTTTTTGACCTTATCTGGAACCTCCCATCTGAAAATTTGAAAATTCCTAAAAAATCCGTCCAAAATCTTGATGACCCCAATCTCTTGTTTTGTACGTTTTTTCCACGTGTCTTGACATCCAATGTATCCCTGCAAAGTTTGGTGAAGATCTGAGTATGTAGTTTTTGACCTTATCTGGAACCTCCTATCTGAAAATTTGAAAATTCTTAAAAAATTCGTCCAAAATCTTGATGTCTCCAATCTCTTGTTTTGTACGTTTTTTCCACGTGTCTTGATATCCAATGTATCCCTGCAAAGTTTGGTGAAGATCTGAGTATGTCGTTTTTGACCTTATCTGGAACATCCTTTCTGAAAATTTGAAAATTGTTAAAAAATTCGTCCAAAATCTTGATGTCTCCAATCTCTTTTTTGTACGTTTTTTCCACGTGTCTTGACATCCAATGTATCCCTGCAAAGTTTGGTGAAGATCTGAGTATGTAGTTTTTGACCTTATCTGGAACCTCCCATCTGAAAATTTGAAAATTCTTAAAAAATTCGACCAAAATCTTGATGTCTCCAATCTTTTGTTTTGTACGTTTTTTCCACGTGTCTTGACACATAATGTATCCATGCAAAGTTTGGTGAAGATCTGAGTATGTAGTTTTTGACCTTATATGGAACCTCCTATCTGAAAATTTGAAAATTCTTAAAAAATTCGTCCAAAATCTTGATGTCTCCAATCTCTTGTTTTGTACGTTTTTTCCACGTGTCTTGACATCCAATGTATCCCTGCAAAGTTTGGTGAAGATCTGAGTATGTAGTTTTTGACCTTATCTGGAACCTCCCATCTGAAAATTTGAAAATTCCTAAAAAATCCGTGCAAAATCTTGATGACCCCAATCTCTTGTTTTGTACGTTTTTTCCACGTGTCTTGACATCCAATGTATTCCTGCAATGTTTGGTGAAGATCTGAGTATGTAGTTTTTGACCATATATGGAACCTCCTATCTGAAAATTTGAAAATTCTTAAAAAATTCGACCAAAATCTTGATGTTCCGAATCCTATGTTTTGTATGTTTTTTCCACGTGTCTTGACATCCAATGTATCCATGCAAAGTTTGGTGAAGATCTGAGTATGTAGTTTTTGACCTTATATTGAACCTCCCATCTGAAAATTTGAAAATTCTTAAAAAATTCGTCCAAAATCTTGATGACCCCAATCTCTTGTTTTGTACGTTTTTTCCACGTGTCTTGACATCCAAAGTATCCCTGCAAAGTTTGGTGAAGATCTGAGTATGTAGTTTTTGACCTTATATGGAACCTCCTTTCTGAAAATTTGAGAATTCTTAAAAAATTCGTCCAAAATCTTGATGTCTCCAATCTCTTGTTTTGTACGTTTTTTCCACGTGTCTTGACAATCAATGTATCCATGCAAAGTTTGGTGAAGATCTGAGTATGTCGTTTTTGACCTTATCTGGAACCTCCCATCTGAAAATTTGAAAATTCTTAAAAAATTCGTCGAAAATCTTGATGTCTCCAATCTTTTGTTTTGTACGTTTTTTCCACGTGTCTTGACATGCAAAGTATCCCTGCAACGTTTGGTGAAGATCTGTGTATGTAGTTTTTGACCTTATCTGGAACCTCCTATCTGAAAATTTGAAAATTCTTCAAAAATTCGTCGAAAATCTTGATGTCTCCAATCTCTTGTTTTGTACGTTTTTTCCACGTTTCTTGACATCCAATGTATCCCTGCAAAGTTTGGTGAAGATCTGAGTATGTAGTTTTTGACCTTATATGGAACCTCCTTTCTGAAAATTTGAAAATTCTCAAAAAATTCGTCCATAATCTTGATGTCTCCAATCTCTTGTTTTGTACGTTTTTTCCACGTGTCTTGACATCCAATGTATCCCTGCAAAGTTTGGTGAAGATCTGAGTATGTAGTTTTTGACCTTATATGGAACCTCCTATCTGAAAATTTGAAAATTCTTAAAAAATTCGTCCAAAATCTTGATGTCACCAATCCTATGTTTTGTATGTTTTTTCCACGTGTCTTGACATCCAATGTATCCATGCAAAGTTTGGTGAAGATCTGAGTATGTCGTTTTTGACCTTATCTGGAACCTCCCATCTGAAAATTTGAAAATTCTTAAAAAATTCGTCGAAAATCTTGATGTCTCCGATCTCTTGTTTTGTACGTTTTTTCCACGTGTCTTGACATGCAAAGTATTCCTGCAAAGTTTGGTGAAGATCTGAGTATGTAGTTTTTGACCTCATCTGGAACCTCCTATCTGAAAATTTGAAAATTCTTAAAAAATTCGTCCAAAATTTTGATGTCTCCAATCTCTTGTTTTGTACGTTTTTTCCACGTGTCTTGACATCCAATGTATCCCTGCAATGTTTGGTGAAGATCTGAGTATGTAGTTTTTGACCTTATCTGGAACCTCCCATCTGAAAATTTGAAAATTCCTAAAAAATCCGTCCAAAATCTTGATGACCCCAATCTCTTGTTTTGTACGTTTTTTCCACGTGTCTTGACATCCAATGTATCCCTGCAAAGTTTGGTGAAGATCTGAGTATGTAGTTTTTGACCTTATCTGGAACCTCCTATCTGAAAATTTGAAAATTCTTAAAAAATTCGTCCAAAATCTTGATGTCTCCAATCTCTTGTTTTGTACGTTTTTTCCACGTGTCTTGATATCCAATGTATCCCTGCAAAGTTTGGTGAAGATCTGAGTATGTCGTTTTTGACCTTATCTGGAACATCCTTTCTGAAAATTTGAAAATTGTTAAAAAATTCGTCCAAAATCTTGATGTCTCCAATCTCTTTTTTGTACGTTTTTTCCACGTGTCTTGACATCCAATGTATCCCTGCAAAGTTTGGTGAAGATCTGAGTATGTAGTTTTTGACCTTATCTGGAACCTCCCATCTGAAAATTTGAAAATTCTTAAAAAATTCGACCAAAATCTTGATGTCTCCAATCTTTTGTTTTGTACGTTTTTTCCACGTGTCTTGACACATAATGTATCCATGCAAAGTTTGGTGAAGATCTGAGTATGTAGTTTTTGACCTTATATGGAACCTCCTATCTGAAAATTTGAAAATTCTTAAAAAATTCGTCCAAAATCTTGATGTCTCCAATCTCTTGTTTTGTACGTTTTTTCCACGTGTCTTGCCATCCAATGTATCCCTGCAAAGTTTGGTGAAGATCTGAGTATGTAGTTTTTGACCTTATCTGGAACCTCCCATCTGAAAATTTGAAAATTCCTAAAAAATCCGTGCAAAATCTTGATGACCCCAATCTCTTGTTTTGTACGTTTTTTCCACGTGTCTTGACATCCAATGTATTCCTGCAATGTTTGGTGAAGATCTGAGTATGTAGTTTTTGACCTTATATGGAACCTCCTATCTGAAAATTTGAAAATTCTTAAAAAATTCGACCAAAATCTTGATGTTCCGAATCCTATGTTTTGTATGTTTTTTCCACGTGTCTTGACATCCAATGTATCCATGCAAAGTTTGGTGAAGATCTGAGTATGTAGTTTTTGACCTTATATTGAACCTCCCATCTGAAAATTTGAAAATTCTTAAAAAATTCGTCCAAAATCTTGATGACCCCAATCTCTTGTTTTGTACGTTTTTTCCACGTGTCTTGACATCCAAAGTATCCCTGCAAAGTTTGGTGAAGATCTGAGTATGTAGTTTTTGACCTTATATGGAACCTCCTTTCTGAAAATTTGAGAATTCTTAAAAAATTCGTCCAAAATCTTGATGTCTCCAATCTCTTCTTTTGTACGTTTTTTCCACGTGTCTTGACATCCAATGTATCCATGCAAAGTTTGGTGAAGATCTGAGTATGTCGTTTTTGACCTTATCTGGAACCTCCCATCTGAAAATTTGAAAATTCTTAAAAAATTCGTCGAAAATCTTGATGTCTCCGATCTCTTGTTTTGTACGTTTTTTCCACGTGTCTTGACATGCAAAGTATTCCTGCAAAGTTTGGTGAAGATCTGAGTATGTCGTTTTTGACCTCATCTGGAACCTCCCATCTGAAAATTTGAAAATTCTTAAAAAATTCGTCGAAAATCTTGATGTCTCCAATCTTTTGTTTTGTACGTTTTTTCCACGTGTCTTGACATGCAAAGTATCCCTGCAACGTTTGGTGAAGATCTGAGTATGTAGTTTTTGACCTTATCTGGAACCTCCTATCTGAAAATTTGAAAATTCTTCAAAAATTCGTCGAAAATCTTGATGTCTCCAATCTCTTGTTTTGTACGTTTTTTCCACGTGTCTTGACATCCAATGTATTCCTGCAATGTTTGGTGGAGATCTGAGTATGTAGTTTTAGACCTTATCTGGAACCTCCTATCTGAAAATTTGAAAATTCTTCAAAAATTCGTCCAAAATCTTGATGTCTCCAATCTGTTGTTTTGTACGTTTTTTCCACGTGTCTCGACCTCCAATGGATCCCTGCAAAGTTTGGTGAAGATCTGAGTATGTCGTTTTTGACCTTATCTGGAACATCCTTTCTGAAAATTTGAAAATTCTTAAAAAATTCGTCGAAAATCTTGATGTCTCCAATCTCTTGTTTTGTACGTTTTTTCCACGTGTCTTGACATCCAATGTATCCCTGCAAAGTTTGGTGAAGATCTGAGTATGTAGTTTTTGACCTTATATGGAACCTCCTATCTGAAAATTTGAAAATTCTTCAAAAATTCGTCCAAAATCTTGATGTCTCCAATCTCTTGTTTTGTACGTTTTTTCCACGTGTCTCGACCTCCAATGGATCCCTGCAAAGTTTGGTGAAGATCTGAGTATGTCGTTTTTGACCTTATCTGGAACCTCCCATCTGAAAATTTGAAAATTCTTAAAAAATTCGTCGAAAATCTTGATGTCTCCGATCTCTTGTTTTGTACGTTTTTTCCACGTGTCTTGACATGCAAAGTATTCCTGCAAAGTTTGGTGAAGATCTGAGTATGTCGTTTTTGACCTTATCTGGAACATCCTTTCTGAAAATTTGAAAATTGTTAAAAAATTCGTCCAAAATCTTGATGTCTCCAATCTCTTTTTTGTACGTTTTTTCCACGTGTCTTGACATCCAATGTATCCCTGCAAAGTTTGGTGAAGATCTGAGTATGTAGTTTTTGACCTTATCTGGAACCTCCCATCTGAAAATTTGAAAATTCTTAAAAAATTCGACCAAAATCTTGATGTCTCCAATCTTTTGTTTTGTACGTTTTTTCCACGTGTCTTGACACATAATGTATCCATGCAAAGTTTGGTGAAGATCTGAGTATGTAGTTTTTGACCTTATATGGAACCTCCTATCTGAAAATTTGAAAATTCTTAAAAAATTCGTCCAAAATCTTGATGTCTCCAATCTCTTGTTTTGTACGTTTTTTCCACGTGTCTTGCCATCCAATGTATCCCTGCAAAGTTTGGTGAAGATCTGAGTATGTAGTTTTTGACCTTATCTGGAACCTCCCATCTGAAAATTTGAAAATTCCTAAAAAATCCGTGCAAAATCTTGATGACCCCAATCTCTTGTTTTGTACGTTTTTTCCACGTGTCTTGACATCCAATGTATTCCTGCAATGTTTGGTGAAGATCTGAGTATGTAGTTTTTGACCTTATATGGAACCTCCTATCTGAAAATTTGAAAATTCTTAAAAAATTCGACCAAAATCTTGATGTTCCGAATCCTATGTTTTGTATGTTTTTTCCACGTGTCTTGACATCCAATGTATCCATGCAAAGTTTGGTGAAGATCTGAGTATGTAGTTTTTGACCTTATATTGAACCTCCCATCTGAAAATTTGAAAATTCTTAAAAAATTCGTCCAAAATCTAGATGACCCCAATCTCTTGTTTTGTACGTTTTTTCCACGTGTCTTGACATCCAAAGTATCCCTGCAAAGTTTGGTGAAGATCTGAGTATGTAGTTTTTGACCTTATATGGAACCTCCTTTCTGAAAATTTGAGAATTCTTAAAAAATTCGTCCAAAATCTTGATGTCTCCAATCTCTTCTTTTGTACGTTTTTTCCACGTGTCTTGACATCCAATGTATCCATGCAAAGTTTGGTGAAGATCTGAGTATGTCGTTTTTGACCTTATCTGGAACCTCCCATCTGAAAATTTGAAAATTCTTAAAAAATTCGTCGAAAATCTTGATGTCTCCAATCTTTTGTTTTGTACGTTTTTTCCACGTGTCTTGACATGCAAAGTATCCCTGCAACGTTTGGTGAAGATCTGAGTATGTAGTTTTTGACCTTATCTGGAACCTCCTATCTGAAAATTTGAAAATTCTTCAAAAATTCGTCGAAAATCTTGATGTCTCCAATCTCTTGTTTTGTACGTTTTTTCCACGTGTCTTGACATCCAATGTATTCCTGCAATGTTTGGTGGAGATCTGAGTATGTAGTTTTAGACCTTATCTGGAACCTCCTATCTGAAAATTTGAAAATTCTTCAAAAATTCGTCCAAAATCTTGATGTCTCCAATCTCTTGTTTTGTACGTTTTTTCCACGTGTCTCGACCTCCAATGGATCCCTGCAAAGTTTGGTGAAGATCTGAGTATGTCGTTTTTGACCTTATCTGGAACATCCTTTCTGAAAATTTGAAAATTCTTAAAAAATTCGTCGAAAATCTTGATGTCTCCAATCTCTTGTTTTGTACGTTTTTTCCACGTGTCTTGACATCCAATGTATCCCTGCAAAGTTTGGTGAAGATCTGAGTATGTAGTTTTTGACCTTATATGGAACCTCCTATCTGAAAATTTGAAAATTCTTAAAAAATTCGTCCAAAATCTTGATGTCTCCAATCTCTTGTTTTGTACGTTTTTTCCACGTGTCTCGACCTCCAATGGATCCCTGCAAAGTTTGGTGAAGATCTGAGTATGTCGTTTTTGACCTTATCTGGAACCTCCCATCTGAAAATTTGAAAATTCTTAAAAAATTCGTCGAAAATCTTGATGTCTCCGATCTCTTGTTTTGTACGTTTTTTCCACGTGTCTTGACATGCAAAGTATTCCTGCAAAGTTTGGTGAAGATCTGAGTATGTCGTTTTTGACCTCATCTGGAACCTCCCATCTGAAAATTTGAAAATTCTTAAAAAATTCGTCGAAAATCTTGATGTCTCCAATCTTTTGTTTTGTACGTTTTTTCCACGTGTCTTGACATGCAAAGTATCCCTGCAACGTTTGGTGAAGATCTGAGTATGTAGTTTTTGACCTTATCTGGAACCTCCTATCTGAAAATTTGAAAATTCTTCAAAAATTCGTCGAAAATCTTGATGTCTCCAATCTCTTGTTTTGTACGTTTTTTCCACGTGTCTTGACATCCAATGTATTCCTGCAATGTTTGGTGGAGATCTGAGTATGTAGTTTTAGACCTTATCTGGAACCTCCTATCTGAAAATTTGAAAATTCTTCAAAAATTCGTCCAAAATCTTGATGTCTCCAATCTGTTGTTTTGTACGTTTTTTCCACGTGTCTCGACCTCCAATGGATCCCTGCAAAGTTTGGTGAAGATCTGAGTATGTCGTTTTTGACCTTATCTGGAACATCCTTTCTGAAAATTTGAAAATTCTTAAAAAATTCGTCGAAAATCTTGATGTCTCCAATCTCTTGTTTTGTACGTTTTTTCCACGTGTCTTGACATCCAATGTATCCCTGCAAAGTTTGGTGAAGATCTGAGTATGTAGTTTTTGACCTTATATGGAACCTCCTATCTGAAAATTTGAAAATTCTTCAAAAATTCGTCCAAAATCTTGATGTCTCCAATCTCTTGTTTTGTACGTTTTTTCCACGTGTCTCGACCTCCAATGGATCCCTGCAAAGTTTGGTGAAGATCTGAGTATGTCGTTTTTGACCTTATCTGGAACCTCCCATCTGAAAATTTGAAAATTCTTAAAAAATTCGTCGAAAATCTTGATGTCTCCGATCTCTTGTTTTGTACGTTTTTTCCACGTGTCTTGACATGCAAAGTATTCCTGCAAAGTTTGGTGAAGATCTGAGTATGTAGTTTTTGACCTCATCTGGAACCTCCTATCTGAAAATTTGAAAATTCTTAAAAAATTCGTCCAAAATCTTGATGTCTCCAATCTCTTGTTTTGTACGTTTTTTCCACGTGTCTTGACATCCAATGTATCCCTGCAATGTTTGGTGAAGATCTGAGTATGTAGTTTTTGACCTTATCTGGAACCTCCCATCTGAAAATTTGAAAATTCCTAAAAAATCCGTCCAAAATCTTGATGACCCCAATCTCTTGTTTTGTACTTTTTTTCCACGTGTCTCGACCTCCAATGTATCCCTGCAAAGTTTGGTGAAGATCTGAGTATGTAGTTTTTGACCTTATATGGAACCTCCTATCTGAAAATTTGAAAATTCTTAAAAAATTCGTCCAAAATCTTGATGTCACCAATCCTATGTTTTGTATGTTTTTTCCACGTGTCTTGACATCCAATGTATCCATGCAAAGTTTGGTGAAGATCTGAGTATGTCGTTTTTGACCTTATCTGGAACCTCCCATCTGAAAATTTGAAAATTCTTAAAAAATTCGTCGAAAATCTTGATGTCTCCGATCTCTTGTTTTGTACGTTTTTTCCACGTGTCTTGACATGCAAAGTATTCCTGCAAAGTTTGGTGAAGATCTGAGTATGTAGTTTTTGACCTCATCTGGAACCTCCTATCTGAAAATTTGAAAATTCTTAAAAAATTCGTCCAAAATTTTGATGTCTCCAATCTCTTGTTTTGTACGTTTTTTCCACGTGTCTTGACATCCAATGTATTCCTGCAATGTTTGGTGGAGATCTGAGTATGTAGTTTTAGACCTTATCTGGAACCTCCTATCTGAAAATTTGAAAATTCTTCAAAAATTCGTCCAAAATCTTGATGTCTCCAATCTCTTGTTTTGTACGTTTTTTCCACGTGTCTCGACCTCCAATGGATCCCTGCAAAGTTTGGTGAAGATCTGAGTATGTCGTTTTTGACCTTATCTGGGACATCCTTTCTGAAAATTTGAAAATTCTTAAAAAATTCGTCCAAAATCTTGATGTCTCCAATCTCTTGTTTTGTACGTTTTTTCCACGTGTCTTGATATCCAATGTATCCCTGCAAAGTTTGGTGAAGATCTGAGTATGTCGTTTTTGACCTTATCTGGAACATCCTTTCTGAAAATTTGAAAATTGTTAAAAAATTCGTCCAAAATCTTGATGTCTCCAATCTCTTTTTTGTACGTTTTTTCCACGTGTCTTGACATCCAATGTATCCCTGCGAAGTTTGGTGAAGATCTGAGTATGTAGTTTTTGACCTTATCTGGAACCTCCCATCTGAAAATTTGAAAATTCTTAAAAAATTCGACCAAAATCTTGATGTCTCCAATCTTTTGTTTTGTACGTTTTTTCCACGTTTCTTGACACATAATGTATCCATGCAAAGTTTGGTGAAGATCTGAGTATGTAGTTTTTGACCTTATATGGAACCTCCTATCTGAAAATTTGAAAATTCTTAAAAAATTCGTCCAAAATCTTGATGTCTCCAATCTCTTGTTTTGTACGTTTTTTCCACGTGTCTTGACATCCAATGTATCCCTGCAAAGTTTTGTGAAGATCTGAGTATGTAGTTTTTGACCTTATCTGGAACCTCCCATCTGAAAATTTGAAAATTCCTAAAAAATTCGTCCAAAACCTTGATGTCTCCAATCTCTTGTTTTGTACGTTTTTTCCACGTGTCATGATATCCAATGTATCCCTGCAAAGTTTGGTGAAGATCTGAGTATGTCGTTTTTGACCTTATCTGGAACATCGTTTCTGAAAATTTGAAAATTGTTAAAAAATTCGTCCAAAATCTTGATGTCTCCAATCTCTTTTTTGTACGTTTTTTCCACGTGTCTTGACATCCAATGTATCCCTGCAAAGTTTGGTGAAGATCTGAGTATGTAGTTTTTGACCTTATCTGGAACCTCCTATCTGAAAATTTGAAAATTCTTAAAAAATTCGTCCAAAATCTTGATGTCTCCAATCTCTTGTTTTGTACGTTTTTTCCACGTGTCTTGATATCCAATGTATCCCTGCAAAGTTTGGTGAAGATCTGAGTATGTCGTTTTTGACCTTATCTGGAACATCCTTTCTGAAAATTTGAAAATTGTTAAAAAATTCGTCCAAAATCTTGATGTCTCCAATCTCTTTTTTGTACGTTTTTTCCACGTGTCTTGACATCCAATGTATCCCTGCAAAGTTTGGTGAAGATCTGAGTATGTAGTTTTTGACCTTATCTGGAACCTCCCATCTGAAAATTTGAAAATTCTTAAAAAATTCGACCAAAATCTTGATGTCTCCAATCTTTTGTTTTGTACGTTTTTTCCACGTGTCTTGACACATAATGTATCCATGCAAAGTTTGGTGAAGATCTGAGTATGTAGTTTTTGACCTTATATGGAACCTCCTATCTGAAAATTTGAAAATTCTTAAAAAATTCGTCCAAAATCTTGATGTCTCCAATCTCTTGTTTTGTACGTTTTTTCCACGTGTCTTGACATCCAATGTATAACTGCAAAGTTTGGTGAAGATCTGAGTATGTAGTTTTTGACCTTATCTGGAACCTCCCATCTGAAAATTTGAAAATTCCTAAAAAATCCGTGCAAAATCTTGATGACCCCAATCTCTTGTTTTGTACGTTTTTTCCACGTGTCTTGACATCCAATGTATCCATGCAAAGTTTGGTGAAGATCTGAGTATGTCGTTTTTGACCTTATCTGGAACCTCCCATCCGAAAATTTGAAAATTCTTAAAAAATTCGTCGAAAATCTTGATGTCTCCAATCTCTTGTTTTGTACGTTTTTTCCACGTGTCTTGACATCCAATGTATCCATGCAAAGTTTGTTGAAGATCTGAGTATGTCGTTTTTGACCTTATCTGGAACCTCCCATCCGAAAATTTGAAAATTCTTAAAAAATTCGTCGAAAATCTTGATGTCTCCAATCTCTTGTTTTGTACGTTTTTTCCACGTGTCTTGACATGCAAAGTATACCTGCAACGTTTGGTGAAGATCTGAGTATGTAGTTTTTGACCTTATCTGGAACCTCCTATCTGAAAATTTGAAAATTCTTCAAAAATTCGTCGAAAATCTTGATGTCTCCAATCTCTTGCTTTGTACGTTTTTTCCACGTGTCTTGACATCCAATGTATCCCTGCAACGTTTGGTGGAGATCTGAGTATGTAGTTTTTGACCTTATCTGGAACCTCCTATCTGAAAATTTGAAAATTCTTCAAAAATTCGTCCAAAATCTTGATGTCTCCAATCTCTTGTTTTGTAAGTTTTTTCCACGTGTCTCGACCTCCAATGTATCCCTGCAAAGTTAGTGGAGATCTGAGTATGTCGTTTTTGACCTTATCTGGAACATCCTTTCTGAAAATTTGAAAATTCTTAAAAAATTCGTCGAAAATCTTGATGTCTCCAATCTCTTGTTTTGTACGTTTTTTCCACGTTTCTTGACATCCAATGTATCCCTGCAAAGTTTGGTGAAGATCTGAGTATGTAGTTTTTGACCTTATATGGAACCTCCTATCTGAAAATTTGAAAATTCTTAAAAAATTCGTCCAAAATCTTGATGTCACCAATCCTATGTTTTGTATGTTTTTTCCACGTGTCTTGACTTCCAATGTATCCATGCAAAGATTGGTGAAGATCTGAGTATGTCGTTTTTGACCTTATCTGGAACCTCCCATCTGAAAATTTGAAAATTCTTAAAAAATTCGTCGAAAATCTTGATGTCTCCGATCTCTTGTTTTGTACGTTTTTTCCACGTGTCTTGACATGCAAAGTATTCCTGCAAAGTTTGGTGAAGATCTGAGTATGTAGTTTTTGACCTCATCTGGAACCTCCTATCTGAAAATTTGAAAATTCTTAAAAAATTCGTCCAAAATTTTGATGTCTCCAATCTCTTGTTTTGTACGTTTTTTCCACGTGTCTTGACATCCAATGTATCCCTGCAATGTTTGGTGAAGATCTGAGTATGTAGTTTTTGACCTTATCTGGAACCTCCCATCTGAAAATTTGAAAATTCCTAAAAAATCCGTCCAAAATCTTGATGACCCCAATCTCTTGTTTTGTACGTTTTTTCCACGTGTCTTGACATCCAATGTATCCCTGCAAAGTTTGGTGAAGATCTGAGTATGTAGTTTTTGACCTTATCTGGAACCTCCTATCTGAAAATTTGAAAATTCTTAAAAAATTCGTCCAAAATCTTGATGTCTCCAATCTCTTGTTTTGTACGTTTTTTCCACGTGTCTTGATATCCAATGTATCCCTGCAAAGTTTGGTGAAGATCTGAGTATGTCGTTTTTGACCTTATCTGGAACATCCTTTCTGAAAATTTGAAAATTGTTAAAAAATTCGTCCAAAATCTTGATGTCTCCAATCTCTTTTTTGTACGTTTTTTCCACGTGTCTTGACATCCAATGTATCCCTGCAAAGTTTGGTGAAGATCTGAGTATGTAGTTTTTGACCTTATCTGGAACCTCCCATCTGAAAATTTGAAAATTCCTAAAAAATCCGTGCAAAATCTTGATGACCCCAATCTCTTGTTTTGTACGTTTTTTCCACGTGTCTTGACATCCAATGTATTCCTGCAATGTTTGGTGAAGATCTGAGTATGTAGTTTTTGACCTTATATGGAACCTCCTATCTGAAAATTTGAAAATTCTTAAAAAATTCGACCAAAATCTTGATGTTCCGAATCCTATGTTTTGTATGTTTTTTCCACGTGTCTTGACATCCAATGTATCCATGCAAAGTTTGGTGAAGATCTGAGTATGTAGTTTTTGACCTTATATTGAACTTCCCATCTGAAAATTTGAAAATTCTTAAAAAATTCGTCCAAAATCTTGATGACCCCAATCTCTTGTTTTGTACGTTTTTTCCACGTGTCTTGACATCCAAAGTATCCCTGCAAAGTTTGGTGAAGATCTGAGTATGTAGTTTTTGACCTTATATGGAACCTCCTTTCTGAAAATTTGAGAATTCTTAAAAAATTCGTCCAAAATCTTGATGTCTCCAATCTCTTGTTTTGTACGTTTTTTCCACGTGTCTTGACATCCAATGTATCCCTGCAAAGTTTGGTGAAGATCTGAGTATGTAGTTTTTGACCTTATATGGAACCTCCTATCTGAAAATTTGAAAATTCTTAAAAAATTCGTCCAAAATCTTGATGTCTCCAATCTCTTGTTTTGTACGTTTTTTCCACGTGTCTCGACCTCCAATGGATCCCTGCAAAGTTTGGTGAAGATCTGAGTATGTCGTTTTTGACCTTATCTGGAACCTCCCATCTGAAAATTTGAAAATTCTTAAAAAATTCGTCGAAAATCTTGATGTCTCCGATCTCTTGTTTTGTACGTTTTTTCCACGTGTCTTGACATGCAAAGTATTCCTGCAAAGTTTGGTGAAGATCTGAGTATGTAGTTTTTGACCTCATCTGGAACTTCCTATCTGAAAATTTGAAAATTCTTAAAAAATTCGTCCAAAATCTTGATGTCTCCAATCTCTTGTTTTGTACGTTTTTTCCACGTGTCTTGACATCCAATGTATCCCTGCAATGTTTGGTGAAGATCTGAGTAGGTAGTTTTTGACCTTATCTGGAACCTCCCATCTGAAAATTTGAAAATTCCTAAAAAATCCGTCCAAAATCTTGATGACCCCAATCTCTTGTTTTGTACTTTTTTTCCACGTGTCTCGACCTCCAATGTATCCCTGCAAAGTTTGGTGAAGATCTGAGTATGTAGTTTTTGACCTTATATGGAACCTCCTATCTGAAAATTTGAAAATTCTTAAAAAATTCGTCCAAAATCTTGATGTCACCAATCCTATGTTTTGTATGTTTTTTCCACGTGTCTTGACATCCAATGTATCCATGCAAAGTTTCGTGAAGATCTGAGTATGTCGTTTTTGGCCTTATCTGGAACCTCCCATCTGAAAATTTGAAAATTCTTAAAAAATTCGTCGAAAATCTTGATGTCTCCGATCTCTTGTTTTGTACGTTTTTTCCACGTGTCTTGACATGCAAAGTATTCCTGCAAAGTTTGGTGAAGATCTGAGTATGTAGTTTTTGACCTCATCTGGAACCTCCTATCTGAAAATTTGAAAATTCTTAAAAAATTCGTCCAAAATTTTGATGTCTCCAATCTCTTGTTTTGTACGTTTTTTCCACGTGTCTTGACATCCAATGTATTCCTGCAATGTTTGGTGGAGATCTGAGTATGTAGTTTTAGACCTTATCTGGAACCTCCTATCTGAAAATTTGAAAATTCTTCAAAAATTCGTCCAAAATCTTGATGTCTCCAATCTCTTGTTTTGTACGTTTTTTCCACGTGTCTCGACCTCCAATGGATCCCTGCAAAGTTTGGTGAAGATCTGAGTATGTCGTTTTTGACCTTATCTGGAACATCCTTTCTGAAAATTTGAAAATTCTTAAAAAATTCGTCCAAAATCTTGATGTCTCCAATCTCTTGTTTTGTACGTTTTTTCCACGTGTCTTGATATCCAATGTATCCCTGCAAAGTTTGGTGAAGATCTGAGTATGTCGTTTTTGACCTTATCTGGAACATCCTTTCTGAAAATTTGAAAATTGTTAAAAAATTCGTCCAAAATCTTGATGTCTCCAATCTCTTTTTTGTACGTTTTTTCCACGTGTCTTGACATCCAATGTATCCCTGTAAAGTTTGGTGAAGATCTGAGTTTGTATTTTTTGACCTTATCTGGAACCTCCCATCTGAAAATTTGAAAATTCTTAAAAAATTCGACCAAAATCTTGATGTCTCCAATCTTTTGTTTTGTACGTTTTTTCCACGTGTCTTGACACATAATGTATCCATGCAAAGTTTGGTGAAGATCTGAGTATGTAGTTTTTGACCTTATATGGAACCTCCTATCTGAAAATTTGAAAATTCTTAAAAAATTCGTCCAAAATCTTGATGTCTCCAATCTCTTGTTTTGTACGTTTTTTCCACGTGTCTTGACATCCAATGTATCCCTTCAAAGTTTGGTGAAGATCTGAGTATGTAGTTTTTGACCTTATCTGGAACCTCCCATCTGAAAATTTGAAAATTCCTAAAAAATCCGTGCAAAATCTTGATGACCCCAATCTCTTGTTTTGTACGTTTTTTCCACGTGTCTTGACATCCAATGTATTCCTGCAATGTTTGGTGAAGATCTGAGTATGTAGTTTTTGACCTTATATGGAACCTCCTATCTGAAAATTTGAAAATTCTTAAAAAATTCGACCAAAATCTTGATGTTCCGAATCCTATGTTTTGTATGTTTTTTCCACGTGTCTTGACATCCAATGTATCCATGCAAAGTTTGGTGAAGATCTGAGTATGTAGTTTTTGACCTTATATTGAACCTCCCATCTGAAAATTTGAAAATTCTTAAAAAATTCGTCCAAAATCTTGATGACCCCAATCTCTTGTTTTGTACGTTTTTTCCACGTGTCTTGACATCCAAAGTATCCCTGCAAAGTTTGGTGAAGATCTGAGTATGTAGTTTTTGACCTTATATGGAACATCCTTTCTGAAAATTTGAAAATTCTTAAAAAATTCGTCCAAAATCTTGATGTCTCCAATCTCTTGTTTTGTACGTTTTTTCCACGTGTCTTGACATCCAAAGTATCCCTGCAAAGTTTGGTGAAGATCTGAGTATGTAGTTTTTGACCTTATATGGAACATCCTTTCTGAAAATTTGAAAATTCTTAAAAAATTCGTCCAAAATCTTGATGTCTCCAATCTCTTGTTTTGTACGTTTTTTCCACGTGTCTTGATATCCAATGTATCCCTGCAAAGTTTGGTGAAGATCTGAGTATGTCGTTTTTGACCTTATCTGGAACATCCTTTCTGAAAATTTGAAAAATGTTAAAAAATTCGTCCAAAATCTTGATGACCCCAATCTCTTGTTTTGTACGTTTTTTCCACGTGTCTTGACATCCAATGTATCCCTGCAAAGTTTGGTGAAGATCTGAGTATGTAGTTTTTGACTTTATCTGGAACCTCCCATCTGAAAATTTGAAAATTCTTAAAAAATTCGACCAAAATCTTGATGTCTCCAATCTTTTGTTTTGTACGTTTTTTCCACGTGTCTTGACATGCAAAGTATTCCTGCAAAGTTTGGTGAAGATCTGAGTATGTAGTTTTTGACCTCATCTGGAACCTCCTATCTGAAAATTTGAAAATTCTTAAAAAATTCGTCCTAAATCTTGATGTCTCCAATCTCTTGTTTTGTACGTTTTTTCCACGTGTCTTGACATCCAATGTATCCCTGCAATGTTTGGTGAAGATCTGAGTATGTAGTTTTTGACCTTATCTGGAACCTCCCATCTGAAAATTTGAAAATTCCTAAAAAATCCGTCCAAAATCTTGATGACCTCAATCTTTTGTTTTGTACTTTTTTTCCACGTGTCTCGACCTCCAATGTATCCCTGCAAAGTTTGGTGAAGATCTGAGTATGTAGTTTTTGACCTTATATGGAACCTCCTATCTGAAAATTTGAAAATTCTTAAAAAATTCGTCCAAAATCTTGATGTCACCAATCCTATGTTTTGTATGTTTTTTCCACGTGTCTTGACATCCAATGTATCCATGCAAAGTTTGGTGAAGATCTGAGTATGTCGTTTTTGACCTTATCTGGAACCTCCCATCTGAAAATTTGAAAATTCTTAAAAAATTCGTCGAAAATCTTGATGTCTCCGATCTCTTGTTTTGTACGTTTTTTCCACGTGTCTTGACATGCAAAGTATTCCTGCAAAGTTTGGTGAAGATCTGAGTATGTAGTTTTTGACCTCATCTGGAACCTCCTATCTGAAAATTTGAAAATTCTTAAAAAATTCGTCCAAAATTTTGATGTCTCCAATCTCTTGTTTTGTACGTTTTTTCCACGTGTCTTGACATCCAATGTATCCCTGCAATGTTTGGTGAAGATCTGAGTATGTAGTTTTTGACCTTATCTGGAACCTCCCATCTGAAAATTTGAAAATTCCTAAAAAATCCGTCCAAAATCTTGATGACCCCAATCTCTTGTTTTGTACGTTTTTTCCACGTGTCTTGACATCCAATGTATCCCTGCAAAGTTTGGTGAAGATCTGAGTATGTAGTTTTTGACCTTATCTGGAACCTCCTATCTGAAAATTTGAAAATTCTTAAAAAATTCGTCCAAAATCTTGATGTCTCCAATCTCTTGTTTTGTACGTTTTTTCCACGTGTCTTGATATCCAATGTATCCCTGCAAAGTTTGGTGAAGATCTGAGTATGTCGTTTTTGACCTTATCTGGAACATCCTTTCTGAAAATTTGAAAATTCTTAAAAAATTCGTCCAAAATCTTGATGTCTCCAATCTCTTTTTTGTACGTTTTTTCCACGTGTCTTGACATCCAATGTATCCCTGCAAAGTTTGGTGAAGATCTGAGTATGTAGTTTTTGACCTTATCTGGAACCTCCCATCTGAAAATTTGAAAATTCTTAAAAAATTCGACCAAAATCTTGATGTCTCCAATCTTTTGTTTTGTACGTTTTTTCCACGTGTCTTGACACATAATGTATCCATGCAAAGTTTGGTGAAGATCTGAGTATGTAGTTTTTGACCTTATATGGAACCTCCTATCTGAAAATTTGAAAATTCTTAAAAAATTCGTCCAAAATCTTGATGTCTCCAATCTCTTGTTTTGTACGTTTTTTCCACGTGTCTTGACATCCAATGTATCCCTGCAAAGTTTGGTGAAGATCTGAGTATGTAGTTTTTGACCTTATCTGGAACCTCCCATCTGAAAATTTGAAAATTCCTAAAAAATCCGTGCAAAATCTTGATGACCCCAATCTCTTGTTTTGTACGTTTTTTCCACGTGTCTTGACATCCAATGTATCCATGCAAAGTTTGGTGAAGATCTGAGTATGTCGTTTTTGACCTTATCTGGAACCTCCCATCTGAAAATTTGAAAATTCTTAAAAAATTCGTCGAAAATCTTGATGTCTCCAATCTCTTGTTTTGTACGTTTTTTCCACGTGTCTTGACATGCAAAGTATCCCTGCAACGTTTGGTGAAGATCTGAGTATGTAGTTTTTGACCTTATCTGGAACCTCCTATCTGAAAATTTGAAAATTCTTCAAAAATTCGTCGAAAATCTTGATGTCTCTAATCTCTTGTTTTGTACGTTTTTTCCACGTGTCTCGACCTCCAATGGATCCCTGCAAAGTTTGGTGAAGATCTGAGTATGTCGTTTTTGACCTTATATTGAACCTCCCATCTGAAAATTTGAAAATTCTTAAAAAATTCGTCGAAAATCTTGATGTCTCCAATCTCTTGTTTTGTACGTTTTTTCCACGTGTCTTGACATCCAATGAATCCCTGCAAAGTTTGGTGAAGATCTGAGTATGTAGTTTTTGACCTTATATGGAACCTCCTATCTGAAAATTTGAAAATTCTTAAAAAATTCGTCCAAAATCTTGATGTCTCCAATCTCTTGTTTTGTACGTTTTTTCCACGTGTCTCGACCTCCAATGGATCAATGCAAAGTTTGGTGAAGATCTGAGTATGTCGTTTTTGACCTTATCTGGAACCTCCCATCTGAAAATTTGAAAATTCTTAAAAAATTCGTCGAAAATCTTGATGTCTCCGATCTCTTGTTTTGTACGTTTTTTCCACGTGTCTTGACATGCAAAGTATTCCTGCAAAGTTTGGTGAAGATCTGAGTATGTAGTTTTTGACCTCATCTGGAACCTCCTATCTGAAAATTTGAAAATTCTTAAAAAATTCGTCCAAAATCTTGATGTCTCCAATCTCGTGTTTTGTACGTTTTTTCCACGTGTCTTGACATCCAATGTATCCCTGCAATGTTTGGTGAAGATCTGAGTATGTACTTTTTGACCTTATCTGGAACCTCCCATCTGAAAATTTGAAAATTCCTAAAAAATCCGTCCAAAATCTTGATGACCCCAATCTCTTGTTTTGTACTTTTTTTTCCACGTGTCTCGACCTCCAATGTATCCCTGCAAAGTTTGGTGAAGATCTGAGTATGTAGTTTTTGACCTTATATGGAACCTCCTATCTGAAAATTTGAAAATTCTTAAAAAATTCGTCCAAAATCTTGATGTCACCAATCCTATGTTTTGTATGTTTTTTCCACGTGCCTTGACATCCAATGTATCCATGCAAAGTTTGGTGAAGATCTGAGTATGTCGTTTTTGACCTTATCTGGAACCTCCCATCTGAAAATTTGTAAATTCTTAAAAAATTCGTCGAAAATCTTGATGTCTCCGATCTCTTGTTTTGTACGTTTTTTCCACGTGTCTTGACATGCAAAGTATTCCTGCAAAGTTTGGTGAAGATCTGAGTATGTAGTTTTTGACCTTATATGGAACCTCCTATCTGAAAATTTGAAAATTCTTAAAAAATTCGTCCAAAATCTTGATGTCTCCAATCTCTTGTTTTGTACGTTTTTTCCACGTGTCTTGACATCCAATGTATCCCTGCAAAGTTTGGTGAAGATCTGAGTATGTAGTTTTTGACCTTATCTGGAACCTCCCATCTGAAAATTTGAAAATTCCTAAAAAATCCGTGCAAAATCTTGATGACCCCAATCTCTTGTTTTGTACGTTTTTTCCACGTGTCTTGACATCCAATGTATCCATGCAAAGTTTGGTGAAGATCTGAGTATGTCGTTTTTGACCTTATCTGGAACCTCCCATCTGAAAATTTGAAAATTCTTAAAAAATTCGTCGAAAATCTTGATGTCTCCAATCTCTTGTTTTGTACGTTTTTTCCACGTGTCTTGACATGCAAAGTATCCCTGCAACGTTTGGTGAAGATCTGAGTATGTAGTTTTTGACCTTATCTGGAACCTCCTATCTGAAAATTTGAAAATTCTTCAAAAATTCGTCGAAAATCTTGATGTCTCCAATCTCTTGTTTTGTACGTTTTTTCCACGTGTCTTGACATCCAATGTATCCCTGCAATGTTTGGTGGAGATCTGAGTATGTAGTTTTTGACCTTATCTGGGATCTCCTATCAGGAAATTTGAAAATTCTTCAAAAATTCGTCCAAAATCTTGATGTCTCCAATCTCTTGTTTTGTACGTTTTTTCCACGTGTCTCGACCTCCAATGTATCCCTGCAAAGTTTGGTGAAGATCTGAGTATGTCGTTTTTGACCTTATCTGGAACATCCTTTCTGAAAATTTGAAAATTCTTAAAAAATTCGTCGAAAATCTTGATGTCTCCAATCTCTTGTTTTGTACGTTTTTTCCACGTGTCTTGACATCCAATGTATCCCTGCAAAGTTTGGTGAAGATCTGAGTATGTAGTTTTTGACCTTATATGGAACCTCCTTTCTGAAAATTTGAAAATTCTCAAAAAATTCGTCCATAATCTTGATGTCTCCAATCTCTTGTTTTGTACGTTTTTTCCACGTGTCTTGACATCCAATGTATCCCTGCAAAGTTTGGTGAAGATCTGAGTATGTAGTTTTTGACCTTATCTGGAACCTCCCATCTGAAAATTTGAAAATTCTTAAAAAATTCGACCAAAATCTTGATGTCTCCAATCTTTTGTTTTGTACGTTTTTTCCACGTGTCTTGACACATAATGTATCCATGCAAAGTTTGGTGAAGATCTGAGTATGTAGTTTTTGACCTTATATGGAACCTCCTATCTGAAAATTTGAAAATTCTTAAAAAATTCGTCGAAAATCTTGATGTCTCCGATCTCTTGTTTTGTACGTTTTTTCCACGTGTCTGGACATGCAAAGTATTCCTGCAAAGTTTGGTGAAGATCTGAGTATGTAGTTTTTGACCTCATCTGGAACCTCCTATCTGAAAATTTGAAAATTCTTAAAAAATTCGTCCAAAATCTTGATGTCACCAATCCTATGTTTTGTATGTTTTTTCCACGTGTCTTGACATCCAATGTATCCATGCAAAGTTTGGTGAAGATCTGAGTATGTCGTTTTTGACCTTATCTGGAACCTCCCATCTGAAAATTTGAAAATTCTTAAAAAATTCGTCGAAAATCTTGATGTCTCCGATCTCTTGTTTTGTACGTTTTTTCCACGTGTCTTGACATGCAAAGTATTCCTGCAAAGTTTGGTGAAGATCTGAGTATGTAGTTTTTGACCTCATCTGGAACCTCCTATCTGAAAATTTGAAAATTCTTAAAAAATTCGTCCAAAATTTTGATGTCTCCAATCTCTTGTTTTGTACGTTTTTTCCACGTGTCTTGACATCCAATGTATTCCTGCAATGTTTGGTGGAGATCTGAGTATGTAGTTTTAGACCTTATCTGGAACCTCCTATCTGAAAATTTGAAAATTCTTCAAAAATTCGTCCAAAATCTTGATGTCTCCAATCTCTTGTTTTGTACGTTTTTTCCACGTGTCTCGACCTCCAATGGATCCCTGCAAAGTTTGGTGAAGATCTGAGTATGTCGTTTTTGACCTTATCTGGAACCTCCCATCTGAAAATTTGAAAATTCTTAAAAAATTCGTCGAAAATCTTGATGTCTCCGATCTCTTGTTTTGTACGTTTTTTCCACGTGTCTTGACATGCAAAGTATTCCTGCAAAGTTTGGTGAAGATCTGAGTATGTAGTTTTTGACCTTATATTGAACCTCCCATCTGAAAATTTGAAAATTCTTAAAAAATTCGTCCAAAATCTTGATGACCCCAATCTCTTGTTTTGTACGTTTTTTCCACGTGTCTTGACATCCAAAGTATCCCTGCAAAGTTTGGTGAAGATCTGAGTATGTAGTTTTTGACCTTATATGGAACCTCCTTTCTGAAAATTTGAGAATTCTTAAAAAATTCGTCCAAAATCTTGATGTCTCCAATCTCTTCTTTTGTACGTTTTTTCCACGTGTCTTGACATCCAATGTATCCATGCAAAGTTTGGTGAAGATCTGAGTATGTCGTTTTTGACCTTATCTGGAACCTCCCATCTGAAAATTTGAAAATTCTTAAAAAATTCGTCGAAAATCTTGATGTCTCCAATCTTTTGTTTTGTACGTTTTTTCCACGTGTCTTGACATGCAAAGTATCCCTGCAACGTTTGGTGAAGATCTGAGTATGTAGTTTTTGACCTTATCTGGAACCTCCTATCTGAAAATTTGAAAATTCTTCAAAAATTCGTCGAAAATCTTGATGTCTCCAATCTCTTGTTTTGTACGTTTTTTCCACGTGTCTTGACATCCAATGTATTCCTGCAATGTTTGGTGGAGATCTGAGTATGTAGTTTTAGACCTTATCTGGAACCTCCTATCTGAAAATTTGAAAATTCTTCAAAAATTCGTCCAAAATCTTGATGTCTCCAATCTCTTGTTTTGTACGTTTTTTCCACGTGTCTCGACCTCCAATGGATCCCTGCAAAGTTTGGTGAAGATCTGAGTATGTCGTTTTTGACCTTATCTGGAACATCCTTTCTGAAAATTTGAAAATTCTTAAAAAATTCGTCGAAAATCTTGATGTCTCCAATCTCTTGTTTTGTACGTTTTTTCCACGTGTCTTGACATCCAATGTATCCCTGCAAAGTTTGGTGAAGATCTGAGTATGTAGTTTTTGACCTTATATGGAACCTCCTATCTGAAAATTTGAAAATTCTTAAAAAATTCGTCCAAAATCTTGATGTCTCCAATCTCTTGTTTTGTACGTTTTTTCCACGTGTCTCGACCTCCAATGGATCCCTGCAAAGTTTGGTGAAGATCTGAGTATGTCGTTTTTGACCTTATCTGGAACCTCCCATCTGAAAATTTGAAAATTCTTAAAAAATTCGTCGAAAATCTTGATGTCTCCGATCTCTTGTTTTGTACGTTTTTTCCACGTGTCTTGACATGCAAAGTATTCCTGCAAAGTTTGGTGAAGATCTGAGTATGTCGTTTTTGACCTCATCTGGAACCTCCCATCTGAAAATTTGAAAATTCTTAAAAAATTCGTCGAAAATCTTGATGTCTCCAATCTTTTGTTTTGTACGTTTTTTCCACGTGTCTTGACATGCAAAGTATCCCTGCAACGTTTGGTGAAGATCTGAGTATGTAGTTTTTGACCTTATCTGGAACCTCCTATCTGAAAATTTGAAAATTCTTCAAAAATTCGTCGAAAATCTTGATGTCTCCAATCTCTTGTTTTGTACGTTTTTTCCACGTGTCTTGACATCCAATGTATTCCTGCAATGTTTGGTGGAGATCTGAGTATGTAGTTTTAGACCTTATCTGGAACCTCCTATCTGAAAATTTGAAAATTCTTCAAAAATTCGTCCAAAATCTTGATGTCTCCAATCTGTTGTTTTGTACGTTTTTTCCACGTGTCTCGACCTCCAATGGATCCCTGCAAAGTTTGGTGAAGATCTGAGTATGTCGTTTTTGACCTTATCTGGAACATCCTTTCTGAAAATTTGAAAATTCTTAAAAAATTCGTCGAAAATCTTGATGTCTCCAATCTCTTGTTTTGTACGTTTTTTCCACGTGTCTTGACATCCAATGTATCCCTGCAAAGTTTGGTGAAGATCTGAGTATGTAGTTTTTGACCTTATATGGAACCTCCTATCTGAAAATTTGAAAATTCTTCAAAAATTCGTCCAAAATCTTGATGTCTCCAATCTCTTGTTTTGTACGTTTTTTCCACGTGTCTCGACCTCCAATGGATCCCTGCAAAGTTTGGTGAAGATCTGAGTATGTCGTTTTTGACCTTATCTGGAACCTCCCATCTGAAAATTTGAAAATTCTTAAAAAATTCGTCGAAAATCTTGATGTCTCCGATCTCTTGTTTTGTACGTTTTTTCCACGTGTCTTGACATGCAAAGTATTCCTGCAAAGTTTGGTGAAGATCTGAGTATGTAGTTTTTGACCTCATCTGGAACCTCCTATCTGAAAATTTGAAAATTCTTAAAAAATTCGTCCAAAATCTTGATGTCTCCAATCTCTTGTTTTGTACGTTTTTTCCACGTGTCTTGACATCCAATGTATCCCTGCAATGTTTGGTGAAGATCTGAGTATGTAGTTTTTGACCTTATCTGGAACCTCCCATCTGAAAATTTGAAAATTCCTAAAAAATCCGTCCAAAATCTTGATGACCCCAATCTCTTGTTTTGTACTTTTTTTCCACGTGTCTCGACCTCCAATGTATCCCTGCAAAGTTTGGTGAAGATCTGAGTATGTAGTTTTTGACCTTATATGGAACCTCCTATCTGAAAATTTGAAAATTCTTAAAAAATTCGTCCAAAATCTTGATGTCACCAATCCTATGTTTTGTATGTTTTTTCCACGTGTCTTGACATCCAATGTATCCATGCAAAGTTTGGTGAAGATCTGAGTATGTCGTTTTTGACCTTATCTGGAACCTCCCATCTGAAAATTTGAAAATTCTTAAAAAATTCGTCGAAAATCTTGATGTCTCCGATCTCTTGTTTTGTACGTTTTTTCCACGTGTCTTGACATGCAAAGTATTCCTGCAAAGTTTGGTGAAGATCTGAGTATGTAGTTTTTGACCTCATCTGGAACCTCCTATCTGAAAATTTGAAAATTCTTAAAAAATTCGTCCAAAATTTTGATGTCTCCAATCTCTTGTTTTGTACGTTTTTTCCACGTGTCTTGACATCCAATGTATTCCTGCAATGTTTGGTGGAGATCTGAGTATGTAGTTTTAGACCTTATCTGGAACCTCCTATCTGAAAATTTGAAAATTCTTCAAAAATTCGTCCAAAATCTTGATGTCTCCAATCTCTTGTTTTGTACGTTTTTTCCACGTGTCTCGACCTCCAATGGATCCCTGCAAAGTTTGGTGAAGATCTGAGTATGTCGTTTTTGACCTTATCTGGGACATCCTTTCTGAAAATTTGAAAATTCTTAAAAAATTCGTCCAAAATCTTGATGTCTCCAATCTCTTGTTTTGTACGTTTTTTCCACGTGTCTTGATATCCAATGTATCCCTGCAAAGTTTGGTGAAGATCTGAGTATGTCGTTTTTGACCTTATCTGGAACATCCTTTCTGAAAATTTGAAAATTGTTAAAAAATTCGTCCAAAATCTTGATGTCTCCAATCTCTTTTTTGTACGTTTTTTCCACGTGTCTTGACATCCAATGTATCCCTGCGAAGTTTGGTGAAGATCTGAGTATGTAGTTTTTGACCTTATCTGGAACCTCCCATCTGAAAATTTGAAAATTCTTAAAAAATTCGACCAAAATCTTGATGTCTCCAATCTTTTGTTTTGTACGTTTTTTCCACGTTTCTTGACACATAATGTATCCATGCAAAGTTTGGTGAAGATCTGAGTATGTAGTTTTTGACCTTATATGGAACCTCCTATCTGAAAATTTGAAAATTCTTAAAAAATTCGTCCAAAATCTTGATGTCTCCAATCTCTTGTTTTGTACGTTTTTTCCACGTGTCTTGACATCCAATGTATCCCTGCAAAGTTTGGTGAAGATCTGAGTATGTAGTTTTTGACCTTATCTGGAACCTCCCATCTGAAAATTTGAAAATTCCTAAAAAATTCGTCCAAAACCTTGATGTCTCCAATCTCTTGTTTTGTACGTTTTTTCCACGTGTCATGATATCCAATGTATCCCTGCAAAGTTTGGTGAAGATCTGAGTATGTCGTTTTTGACCTTATCTGGAACATCGTTTCTGAAAATTTGAAAATTGTTAAAAAATTCGTCCAAAATCTTGATGTCTCCAATCTCTTTTTTGTACGTTTTTTCCACGTGTCTTGACATCCAATGTATCCCTGCAAAGTTTGGTGAAGATCTGAGTATGTAGTTTTTGACCTTATCTGGAACCTCCTATCTGAAAATTTGAAAATTCTTAAAAAATTCGTCCAAAATCTTGATGTCTCCAATCTCTTGTTTTGTACGTTTTTTCCACGTGTCTTGATATCCAATGTATCCCTGCAAAGTTTGGTGAAGATCTGAGTATGTCGTTTTTGACCTTATCTGGAACATCCTTTCTGAAAATTTGAAAATTGTTAAAAAATTCGTCCAAAATCTTGATGTCTCCAATCTCTTTTTTGTACGTTTTTTCCACGTGTCTTGACATCCAATGTATCCCTGCAAAGTTTGGTGAAGATCTGAGTATGTAGTTTTTGACCTTATCTGGAACCTCCCATCTGAAAATTTGAAAATTCTTAAAAAATTCGACCAAAATCTTGATGTCTCCAATCTTTTGTTTTGTACGTTTTTTCCACGTGTCTTGACACATAATGTATCCATGCAAAGTTTGGTGAAGATCTGAGTATGTAGTTTTTGACCTTATATGGAACCTCCTATCTGAAAATTTGAAAATTCTTAAAAAATTCGTCCAAAATCTTGATGTCTCCAATCTCTTGTTTTGTACGTTTTTTCCACGTGTCTTGACATCCAATGTATAACTGCAAAGTTTGGTGAAGATCTGAGTATGTAGTTTTTGACCTTATCTGGAACCTCCCATCTGAAAATTTGAAAATTCCTAAAAAATCCGTGCAAAATCTTGATGACCCCAATCTCTTGTTTTGTACGTTTTTTCCACGTGTCTTGACATCCAATGTATCCATGCAAAGTTTGGTGAAGATCTGAGTATGTCGTTTTTGACCTTATCTGGAACCTCCCATCCGAAAATTTGAAAATTCTTAAAAAATTCGTCGAAAATCTTGATGTCTCCAATCTCTTGTTTTGTACGTTTTTTCCACGTGTCTTGACATCCAATGTATCCATGCAAAGTTTGTTGAAGATCTGAGTATGTCGTTTTTGACCTTATCTGGAACCTCCCATCCGAAAATTTGAAAATTCTTAAAAAATTCGTCGAAAATCTTGATGTCTCCAATCTCTTGTTTTGTACGTTTTTTCCACGTGTCTTGACATGCAAAGTATACCTGCAACGTTTGGTGAAGATCTGAGTATGTAGTTTTTGACCTTATCTGGAACCTCCTATCTGAAAATTTGAAAATTCTTCAAAAATTCGTCGAAAATCTTGATGTCTCCAATCTCTTGCTTTGTACGTTTTTTCCACGTGTCTTGACATCCAATGTATCCCTGCAACGTTTGGTGGAGATCTGAGTATGTAGTTTTTGACCTTATCTGGAACCTCCTATCTGAAAATTTGAAAATTCTTCAAAAATTCGTCCAAAATCTTGATGTCTCCAATCTCTTGTTTTGTAAGTTTTTTCCACGTGTCTCGACCTCCAATGTATCCCTGCAAAGTTAGTGAAGATCTGAGTATGTCGTTTTTGACCTTATCTGGAACATCCTTTCTGAAAATTTGAAAATTCTTAAAAAATTCGTCGAAAATCTTGATGTCTCCAATCTCTTGTTTTGTACGTTTTTTCCACGTTTCTTGACATCCAATGTATCCCTGCAAAGTTTGGTGAAGATCTGAGTATGTAGTTTTTGACCTTATATGGAACCTCCTATCTGAAAATTTGAAAATTCTTAAAAAATTCGTCCAAAATCTTGATGTCACCAATCCTATGTTTTGTATGTTTTTTCCACGTGTCTTGACTTCCAATGTATCCATGCAAAGATTGGTGAAGATCTGAGTATGTCGTTTTTGACCTTATCTGGAACCTCCCATCTGAAAATTTGAAAATTCTTAAAGAATTCGTCGAAAATCTTGATGTCTCCGATCTCTTGTTTTGTACGTTTTTTCCACGTGTCTTGACATGCAAAGTATTCCTGCAAAGTTTGGTGAAGATCTGAGTATGTAGTTTTTGACCTCATCTGGAACCTCCTATCTGAAAATTTGAAAATTCTTAAAAAATTCGTCCAAAATTTTGATGTCTCCAATCTCTTGTTTTGTACGTTTTTTCCACGTGTCTTGACATCCAATGTATCCCTGCAATGTTTGGTGAAGATCTGAGTATGTAGTTTTTGACCTTATCTGGAACCTCCCATCTGAAAATTTGAAAATTCCTAAAAAATCCGTCCAAAATCTTGATGACCCCAATCTCTTGTTTTGTACGTTTTTTCCACGTGTCTTGACATCCAATGTATCCCTGCAAAGTTTGGTGAAGATCTGAGTATGTAGTTTTTGACCTTATCTGGAACCTCCTATCTGAAAATTTGAAAATTCTTAAAAAATTCGTCCAAAATCTTGATGTCTCCAATCTCTTGTTTTGTACGTTTTTTCCACGTGTCTTGATATCCAATGTATCCCTGCAAAGTTTGGTGAAGATCTGAGTATGTCGTTTTTGACCTTATCTGGAACATCCTTTCTGAAAATTTGAAAATTGTTAAAAAATTCGTCCAAAATCTTGATGTCTCCAATCTCTTTTTTGTACGTTTTTTCCACGTGTCTTGACATCCAATGTATCCCTGCAAAGTTTGGTGAAGATCTGAGTATGTAGTTTTTGACCTTATCTGGAACCTCCCATCTGAAAATTTGAAAATTCCTAAAAAATCCGTGCAAAATCTTGATGACCCCAATCTCTTGTTTTGTACGTTTTTTCCACGTGTCTTGACATCCAATGTATTCCTGCAATGTTTGGTGAAGATCTGAGTATGTAGTTTTTGACCTTATATGGAACCTCCTATCTGAAAATTTGAAAATTCTTAAAAAATTCGACCAAAATCTTGATGTTCCGAATCCTATGTTTTGTATGTTTTTTCCACGTGTCTTGACATCCAATGTATCCATGCAAAGTTTGGTGAAGATGTGAGTATGTAGTTTTTGACCTTATATTGAACTTCCCATCTGAAAATTTGAAAATTCTTAAAAAATTCGTCCAAAATCTTGATGACCCCAATCTCTTGTTTTGTACGTTTTTTCCACGTGTCTTGACATCCAAAGTATCCCTGCAAAGTTTGGTGAAGATCTGAGTATGTAGTTTTTGACCTTATATGGAACCTCCTTTCTGAAAATTTGAGAATTCTTAAAAAATTCGTCCAAAATCTTGATGTCTCCAATCTCTTGTTTTGTACGTTTTTTCCACGTGTCTTGACATCCAATGTATCCCTGCAAAGTTTGGTGAAGATCTGAGTATGTAGTTTTTGACCTTATATGGAACCTCCTATCTGAAAATTTGAAAATTCTTAAAAAATTCGTCCAAAATCTTGATGTCTCCAATCTCTTGTTTTGTACGTTTTTTCCACGTGTCTCGACCTCCAATGGATCCCTGCAAAGTTTGGTGAAGATCTGAGTATGTCGTTTTTGACCTTATCTGGAACCTCCCATCTGAAAATTTGAAAATTCTTAAAAAATTCGTCGAAAATCTTGATGTCTCCGATCTCTTGTTTTGTACGTTTTTTCCACGTGTCTTGACATGCAAAGTATTCCTGCAAAGTTTGGTGAAGATCTGAGTATGTAGTTTTTGACCTCATCTGGAACTTCCTATCTGAAAATTTGAAAATTCTTAAAAAATTCGTCCAAAATCTTGATGTCTCCAATCTCTTGTTTTGTACGTTTTTTCCACGTGTCTTGACATCCAATGTATCCCTGCAATGTTTGGTGAAGATCTGAGTATGTAGTTTTTGACCTTATCTGGAACCTCCCATCTGAAAATTTGAAAATTCCTAAAAAATCCGTCCAAAATCTTGATGACCCCAATCTCTTGTTTTGTACTTTTTTTCCACGTGTCTCGACCTCCAATGTATCCCTGCAAAGTTTGGTGAAGATCTGAGTATGTAGTTTTTGACCTTATATGGAACCTCCTATCTGAAAATTTGAAAATTCTTAAAAAATTCGTCCAAAATCTTGATGTCACCAATCCTATGTTTTGTATGTTTTTTCCACGTGTCTTGACATCCAATGTATCCATGCAAAGTTTCGTGAAGATCTGAGTATGTCGTTTTTGACCTTATCTGGAACCTCCCATCTGAAAATTTGAAAATTCTTAAAAAATTCGTCGAAAATCTTGATGTCTCCGATCTCTTGTTTTGTACGTTTTTTCCACGTGTCTTGACATGCAAAGTATTCCTGCAAAGTTTGGTGAAGATCTGAGTATGTAGTTTTTGACCTCATCTGGAACCTCCTATCTGAAAATTTGAAAATTCTTAAAAAATTCGTCCAAAATTTTGATGTCTCCAATCTCTTGTTTTGTACGTTTTTTCCACGTGTCTTGACATCCAATGTATTCCTGCAATGTTTGGTGGAGATCTGAGTATGTAGTTTTAGACCTTATCTGGAACCTCCTATCTGAAAATTTGAAAATTCTTCAAAAATTCGTCCAAAATCTTGATGTCTCCAATCTCTTGTTTTGTACGTTTTTTCCACGTGTCTCGACCTCCAATGGATCCCTGCAAAGTTTGGTGAAGATCTGAGTATGTCGTTTTTGACCTTATCTGGAACATCCTTTCTGAAAATTTGAAAATTCTTAAAAAATTCGTCCAAAATCTTGATGTCTCCAATCTCTTGTTTTGTACGTTTTTTCCACGTGTCTTGATATCCAATGTATCCCTGCAAAGTTTGGTGAAGATCTGAGTATGTCGTTTTTGACCTTATCTGGAACATCCTTTCTGAAAATTTGAAAATTGTTAAAAAATTCGTCCAAAATCTTGATGTCTCCAATCTCTTTTTTGTACGTTTTTTCCACGTGTCTTGACATCCAATGTATCCCTGTAAAGTTTGGTGAAGATCTGAGTTTGTATTTTTTGACCTTATCTGGAACCTCCCATCTGAAAATTTGAAAATTCTTAAAAAATTCGACCAAAATCTTGATGTCTCCAATCTTTTGTTTTGTACGTTTTTTCCACGTGTCTTGACACATAATGTATCCATGCAAAGTTTGGTGAAGATCTGAGTATGTAGTTTTTGACCTTATATGGAACCTCCTATCTGAAAATTTGAAAATTCTTAAAAAATTCGTCCAAAATCTTGATGTCTCCAATCTCTTGTTTTGTACGTTTTTTCCACGTGTCTTGACATCCAATGTATCCCTTCAAAGTTTGGTGAAGATCTGAGTATGTAGTTTTTGACCTTATCTGGAACCTCCCATCTGAAAATTTGAAAATTCCTAAAAAATCCGTGCAAAATCTTGATGACCCCAATCTCTTGTTTTGTACGTTTTTTCCACGTGTCTTGACATCCAATGTATTCCTGCAATGTTTGGTGAAGATCTGAGTATGTAGTTTTTGACCTTATATGGAACCTCCTATCTGAAAATTTGAAAATTCTTAAAAAATTCGACCAAAATCTTGATGTTCCGAATCCTATGTTTTGTATGTTTTTTCCACGTGTCTTGACATCCAATGTATCCATGCAAAGTTTGGTGAAGATCTGAGTATGTAGTTTTTGACCTTATATTGAACCTCCCATCTGAAAATTTGAAAATTCTTAAAAAATTCGTCCAAAATCTTGATGACCCCAATCTCTTGTTTTGTACGTTTTTTCCACGTGTCTTGACATCCAAAGTATCCCTGCAAAGTTTGGTGAAGATCTGAGTATGTAGTTTTTGACCTTATATGGAACATCCTTTCTGAAAATTTGAAAATTCTTAAAAAATTCGTCCAAAATCTTGATGTCTCCAATCTCTTGTTTTGTACGTTTTTTCCACGTGTCTTGACATCCAAAGTATCCCTGCAAAGTTTGGTGAAGATCTGAGTATGTAGTTTTTGACCTTTTATGGAACATCCTTTCTGAAAATTTGAAAATTCTTAAAAAATTCGTCCAAAATCTTGATGTCTCCAATCTCTTGTTTTGTACGTTTTTTCCACGTGTCTTGATATCCAATGTATCCCTGCAAAGTTTGGTGAAGATCTGAGTATGTCGTTTTTGACCTTATCTGGAACATCCTTTCTGAAAATTTGAAAAATGTTAAAAAATTCGTCCAAAATCTTGATGACCCCAATCTCTTGTTTTGTACGTTTTTTCCACGTGTCTTGACATCCAATGTATCCCTGCAAAGTTTGGTGAAGATCTGAGTATGTAGTTTTTGACTTTATCTGGAACCTCCCATCTGAAAATTTGAAAATTCTTAAAAAATTCGACCAAAATCTTGATGTCTCCAATCTTTTGTTTTGTACGTTTTTTCCACGTGTCTTGACATGCAAAGTATTCCTGCAAAGTTTGGTGAAGATCTGAGTATGTAGTTTTTGACCTCATCTGGAACCTCCTATCTGAAAATTTGAAAATTCTTAAAAAATTCGTCCTAAATCTTGATGTCTCCAATCTCTTGTTTTGTACGTTTTTTCCACGTGTCTTGACATCCAATGTATCCCTGCAATGTTTGGTGAAGATCTGAGTATGTAGTTTTTGACCTTATCTGGAACCTCCCATCTGAAAATTTGAAAATTCCTAAAAAATCCGTCCAAAATCTTGATGACCTCAATCTCTTGTTTTGTACTTTTTTTCCACGTGTCTCGACCTCCAATGTATCCCTGCAAAGTTTGGTGAAGATCTGAGTATGTAGTTTTTGACCTTATATGGAACCTCCTATCTGAAAATTTGAAAATTCTTAAAAAATTCGTCCAAAATCTTGATGTCACCAATCCTATGTTTTGTATGTTTTTTCCACGTGTCTTGACATCCAATGTATCCATGCAAAGTTTGGTGAAGATCTGAGTATGTCGTTTTTGACCTTATCTGGAACCTCCCATCTGAAAATTTGAAAATTCTTAAAAAATTCGTCGAAAATCTTGATGTCTCCGATCTCTTGTTTTGTACGTTTTTTCCACGTGTCTTGACATGCAAAGTATTCCTGCAAAGTTTGGTGAAGATCTGAGTATGTAGTTTTTGACCTCATCTGGAACCTCCTATCTGAAAATTTGAAAATTCTTAAAAAATTCGTCCAAAATTTTGATGTCTCCAATCTCTTGTTTTGTACGTTTTTTCCACGTGTCTTGACATCCAATGTATCCCTGCAATGTTTGGTGAAGATCTGAGTATGTAGTTTTTGACCTTATCTGGAACCTCCCATCTGAAAATTTGAAAATTCCTAAAAAATCCGTCCAAAATCTTGATGACCCCAATCTCTTGTTTTGTACGTTTTTTCCACGTGTCTTGACATCCAATGTATCCCTGCAAAGTTTGGTGAAGATCTGAGTATGTAGTTTTTGACCTTATCTGGAACCTCCTATCTGAAAATTTGAAAATTCTTAAAAAATTCGTCCAAAATCTTGATGTCTCCAATCTCTTGTTTTGTACGTTTTTTCCACGTGTCTTGATATCCAATGTATCCCTGCAAAGTTTGGTGAAGATCTGAAGTAGTAAGACCCCCCCGTCTGTTCCACCTAAACCGGAAATGAGATAAGATAAGAGCGGAAATGAGATAAGATAAGGGGTAGGCGTTTTCTGAGTTAATGAGTGTGTTTGGAGCCGACAGGAAGTGATAAGATAAGAGGTGGGCGTTAAGTGTTTTTCTTGGAAGTGTGGAGATAAAGGGGAACAGAAGGAAACATGTTTGGGAGATTGGTAGTAATGAGATAATATGTTGTAAAAACGGAAATGCTAAGATAAGGGGTAGGCGTTTTCTGCGTTAATTAGTGTGTTTCGAGCCGTCTCTGACCGGAAATGATAAGATAAGAGGTGGGCGTTAACTGTTTTTCTTGGAACTCTGGAGATAAAGGGGAACAGAAGGAAACATGTTTGGGGAGATTGTTAGTAATGAGATAATATGTTGTAAAAAGGATATTGAACACGTGTTAGGAAATGTCAGGAGAATGAGGTGACGTTAGAGTGTGGAGGAAACGGATGTGGGCGAGTGTTTTCTGGGAAGTGGGTAGATAAATAAAGATTAGAAGTTCGTGGGAACGTTGATAAGGTATGACTGTGTGCAGGATACGTTAGTAGGCGGTGGAATGGAGAGCGGGCAAAAAGGAAAAAAAGTTTCCGAGAGGCAGCATGTGAATAGAATAAAAAAAGTTGTGTTCTCGGAGGAGGTGGAGATTCATAGTATACCGGGAAAAGAGGAGGACCGACGAGGCACGTGGGCGTTGGATGCCTTGCGCGAGAGAATGCGCAGAGAATATCAGGGAATTTGAGGAGGGGTAGGTAGGTATATAAAAGGTTTTGCCGTGTTTCACTTACACAGTTCGGCAGACTGTACGCTATCAGGTAGTAATCATCTGCGATTTTGCTGACACTTGTTCCTGGACACCCTTGCTGACACTTGTTCCTGGACGAGCTAGGTATAAAACCAGTATTCCGAGGTGAGTACTATAGGTTTCGTACGCCTATATGTGAGTAAAATGTAAATAGAACCAATGTTCGGAAATCCAAAATGGCGACCGGAAGTGGGGTTATCTTGGAAACGGTAAGACTTAGGAAAAATCTGTTTGCGGATTCATCACGTACGCCTATATATGAGTAAAATGTAAATAGAACCTATGCTCGGAAATCCAAAATGGCGACCGGAAGTGGGGTTATCTTGGAAACGGTAAGACTTATGAAAAATCTGTTTGCGGATTCATCATGTACACCTATACGTGAGTAAAATGTAAATAGAACCTATGCTCGGAAATCCAAAATGGCGACCGGAAGTGGGGTTATTTTGGAAACGGTAAGACTTAGGAAAAATCTGTTTGCGGATTCATCATGTACGCCTATATGTGAGTAAAATGTAAATAGAACCTATGCTCGGAAATCCAAAATGGCGACCGGAAGTGGGGTTATCTTGGAAACGGTAAGACTTAGGAAAAATCTATTTGCGGATTCATCACGTATGCCTATATGTGAGTAAAATGTAAATAGAACCTATGCTCGGAAATCCAAAATGGCGACCGGAAGTGGGGTTATCTTGGAAACGGTAAGACTTATGAAAAATCTGTTTGCGGATTCATCATGTACACCTATACGTGAGTAAAATGTAAATAGAACCTATGCTCGGAAATCCAAAATGGCGACCGGAAGTGGGGTTATCTTGGAAACGGTAAAACTTAGAAAAAATCTGATTGCGGATTCATCACGTATGCCTATATGTGAGTAAAATGTAAATAGAACCTATGCTCGGAAATCCAAAATGGCGACCGGAAGTGGGGTTATCTTGGAAACGGTAAGACTTAGGAAAAATTTGTTTGCGGATTCATCATGTACACCTATACGTGAGTAAAATGTAAATAGAACCTATGCTCGGAAATCCAAAATGGCGACCGGAAGTGGGGTTATTTTGGAAACGGTAAGACTTAGGAAAAATCTGTTTGCGGATTCATCATGTACGCCTATATGTGAGTAAAATGTAAATAGAACCTATGCTCGGAAATCCAAAATGGCGACCGGAAGTGGGGTTATCTTGGAAACGGTAAGACTTAGGAAAAATCTGTTTGCGGATTCATCACGTATGCCTATATGTGAGTAAAATGTAAATAGAACCTATGGTCGGAAATCCAAAATGGCGACCGGAAGTGGGGTTATCTTGGAAACGGTAAGACTTAGGAAAAATCTGTTTGCGGATTCATCATGTACACCTATACGTGAGTAAAATGTAAATAGAACCTATGCTCGGAAATCCAAAATGGCGACCGGAAGTGGGGTTATCTTGGAAACGGTAAGACTTATGAAAAATCTGTTTGCGGATTCATCACGTATGCCTATATGTGAGTAAAATGTAAATAGAACCTATGCTCGGAAATCCAAAATGGCGACCGGAAGTGGGGTTATCTTGGAAACGGTAAAACTTAGAAAAAATCTGTTTGCGGATTCATCACGTACGCCTATATGTGAGTAAAATGTGAATAGAACCTATGCTTATAATACTGACGTGTGCATAAATAACAGTTTTTCTTTTATTTTCAGATGACATTGTTACCTTTTGATTTCGACCTTTTGTATGCTGACCTTAAGAACGAGAATCAGAAGGGAGAAAGAAGAAACCTATGGAATAAGAACCAGGCTAAACATGCGGAGAAACATATTGCGTGTTACGTCGACTTTTGCGAAGAAAACAACTTAGCGGAAGATCTGTTAAAAAATCTGGAAGAAGTGTGCAAAGATATGGAAGTGAGAATCGACAATCTGATAAAAATGTTTTCATGTATAATCGGGAAAAAAGAAAAATCTGCGGTATTCGGGGATTTCGTCGAAAATATAAAACGTGGGCAGTATGTACCTTCCCATCTATCTCTTCGAGTGTGCTTTGAATTGATGGAGTTATTTAAAGGTGTCAGACAGCAGAAAGAAGAGGAGAAAATGGGGGACGAGGAGAAAGGAATGGAGAAGAGAATGGTGGAGCTTCTGAAAAAGAGAAAATTGAACAGCTAGAACTAACATTACTAATACACTAACACACTGTTCAATTTTCTGCGGTTGCATTCGAAGAGATAGATGGGAAGTTTATTGATTTGTTGCAATACAATTATTCACCTGTAGAGTTTCATTATGTGTAACAATTTCTGTGTATATATTTTGTAAACTGATGATCGGCACTATTGATTTGTTACAACACTGATATTATATAATTACTCACCTGTAGAGTTTCATTACGTGTAAAAATTTCTGTGTATATATTTTGTAAACTGATGATCGACACCAATAAAGATTGCGATGTGTAAATATGAACTTATTATTTGACAAAATGAAATTAATATAAGGTACTTACATCGTCCCCGTTCTCCATTCTGATCCTTCGTTAACAATTTGAAATGATCGTAGAGAAACATATGCAGCTGCCGCAAACACAGATTCCAGTATCATACCGTCTTTCAAGATAGTAAGTTGATTGCTGAATCTGGCTAATTGGTATATCCGGTAAACTCTGATTGCAGTATCATATCAAATCCGGTCTAGCTCAATTAGGAGCCGAGCTATTTCCTTATCTACGTCCTTCTTCCTTTGTCGATAGATAAACATTTCGGACGTTCCTTCGTTAAGAATTTATCTACATCCTGTGTTTACAGATAAACATGAAAACCCTTACATAGCGATATCTAGGAGGAAAACATGTGGTGAAGACGGTTAACCATTTCCAGGATAATTACATAGGGTCAGTAGAACCGTTAGGATCGGAGATAAATGTTGCGTCATGTTTGCGTATATAAAGAACGGCGTTCTCTCCACAAAACAGTCTTCGTGAAATAATCATTGTACGATCATGGACGTACAGTTATCCGCTGACGAATTACTGGCGTTATACAGGGATGGGTATTTCAAGACACCCGAACAGTTACGTGAAGTGTTAGCATACGTCGCCCAAAAAATCATTTTAGGGGAAAGTGTCTCGTTAATTGGCGAGTATGACCGATTACTACAATCAGTGACAACGTCCGTACCAGAACTTTCCGGACGAGGACGGACATCCTTGGAACAGACTGTACCAGCATCGACATCGAATCCTGTAACATCGAATCTAGTTTTATCACCACAAACTTCGGGAAATGTTTTATCCAGACCAGATACGGAGTCTCGTTCAGGACCGTCTTGGAGCTTTGATTCATCCGGACCAACATGGAGGATAGATCAAGCAGGATCGCCATGGGGGACTGAGGAACCAGGACCATCGTGGAGGACGGATCAACCAGGATTATCGTCGAGGACTGACCAGTCGAGATCATCATGGAGCACAAACCAACCAGGGCCATCTCGAAGAAACAGTGCTGAATTATTGGCAGACTCAACAACAGAAGAAAATCCTACAGTTGTAGAAAATAAAGGTAGGAAATCTCGTAAAAGAAAATATGTTTTACCAAATACTGAGTCTATCGGTAACATTACTGTACATAATATTAAAGATATGCAGTATCCTAGATTTAGATCTACAGGTCATCGTATAGAATTTAGTTTTGAACCTCCTTCGGAAAATATTGATCCTCATGAATGGATTCGAGAGGGGCTCACAAACCTTCTTAACTTTATCAAAAGACATGCTAAAGATGAAGATAAAATTGGTTTGAGAATATCTAATTTATCAGATGTAAAGGTAGATGACATCTATGTAGCATGGCACAGAAGTGACCAATTACATGCAGATATGTTATGGGATATTGTAGGCAGAATACTCCAAAGTGCAAAGACATTTTTGATTACTGATCATCTAGTTCTACGTGCTGATCATGTAAGTATTCCTGTGGGGGGTGGAGGACTACGTGCTTACAGTGCACCAAACCATATATTGGTTGCACAGAAAAAGAGTATAGTTTCAGTGAAGAGTTTAAAACAACCTCTATGTCTAGCAGAGAGTTTAGTTATTGGTAAAGCTTGTGCTGACAATGATCCAAATTATAAATCATATGTAAAGGGAAGAAATTTGCAGAAACCTGTATTTGAACTCATGAGTAAAGCAGGAGTGAATTTAGGAATTAACGGAGGAGGAATTCCAGAACTTCGAAAATTCCAGCAGTATCTGGTGGATTACAAAATTATTGTCCATAATAATCTTCGTGACCCAAAAGATATTTTATTCGAAGGTCAGATACAGAACGCATCGAAACATATATATCTTTTGTATGACAGTACAAGGCAACATTTTGATGTCATTGTAAACAGAGTGGGTGCATTTGCAGCAAAAGACGTGTGTGTAGGGTGTAATGAACTTATCTTTGATAAACCACACACCCACAGGTGTAAAGAAATGTGTCCAATGTGTCGTGGAATACCACCATGTATACAGGAAAGTAATTTTAGAAAAACATGTGAAATATGCCATCGTTTATTCAAAAACAGTCAATGCTTTACAAAACATATGTCTACAACTTTTAGAAAGGGAACTGTGTGTAAAGAGATTCAGCAGTGTGAAAAGTGCCACAGAATAATTCTAACAAATAACCGACGTGAAAAAGTGCACAATTGTGAGAAGAAATATTGTACAGTATGTAGTCTGGTAAAACCTATAAACCATTTATGTTATATGGGTGTTCCAAAACCGAAAGGTGGTTCTAAATTTCTTTTCATATTTTACGATTTTGAGTGTTATACAGATATTCCTAATACTGATAAAGAAAACTCATTCATCCATGTACCTAATTTAATCGTGTTACAAACAGCATGTCATAAATGTTATCTTTCGGAAGATCTATCTACACCGTGTAAGGTTTGCGGAATTAGACAACATATATTTTGGGAGGATCCTGTTGACACATTCCTATCCTATTTGCAACTACAGAATAAATTTCCACACATCATCATCTGTGCACATAATGCACGAGGGTACGATTGCACGTTTATTTTACGAAGAATGTTGGAGACCAAAATGAATCCGAGGGTTATTCTCAATGGGACGAAAATTATGAGTATGAGATATGAAAACTTGTATTTTATCGACAGCCTGAATTTTGTTCATTCGGCATTGTCAGAGTTTTCTAAAATTTTTGGATTACCTACCCAGAAGGGACATTATCCCCACTTGTGGAATACAGAACAAAACAAGAATTATGTCGGAGAAATACCACCACCGTCAGCATATGGCTATGATCGCATGAAAAATGTAGATGAACAGAAAACATTTCTATTGTGGTACAACGAAGAGAAAAATACTAACAGAATATTTGATAACAGAAAAGAACTTTTAGCATATTGTATCAAGGATGTTACTGTTTTGAGGCAGGGGTGTTTGAAATTGAGATCGGATTTCATAGAAATCTGTAAGATAGACATCTTTAGAGAATGTATCACCATAGCCTCTGTCTGTTCTCTGATATACAGGTCCAAATTCATGTCTGCCAACACGATTGGAATAATTCCAAAAGGAGGATACCACCATGCTGATACAATGTCGAAATTTGCTCTAAAATGGTTGACACACATTGAGAAGGAGAAAAATATCATTCTTATTCACGGGGGACGAACTCGTGAGAAATATGTATTAGGTGGGCGATACAAAGTAGATGGGTATCATGAAGAGACTAACACAGTATATGAAGCATTAGGATGTTTTTGGCATGGTTGTCAACGATGTATGCCCGTCAGAAGAAATACACACCCCCAATACACAGATGTAGATGGTGATGAACAGAGTGGGAAAGAAGATAATGAACAAGATTTATTGAATACTGCAGGATTTCGATATGAGATGACATGTCGTAAGTTAGCAGCACTCAGGATTGAAGGGTATAATGTTGAAGTAATGTGGGAATGTGATTTCAACAGATTCCTCAAAGAAAATCCTGCTATAAATGTGCATCTTTCATCTCATCCTATTGTAGAATGCACACCCTTAAACCCTCGAGATGCTCTCTACGGTGGTAGAGTAGAGACTGTCAGAACCTATTACCAAACAAAGGAAAATGAATCCATCTGTTATAGGGATTTCACCAGTCTATACCCTTATGTAAACAAATACTGCTGTTATCCTGTTGGACACCCTAAAATATTTCTTGGTGAAGATATTCCTGTCGTAGATGAAATTCTGAAAATGGAAGGTCTCATCAAATGTAGAATATTACCTCCAAGACATCTTCTACACCCCGTTCTACCGGCAAAAATTAACCAGAAATTAATGTTCGTTTTGTGTAAAAAATGTGCTCTTCAAACACAGTGTGAAGAAAGGTGTGAACATTCTCCAGACGAACGTGCACTAGATGGAACTTGGGTTATAGCCGAAGTTAGAAAAGCATGCAGTTTAGGTTATAATGTTCTAGCTGTTTTGGAAGTGTGGCAGTATGAAACTGTGCAGTATGATCCATCATCTAAGACAGGAGGATTATTTACAGGATATGTAAATACTTTCCTTAAGATTAAACAAGAAGCAAGTGGGTGGCCTGCATGGTGCCTCACTGAAGAAGATAAAGAACGTTACATACAAAACTATTTCAGCAAAGAAGGAATTCTTCTAGATAAATCCAAAATAGAGATAAACCCTGGAAAACGTACCCTTGCAAAACTATGTCTAAATTCTTTGTGGGGAAAATTCTGTCAACGGGAAAATCTGTCCCAAACAAGTATCATTACAGAAACAAAAGATTTTCTAGACAAAATGACCGATCCTAACATAACAATTAACAGTGTACTATATCTGAATCAGGAGACTGTTATAGTGCATTGGAAATATATCCAGGAAGTTCTCAAACAAAACACGAAAATTAATGTTCCTATAGCAGCCTTTACTACATGTCATGCACGTCTAAAATTGTATGAACTGTTGGAGAAATTAGGGGACAGAGCATGTTATTGTGATACTGATTCAGTCATATATATAGATGCCCCTGATATGATCTACCATCCTGAAATAGGTGATGCACTCGGTGAACTGACAGATGAGCTAGAATCTTTTGGTAACGAAGCAGTTTGTAGGGAATTTGTTTCAACAGGACCAAAATGTTACAGTCTTAAGGTATGTAAACCAGAATGTGCACCCGAATATATATGTAAAATTAAAGGAATCACATTGAATGTAGGAGCCTCACAGGTAGTAAATTTCGACACCATGTGTCGTATGATTAAAGGTGAAGAATTAGAAGTTGTGGTGAAAAATATTTTTCGTATAAGAAGAACCAAAGAACTCAGAGTAATCACCACAAACGAACAAAAAATTTTTCAAGCTGTGTTGTTAAAACGTAGGTTTTCTGAAGACTTCCTCTCCTACCCATTCGGGTATTATTAAATGTACAGGCAGATAATTCTGTAATATCCACAATGGTGAACAATGTTGTGTGAAATATAACATTTTTTGTTTTGTATATATAATATTTTTTGTATATAATACATACTATGTGTATAGACAGATAATTTTCTAAATTGTCATTGGTCAATAATTTTATGTTTAAAATATAACATTTTGTGGTTTTGTATGTAATAAATATGTGTTCTTGTAGAAATGTAGTATGTAAATATGTTTCACATTTTGTAAAAAAAGTAATGCTATGTAGATATATTGTCAATTTATGTATATATTATGGTAACAGAGTCAGAAACTACTGTGTTATCTTCTACCCATTTGCGTATTACTAAATGTACAGACAAATAATTTTCTAATATTGCCAATGGTGATTTTTATATAAATATATATTATGGTAACAGAATCAAAAACTATCATTTGTCTTTCGAATTCCTCCAATTCACTATCGTAAAAATTCTAAAACATGGTGTTTCCTAAACTTGTTCATCCTTTTACAATGATGGTCTGTGGAGCATCAGGGAGTGGTAAAACTACTTTCGTGACAAACCTTGTCGATTCTATTGCTCATCTTGTAGAAGGGTCTGTTAAAAAAATAGTATGGTGTTACGATCAGGAAAACAGTACCCCCAAAAATATTGGTAATGTAGAATACCATAAAGGAATTGTTGATTGGCAATCGTGGAACGGTAAAACACCCACGCTTGTAATTTTAGATGATCTTATGATGGTTGCTCAAGGAGAAAAAGTTGCCGATCTTTTCACAAAAGGTAGTCACCACAAGAATATTTCGGTAGTCTTCATAACACAGAATCTTTTCCACCAGGGAAAAAATTGTAGAGATATCTCTTTAAACGTAAAACATTTTGTCATATTCAAAAATCCACGAGATATGAACCAATTCACCGTGTTCGCACGACAACTTCATCCTCACCGTATGAAAGAACTCGAAAAAGTATATATAGATGCAACAAAACACCCTTTCAGTTATTTGTATATTGATCTTTCCCAGTCAACACCTGATCCTCTACGTTATCAAACAGATATTTTTAACAAGGATTATTCGACAGCATATCTTCCTCACGAATGTCTAAAACATCGAGATGAAGAGAACGAGGAAGAGACGTACCAGTTCACATTCTAAACATAATATTTCGTTGAAGAAACACTCACCTTTTTTACACTTGCTGAAAAATTCTCCAACAAAAGTTCGTAAATCCTTGCTAAAGAGTGCTCCTAAGAAATCAATTCGTTTCATAAGCGAGTGCTGTCTAAATGTTTTAAAAGGTAACGTAAAACTTAAACCTTCTGTAAAACGTCGTCTGACACCTTACAAGAAGGTTTTACGTAATCTTGTAAAACCCAAAGTGAACATCGAAAAACGAAGAAACATTCTCGTCCAGAAAGGAGGGTTTCTACCTTTACTTCTAGGTTCCTTGTTATCGGGACTTCTGGGAACTCTTCTCCCACACTAAAATGTCATCTGCTTTCAAAAAAATGATTGTTTTATCACCAGAACAGTTAGAACGTATTCGAAATATCGAATCGTCTGTGCACCACAAATTATCAATTTTAGATAAAAAAATGAGTGATATCCTAAAAATGAAAAACATATCGGACGATCAAAAATGGCGTCTTTACAGAAAAGAACTGGACGAGTATTTATGGCTGAGTCGAAAATCCAAAGAACCATTACAGATTCCCATTGTTCAAGATAACGACGGTTCTTCTACTATTTCACCAGAATCGACGTATTTTCCTCAGAATCTGGCAGAGACGTTACCCCGTAATACACGTCATCAGTTACAGAATATCATCGATGAGTACCAATCCACGGCACAACATTTGATAGACGAACGTCAGGAAAAAACACTTCCGGATCCGAAAACATTGAACTTCTCATCGTCGCCAACGGAAAGCCCTGGACCGTCTCATCGACAGAAGAAGAAGAAGAAGAAAGTGACCGTCCGTGTTTCCAGGAAAACTACACCTTTTCTGAGAACACCTGACGCTTACAAACTGGTTCCTCTGAGAAAAAGCCGTAGACAGAGAGATCGGTCATGGGAGTCTCTAAGTTGAAACACGATAAAATTCTCACCAAAATATATTACGATCCCCGACACCACGCTTCATTCTCATCTGTAGATCGTCTGTGGAAAGCGGTACGGGATAAAAATATATCCCGCGATACGGTGAAAAAATGGCTGATGCATCAGGAAACCTACACTCTCCACAAACCGGCGAGAAAAAGGTTCCCTCGAAATCGTTACAATGTGTGGAACATAGACATGCTTTGGGAAGCTGATCTCAACGACATGGCATCGATACAAAAACATAACGACGGGTACAAATATCTTCTGACAGTGATCGACGTATTTTCAAAATATGCCTTTGCATTACCGCTAAAAAATAAAACAAGCAATTCGGTAACCGAAGCTTTCAAAACTATTTTCGAACAAAACAGACGGAAACCTGTAACACTGCAGACCGACCAAGGAACGGAATTTACAAATTCTACATTCCAGAAATTTTTAAAAAACGAACATGTACAATTTTCGACAGCTACAAATTATCCTGTGAAAGCTAGTGTAGTGGAACGTTTCAACAGAACATTAAAAGAACGGATGTGGAAATATTTCACCTCAAAACAGACAAGACGCTATGTAGATATTTTACCGCAACTTCTCGAAGGTTACAATACAGCAATCCACAGTTCCATAGGAATGGCCCCTCGAGATGTCAACGAAACAAACGTTTACATTGTGTGGAAACGTCTCAACAAACCTGACAAACATGTCTCGCAACCGTCTTCAGATCTTAATGTAGGTGATATCGTACGAATTTCTGTTGTCAAAGGACATTTCGAGAAAGGGTACGAACAATCGTGGTCACGAGAACTTTTCAAAATCCATTCCCTTGTTCAGAGAACACCTGTACCTGTATACATATTAGACGACTTAAATGAAGAACCAGTAAAAGGTACATTTTACAAACATGAACTGCAGAAAGTTTATTCGGATCCTGAAGAAGAGTATAAAATTGATAAGATTTTGAACACCCGGGGAAAAGGTAAAAATTTGGAATACCTGGTTCGTTGGCTCGGATATCCACCTAGTTTCGATTCGTGGATCAAGGCATCTTCCGTAAAACAGTTGTCTGAAAAATAACATATTTATATCAAAATATAACGTTGCTGCGATCCAGTGAGTCCTCTGTGTTCGGCGAGAATGGACGAAAATTTCTACGTTTACCTCCTATCATCTGCATCGGAGGAATATTTTCCAGACAACACACTCACCCATTTCACCGTAAAACTTGCTAAACGGATCGATCTGTCTCCAGAATTGTGGGAAGTCGGATTGGCAGAACTACATTATTCAACTCTATACGACAATGTTTTGGAAACTGATTCTGGAATGTTAACTCTTCCTGTTCGGACATATGCAAGTGCTGAGGACCTAGTCTCTACCATCATCGAATCTCTCCCCGACGACCTGGAAATAAGGAGATCCGTTCTCGAGAAATTTTGGCATTTTTTGACGGAACCGCAATGGGGAACATTTGGATCTACTATCTGTACGGATAACACACTCTATATTAACGAACAACCATTTTATTTTCCTGCAACAACATATACGATAGAGGATCTGATTTATTTCCTGAAAACAGACCCTGCTAATGTAGCTGTTCCTACTCATCTCAGGTTTTTCTTCAAGCAGGCCGTGTACAAACATCTATCCGTGATAGGGGTTCCGAAGCCTGAACCTGACGATGCTCCAACAAATACCGTTACACCCATAGACGAAACTGATGACTATGCTAAATTTCGATATGACATATTGAAATCTATTTATTCTACGCACGCAATGTCCAATAGTGTTGTGGATAAAAACCCATACATATTTATTTACTCTGATCTGGTGAAACAACAATTGGTCGGGGGAGAAATGGTACGTCTCTTGCGTCTTACCCGAAAACAGTGTTCGGACACAAATACGTCTTGCACAGTACCCGTAGCCCATCAAACATTCGACCCGATTCATTACGTTCCTCTGGATAAAGCCTCTTTCGAAACAATAGAAATTGCGTTGTACGATAGAAAAGGAAATTTCTTACCTTTGAGAACTGGGTCCGTACCCACAATTGCTGTTTTACATTTTCGTAGAAAAGCAAAGTCCTTTTAAAAAACAGTACACAGCTATTTCTCTCAGTCTTTGTCGAAAAGCGAATGAATCACCATGAATTCGCAGACCGAATATTATAGTAACCAAATCCGTGGAGGAATTGGGCCCATCTACCGTTCAACTAGAAATCAAAAAGGGAGAGGATTGGGGTCACTTTTCGCAGGACTGTTTAGAATGGTGAAACCTCTACTCTGGAGCGGTGCAAAGACGATCGGAAGAGAAGCTTTAAAAACAGGAGCTAACATTATCACCGACATTGCAACAACCCAACAAACTCCGAAAACTATTGTTCGTCAACGGGTACGTGAAGCAGGTCAAAATCTTCAAAGTAAAGCACAACGGAAAATCGACTCTCTGGTAGGTTCTGGTATAAGAACCAAACCTGCAACAAGAATTGCTCAGTTGATGTTAAAACGTTCAGCCACCCGTATTGGAACATCTACGATCCGTAAAAAACAAGCATCCAAAAAACGAAAGAAAACATCTGCAAAATCTAGCAGAACACGTAAAAGAAAAATCAAACAGAAGGTCTCAGGGAAAGATATTTTTGGATAATGATGGAGGATAACATGTGCATGATCTCGCAGTTCGACCTCTTCCGGAAAAAACCTATTCAGCAAAATGTGGAGAAAACGTACACAGCCACCTACAAACCTATCGCTTCCATCGATAATCAGAATATAATTCAGTTTGTCATACCGGCGGCAGGAACTGATTTTCTCGATCTTTCATCTGCCTATCTTCGTCTACAAACGCAAATGGTTAAACAGGATGGAAGTCCCATGAGTGCTTCCGAAACAGAAAATGCCCTCACAAAAAACTGCGGGGTCGTGAATTATCTTCTCCATTCACTCTTTTCCCAATGTACAGTGACTCTCAACGGCATTGCTGTAACAACCGCCGATAACAATTACGCATATAAAGCAATCTTCGAAGCAGCTATCAATTACGGAAGCGATGCCGCAAACACGCATCTCACGAATGCCCTGTGGTATTTGGACACACCTGAACATCAAGATCAAATCACTGCCGACAACACAGGTTTCACCACAAGAAAAAAATTTTTCCAGTATGTTCCGACGACCGGAAATCCTACGGAAGTGACAGCCGTGGTCGACCTTATGGGGAAACTTCACATAGATTTCTTCCACCAGTCTAAATACCTGCTCAACGGTGTTGAAGTACGCATAGATCTAGCTAGATCACGTGACGCTTTTTACATCTGGGGAGACCAGACATCACCTACAGTAAGAATAAAAATTTTAAAGGCTGTTCTCGAAATAAATCACATCATTCCTACTCCTACCACCAGTTTGGCCATAGACAGAGCACTCACTTACGCTCCTGCTCATTATCCGTTCACCAGAAGCGTCATCAAAGCTTATTCTTACGTCGCCGGAACGCAGCAGATTTCGATCGATAATGCTTTTCAAGGTCCTTTTCCGAATGTTGTTCTTTTTGCTATGGTATCCACCGCCAGCTTTCTCGGAGACAGTAAGAAAAATCCGTTCGACTTTAGAAGTTTTAACCTATCTTCTTTCCATCTTGTGAAAAATGGAGAACTCGTACCTTCCGAACCTTTACAAATCACCACAGGAGGAAACAGCGGATTGATAACACGTGCCTATCAAACTCTATTTTCCGGTACAGGCATTCACCACGCCAATTACGGACACCAGATCACACGGAAAATGTTCGAGAACGGATTCTTTTTCCTGATTTACGACATAACACCAGACTCTTCAGGAAACGACACGCACACCAGTCTCCAGGAACAAGGCATCATCGGAGCCGAGATGCAGTTTTCTCCTCAGCTGTCGGAAAATATAACATGCCTTTTGTATGCTGAATTTGAATCTGCAGTAGATATACCTAAAGATAGAAGTGTCATCCTCCATCAGTGAGACCGAATTTTCCATAAATATGTGTGCCTGTGTTTCTGACTCCCAGTGTTACCGAAATAGCTCTTATGTAAACATTATACTGCTTGTGATGGAAAAACTCACCAAAGTGATAACCCGTACTATTAAGCATAGTAGTGTTTCTTCGAAAGTGACAACTTCAAAACCTGTGAACATACAATTGTTTCCCGAACTATTTGACAACAGCCCAGGAAGCATAGAAATGACCAAAAACAGACACATTATTATACATTATTGAAAACATAAGCAGCATGAACACGTCGCAGATCAGACAGATTCTATCTCGAAACTGTTCCACCAGAAACATTTTTTACGGTGTTTACCCGAGAGATCTTTTACCTCGGACGTTTCCTAAGCCGGCCTTGGTCATCGCAAACACTGACAAGTCCGACTCCCGGGGTACACACTGGGTGGCCTTCTATTTCGACAAAAACAATGTGGCCGAGTATTTCGATTCATACGGATTTCATCCTTTCTATCAAGAATTCGTAACTTTCCTGAACAGTCATTCCTCGGTCTGGACTTACAACAGCATTCCCTTACAGGGGATATTGGCCACAACATGCGGTCATTACTGTTGCGTGTATGCTTATTACAAAGCACGTCACGTTACAACCAAGGATTTCATCCAGACATTTCCACCAGGTATCAGTAAAGATGGATATATCCTGCACCGTTTTCGTCAGATCTTCAGATGTTTACCACATTCCAAGTGTCCCAGAGGGGAACAAACGTGTTGTTCTATCCACACGATCCAGGCTCGTGTCATGAAGAAATCTATTTAAAATGTGTGCTGCGTATCTTTCTCTCAGTGCCATCGAGACAGTTCTAGTGAACACATCATGGAACCTCCTGCTGTTTCTATAATGGAGAAACACGACAAACTTGTGACGCGCATGACTAATCAGGATGATGTTTCCAAACGTAAACCTCGAAAACGTGTGCAACCCATTAAATTAGAAACCGTTACTATCAAGAACGAGGCGGCTGACGAAGGAATGGATGTGACTACGGACTGTGATTTCATAAAGAGACGTAGGGAAATTGGTTTTTCCACAGACAAAATCGAGTGTGCTAAACTACATGACGTAGATGCATGTTTAGATCTCTATCTTGCAAACACATATTTTCTGAACAAGGAAAAAAACAAGTACGTAGCCATAGGATTCGAAAAGGAATCCCCTTTCAATTTGGTGTGGGAGTTTTCGCAACAGGGGAGATCACCCGTACGCATCCATTCTAAACAGATTAGAGAACTGTGTGCTTCAAAATCTGACTTACTGAATTACGTCGACACTGGTCGACGATTCAATTATTTGGTTACTGGAGATATCACCGTTAGTGGTGTAAATTTTTTCGGGAAACGTTGCATCTCGATGTATCAACATCATTCACCGGATGCTTTCATTTTCACAGCCTCTGAACTACATTTATTTATGTGTAATCTTTTCAGACCTCTGCAAAAATTAATGAACGAACGTTATCATAAATTACAACCCGAAATGGAGGCTTTTGTATATTGTATAAAGAAGAATATGGTTTCAGAAAAAAAAGAAGTACCCGATGTATTGAACTATTTTTATGTACTTTGGTACAACGAACTGATGATTGAAATATATCTTGAGAACAATCTTGGACACACATTGGTATTGTAAATAAAATCTGTTATATATTTGCTGTTGTAAACTATCCATTGTATTTCATATTGTAAATAAACCATTGTTACTTTTATGTATTATGTAAAATTACCATTATCGATGTCCATATGTAAATATATTTCACACCGTGATCGAATCATATTGTTAACCTATATCTACAATTATAAATAAAACATTTGTAAATGTTCAAAAAATCTTTTATTTCTCGTATTTATTACAATAGAAACTGTACATCTTCCAGACATTTTCAACTGCACAATTTTTTTTCACGTTCTCACATTTACTATGTTCTCTGCATTTTCCTGCAGTCTTTTTCACACTATCCAACTTTGGACATTCAAGTTCTTCGATGTTGCGCACAGATATTTTACCCATACGTTTTTCTCCAAGTAATTTTTCCAACCATTTAATTTTCTCCATACCTTTGACGTACACTTCCTGATTCACAAGCATAAAATATAAAACGTCTCCTAATTTCTCATACGGTAGCCACCCATCTCCCCAGTTCAGACCGTGTTTGTTGGTACGGAGCCAGTAATTCACCCGGCGATACTTTTCACTCAACAAGTGAAAACCATATGGAGATTTCACTAAACAGTCAAATGCGCTGTCGAAAGGAAATTTTAAAATCCCTACTTCTTTCCACACAAATTCTCCTCCTGCTCCGCGAAGACCTTGAATGTCCAAAAAACAGGCATCCATTTTGTTCAACAGGTGAAAACAGTTAAGGTATCTTCAATGCTGCCCCGGCATACGGCACACTTGTCCAATTGAGAGGCACAGAGACCACAGGCTACAAAATGTCGACACGGAAGAATTACCACACTGCAAGCGTTTTCAAAACATATTTTACAGAGTAGCACAGAATCCACACTCTGATTATCGGATGTTTTTTCAGTAGTTTCCACACTGTCGCGATATTTGCAACTTTTTGAATCACTGTGTAACGCTGCAACACTCTGTATGTAACTACAGGCTGGTATTGCCCGGTAATGTTCTAGAATCGGGCAATCTTCGGATGTCCAATCACACACTCCGTACCCACAATGGAAACATATTACCCTATCACTGAATCCTGAATAATAAAAACCTGCAGTGACTAATTCTTCAGCAGTCTGACGTAATCCTATTGGCCACTTTCTGTAAGTCTTGTATCTCGCATTCACCGACATATAATCGGCGGTAAAAGGACCGCCTGCTATCAGACGAGTATGGTAAGTATACACTCTCATATGTCGAACAAAAAAAACTCGTCTGATACTGTAGGTATCGGGTATGAAGGTTCAGCCAGAATATTCTCAAAATCAGATACTGTAGCTGACGGGGTCCTCGGTATCGGCGATAAAGGTTCAGCCAGAATATCCTCAGGATCGCCGGGGAACAGCCGTCTGCGAAAATCGAAACCTTCGGGAGGAACCACAGGGAAACAAGGATGACCTTCTAAGTTAAGTAACAATGGACGATCACAGCCAGAACACCACACGGAATTTCTGTCTGCCAACAAAGAAAGCCACTCTTTCACTCTCTTCTTCAAAGCTTCGCCCAACTCTTCCTTCCTGCGACGTAGTTCGCAGATACACCCGTGACTCGGAAATCCTGTTCTCTCGTCACCTCTTCTTTTCCTCTCTTCTATCTCCTTCAAAGTCTCGCAGCGACGGTGAATTCTTTTTCCTGAACCGTTGACCACGTGACATCCACACCAGGGAGATTCAGGTATCGCTACATACATAAACGGGAAATAACTCAGCAACCGATCCAGGGCCGTTCGATCGCTGTCCAGATCGCCGCAAGACCGAACAAGTTCCCAGAACTCTTCGTAGCTGATCTCGTAGAAATTCACACCATTATCAGACAAACGTGTACCACTTACATCCATCCTCACATGATACTAAGATCCTCCATCCTTTCTATTTATACCCTTTTCCCTCCTACGTCACCATTTTCGTTAAACAAACTTCAAACTACAAGGCTACGCCCAAAACATGTTCGCGCATGTTCACACAGAACCGTTACACCACCCAGAAATTGCAAATTCATACAAACCTACGCCCAAAACATGTTCGGGCATGTTCTATTCAGACAGAAAAACGTTACACACATTTCCAGGAATATCAGACTCATCAACGGTCTCAAACGGGAAACGCCCCCCAAAAATAACCACCTATCTCATCAACACCGGAAACCCTTATCAAGTCCTCATTAACAACAGCTCAACTCCAGATTCAAACACAGGTGACGTTACGGTAACACCCACTACAAAACAAAAAACCAGACACATTTAAAAACTTTCATTCCACGAACAAGTTTCCTCCTGTTCCCCTTTATCTCCACACTTCCAAGAAAAACACTTAACGCCCACCTCTTATCTTATCACTTCCTGTCGGCTCGCCACCTCTTATCTTATCACTTCCTGTCGGCTCGAAACACACTCTAATTAACTCACAAAAAACGCCTACCCCTTATCTTAGCATTTCCGCTCTTATCTTATCTCATTTCCGGTTTAGGTGGAACAGACGGGGGGGTCTTACTACTTCTGAGTATGTCGTTTTTGACCTTATCTGGAACATCCTTTCTGAAAATTTGAAAATTGTTAAAAAATTCGTCCAAAATCTTGATGTCTCCAATCTCTTTTTTGTACGTTTTTTCCACGTGTCTTGACATCCAATGTATCCCTGCAAAGTTTGGTGAAGATCTGAGTATGTAGTTTTTGACCTTATCTGGAACCTCCCATCTGAAAATTTGAAAATTCTTAAAAAATTCGACCAAAATCTTGATGTCTCCAATCTTTTGTTTTGTACGTTTTTTCCACGTGTCTTGACACATAATGTATCCATGCAAAGTTTGGTGAAGATCTGAGTATGTAGTTTTTGACCTTATATGGAACCTCCTATCTGAAAATTTGAAAATTCTTAAAAAATTCGTCCAAAATCTTGATGTCTCCAATCTCTTGTTTTGTACGTTTTTTCCACGTGTCTTGACATCCAATGTATCCCTGCAAAGTTTGGTGAAGATCTGAGTATGTAGTTTTTGACCTTATCTGGAACCTCCCATCTGAAAATTTGAAAATTCCTAAAAAATCCGTGCAAAATCTTGATGACCCCAATCTCTTGTTTTGTACGTTTTTTCCACGTGTCTTGACATCCAATGTATCCATGCAAAGTTTGGTGAAGATCTGAGTATGTCGTTTTTGACCTTATCTGGAACCTCCCATCTGAAAATTTGAAAATTCTTAAAAAATTCGTCGAAAATCTTGATGTCTCCAATCTCTTGTTTTGTACGTTTTTTCCACGTGTCTTGACATGCAAAGTATCCCTGCAACGTTTGGTGAAGATCTGAGTATGTAGTTTTTGACCTTATCTGGAACCTCCTATCTGAAAATTTGAAAATTCTTCAAAAATTCGTCGAAAATCTTGATGTCTCTAATCTCTTGTTTTGTACGTTTTTTCCACGTGTCTCGACCTCCAATGGATCCCTGCAAAGTTTGGTGAAGATCTGAGTATGTCGTTTTTGACCTTATATTGAACCTCCCATCTGAAAATTTGAAAATTCTTAAAAAATTCGTCGAAAATCTTGATGTCTCCAATCTCTTGTTTTGTACGTTTTTTCCACGTGTCTTGACATCCAATGAATCCCTGCAAAGTTTGGTGAAGATCTGAGTATGTAGTTTTTGACCTTATATGGAACCTCCTATCTGAAAATTTGAAAATTCTTAAAAAATTCGTCCAAAATCTTGATGTCTCCAATCTCTTGTTTTGTACGTTTTTTCCACGTGTCTCGACCTCCAATGGATCAATGCAAAGTTTGGTGAAGATCTGAGTATGTCGTTTTTGACCTTATCTGGAACCTCCCATCTGAAAATTTGAAAATTCTTAAAAAATTCGTCGAAAATCTTGATGTCTCCGATCTCTTGTTTTGTACGTTTTTTCCACGTGTCTTGACATGCAAAGTATTCCTGCAAAGTTTGGTGAAGATCTGAGTATGTAGTTTTTGACCTCATCTGGAACCTCCTATCTGAAAATTTGAAAATTCTTAAAAAATTCGTCCAAAATCTTGATGTCTCCAATCTCTTGTTTTGTACGTTTTTTCCACGTGTCTTGACATCCAATGTATCCCTGCAATGTTTGGTGAAGATCTGAGTATGTACTTTTTGACCTTATCTGGAACCTCCCATCTGAAAATTTGAAAATTCCTAAAAAATCCGTCCAAAATCTTGATGACCCCAATCTCTTGTTTTGTACTTTTTTTTCCACGTGTCTCGACCTCCAATGTATCCCTGCAAAGTTTGGTGAAGATCTGAGTATGTAGTTTTTGACCTTATATGGAACCTCCTATCTGAAAATTTGAAAATTCTTAAAAAATTCGTCCAAAATCTTGATGTCACCAATCCTATGTTTTGTATGTTTTTTCCACGTGCCTTGACATCCAATGTATCCATGCAAAGTTTGGTGAAGATCTGAGTATGTCGTTTTTGACCTTATCTGGAACCTCCCATCTGAAAATTTGTAAATTCTTAAAAAATTCGTCGAAAATCTTGATGTCTCCGATCTCTTGTTTTGTACGTTTTTTCCACGTGTCTTGACATGCAAAGTATTCCTGCAAAGTTTGGTGAAGATCTGAGTATGTAGTTTTTGACCTTATATGGAACCTCCTATCTGAAAATTTGAAAATTCTTAAAAAATTCGTCCAAAATCTTGATGTCTCCAATCTCTTGTTTTGTACGTTTTTTCCACGTGTCTTGACATCCAATGTATCCCTGCAAAGTTTGGTGAAGATCTGAGTATGTAGTTTTTGACCTTATCTGGAACCTCCCATCTGAAAATTTGAAAATTCCTAAAAAATCCGTGCAAAATCTTGATGACCCCAATCTCTTGTTTTGTACGTTTTTTCCACGTGTCTTGACATCCAATGTATCCATGCAAAGTTTGGTGAAGATCTGAGTATGTCGTTTTTGACCTTATCTGGAACCTCCCATCTGAAAATTTGAAAATTCTTAAAAAATTCGTCGAAAATCTTGATGTCTCCAATCTCTTGTTTTGTACGTTTTTTCCACGTGTCTTGACATGCAAAGTATCCCTGCAACGTTTGGTGAAGATCTGAGTATGTAGTTTTTGACCTTATCTGGAACCTCCTATCTGAAAATTTGAAAATTCTTCAAAAATTCGTCGAAAATCTTGATGTCTCCAATCTCTTGTTTTGTACGTTTTTTCCACGTGTCTTGACATCCAATGTATCCCTGCAATGTTTGGTGGAGATCTGAGTATGTAGTTTTTGACCTTATCTGGGATCTCCTATCAGGAAATTTGAAAATTCTTCAAAAATTCGTCCAAAATCTTGATGTCTCCAATCTCTTGTTTTGTACGTTTTTTCCACGTGTCTCGACCTCCAATGTATCCCTGCAAAGTTTGGTGAAGATCTGAGTATGTCGTTTTTGACCTTATCTGGAACATCCTTTCTGAAAATTTGAAAATTCTTAAAAAATTCGTCGAAAATCTTGATGTCTCCAATCTCTTGTTTTGTACGTTTTTTCCACGTGTCTTGACATCCAATGTATCCCTGCAAAGTTTGGTGAAGATCTGAGTATGTAGTTTTTGACCTTATATGGAACCTCCTTTCTGAAAATTTGAAAATTCTCAAAAAATTCGTCCATAATCTTGATGTCTCCAATCTCTTGTTTTGTACGTTTTTTCCACGTGTCTTGACATCCAATGTATCCCTGCAAAGTTTGGTGAAGATCTGAGTATGTAGTTTTTGACCTTATCTGGAACCTCCCATCTGAAAATTTGAAAATTCTTAAAAAATTCGACCAAAATCTTGATGTCTCCAATCTTTTGTTTTGTACGTTTTTTCCACGTGTCTTGACACATAATGTATCCATGCAAAGTTTGGTGAAGATCTGAGTATGTAGTTTTTGACCTTATATGGAACCTCCTATCTGAAAATTTGAAAATTCTTAAAAAATTCGTCGAAAATCTTGATGTCTCCGATCTCTTGTTTTGTACGTTTTTTCCACGTGTCTGGACATGCAAAGTATTCCTGCAAAGTTTGGTGAAGATCTGAGTATGTAGTTTTTGACCTCATCTGGAACCTCCTATCTGAAAATTTGAAAATTCTTAAAAAATTCGTCCAAAATCTTGATGTCACCAATCCTATGTTTTGTATGTTTTTTCCACGTGTCTTGACATCCAATGTATCCATGCAAAGTTTGGTGAAGATCTGAGTATGTCGTTTTTGACCTTATCTGGAACCTCCCATCTGAAAATTTGAAAATTCTTAAAAAATTCGTCGAAAATCTTGATGTCTCCGATCTCTTGTTTTGTACGTTTTTTCCACGTGTCTTGACATGCAAAGTATTCCTGCAAAGTTTGGTGAAGATCTGAGTATGTAGTTTTTGACCTCATCTGGAACCTCCTATCTGAAAATTTGAAAATTCTTAAAAAATTCGTCCAAAATTTTGATGTCTCCAATCTCTTGTTTTGTACGTTTTTTCCACGTGTCTTGACATCCAATGTATTCCTGCAATGTTTGGTGGAGATCTGAGTATGTAGTTTTAGACCTTATCTGGAACCTCCTATCTGAAAATTTGAAAATTCTTCAAAAATTCGTCCAAAATCTTGATGTCTCCAATCTCTTGTTTTGTACGTTTTTTCCACGTGTCTCGACCTCCAATGGATCCCTGCAAAGTTTGGTGAAGATCTGAGTATGTCGTTTTTGACCTTATCTGGAACATCCTTTCTGAAAATTTGAAAATTCTTAAAAAATTCGTCCAAAATCTTGATGTCTCCAATCTCTTGTTTTGTACGTTTTTTCCACGTGTCTTGATATCCAATGTATCCCTGCAAAGTTTGGTGAAGATCTGAGTATGTCGTTTTTGACCTTATCTGGAACATCCTTTCTGAAAATTTGAAAATTGTTAAAAAAATTCGTCCAAAATCTTGATGTCTCCAATCTCTTTTTTGTACGTTTTTTCCACGTGTCTTGACATCCAATGTATCCCTGCAAAGTTTGGTGAAGATCTGAGTATGTATTTTTTGACCTTATCTGGAACCTCCCATCTGAAAATTTGAAAATTCTTAAAAAATTCGACCAAAATCTTGATGTCTCCAATCTTTTGTTTTGTACGTTTTTTCCACGTGTCTTGACACATAATGTATCCATGCAAAGTTTGGTGAAGATCTGAGTATGTAGTTTTTGACCTTATATGGAACCTCCTATCTGAAAATTTGAAAATTCTTAAAAAATTCGTCCAAAAACTTGATGTCTCCAATCTCTTGTTTTGTACGTTTTTTCCACGTGTCTTGACATCCAATGTATCCCTGCAAAGTTTGGTGAAGATCTGAGTATGTAGTTTTTGACCTTATCTGGAACCTCCCATCTGAAAATTTGAAAATTCCTAAAAAATCCGTGCAAAATCTTGATGACCCCAATCTCTTGTTTTGTACGTTTTTTCCACGTGTCTTGACATCCAATGTATTCCTGCAATGTTTGGTGAAGATCTGAGTATGTAGTTTTTGACCTTATATGGAACCTCCTATCTGAAAATTTGAAAATTCTTAAAAAATTCGACCAAAATCTTGATGTTCCGAATCCTATGTTTTGTATGTTTTTTCCACGTGTCTTGACATCCAATGTATCCATGCAAAGTTTGGTGAAGATCTGAGTATGTAGTTTTTGACCTTATATTGAACCTCCCATCTGAAAATTTGAAAATTCTTAAAAAATTCGTCCAAAATCTTGATGACCCCAATCTCTTGTTTTGTACGTTTTTTCCACGTGTCTTGACATCCAAAGTATCCCTGCAAAGTTTGGTGAAGATCTGAGTATGTAGTTTTTGACCTTATATGGAACATCCTTTCTGAAAATTTGAAAATTCTTAAAAAATTCGTCCAAAATCTTGATGTCTCCAATCTCTTGTTTTGTACGTTTTTTCCACGTGTCTTGACATCCAAAGTATCCCTGCAAAGTTTGGTGAAGATCTGAGTATGTAGTTTTTGACCTTATATGGAACATCCTTTCTGAAAATTTGAAAATTCTTAAAAAATTCGTCCAAAATCTTGATGTCTCCAATCTCTTGTTTTGTACGTTTTTTCCACGTGTCTTGATATCCAATGTATCCCTGCAAAGTTTGGTGAAGATCTGAGTATGTCGTTTTTGACCTTATCTGGAACATCCTTTCTGAAAATTTGAAAAATGTTAAAAAATTCGTCCAAAATCTTGATGACCCCAATCTCTTGTTTTGTACGTTTTTTCCACGTGTCTTGACATCCAATGTATCCCTGCAAAGTTTGGTGAAGATCTGAGTATGTAGTTTTTGACCTTATCTGGAACCTCCCATCTGAAAATTTGAAAATTCTTAAAAAATTCGACCAAAATCTTGATGTCTCCAATCTTTTGTTTTGTACGTTTTTTCCACGTGTCTTGACATGCAAAGTATTCCTGCAAAGTTTGGTGAAGATCTGAGTATGTAGTTTTTGACCTCATCTGGAACCTCCTATCTGAAAATTTGAAAATTCTTAAAAAATTCGTCCAAAATCTTGATGTCTCCAATCTCTTGTTTTGTACGTTTTTTCCACGTGTCTTGACATCCAATGTATCCCTGCAATGTTTGGTGAAGATCTGTGTATGTAGTTTTTGACCTTATCTGGAACCTCCCATCTGAAAATTTGAAAATTCCTAAAAAATCCGTCCAAAATCTTGATGACCCCAATCTCTTGTTTTGTACTTTTTTTCCACGTGTCTCGACCTCCAATGTATCCCTGCAAAGTTTGGTGAAGATCTGAGTATGTAGTTTTTGACCTTATATGGAACCTCCTATCTGAAAATTTGAAAATTCTTAAAAAATTCGTCCAAAATCTTGATGTCACCAATCCTATGTTTTGTATGTTTTTTCCACGTGTCTTGACATCCAATGTATCCATGCAAAGTTTGGTGAAGATCTGAGTATGTCGTTTTTGACCTTATCTGGAACCTCCCATCTGAAAATTTGAAAATTCTTAAAAAATTCGTCGAAAATCTTGATGTCTCCGATCTCTTGTTTTGTACGTTTTTTCCACGTGTCTTGACATGCAAAGTATTCCTGCAAAGTTTGGTGAAGATCTGAGTATGTAGTTTTTGACCTCATCTGGAACCTCCTATCTGAAAATTTGAAAATTCTTAAAAAATTCGTCCAAAATTTTGATGTCTCCAATCCCTTGTTTTGTACGTTTTTTCCACGTGTCTTGACATCCAATGTATCCCTGCAATGTTTGGTGAAGATCTGAGTATGTAGTTTTTGACCTTATCTGGAACCTCCCATCTGAAAATTTGAAAATTCCTAAAAAATCCGTCCAAAATCTTGATGACCCCAATCTCTTGTTTTGTACGTTTTTTCCACGTGTCTTGACATCCAATGTATCCCTGCAAAGTTTGGTGAAGATCTGAGTATGTAGTTTTTGACCTTATCTGGAACCTCCTATCTGAAAATTTGAAAATTCTTAAAAAATTCGTCCAAAATCTTGATGTCTCCAATCTCTTGTTTTGTACGTTTTTTCCACGTGTCTTGATATCCAATGTATCCCTGCAAAGTTTGGTGAAGATCTGAGTATGTCGTTTTTGACCTTATCTGGAACATCCTTTCTGAAAATTTGAAAATTCTTAAAAAATTCGTCCAAAATCTTGATGTCTCCAATCTCTTTTTTGTACGTTTTTTCCACGTGTCTTGACATCCAATGTATCCCTGCAAAGTTTGGTGAAGATCTGAGTATGTAGTTTTTGACCTTATCTGGAACCTCCCATCTGAAAATTTGAAAATTCTTAAAAAATTCGACCAAAATCTTGATGTCTCCAATCTTTTGTTTTGTACGTTTTTTCCACGTGTCTTGACACATAATGTATCCATGCAAAGTTTGGTGAAGATCTGAGTATGTAGTTTTTGACCTTATATGGAACCTCCTATCTGAAAATTTGAAAATTCTTAAAAAATTCGTCCAAAATCTTGATGTCTCCAATCTCTTGTTTTGTACGTTTTTTCCACGTGTCTTGACATCCAATGTATCCCTGCAAAGTTTGGTGAAGATCTGAGTATGTAGTTTTTGACCTTATCTGGAACCTCCCATCTGAAAATTTGAAAATTCCTAAAAAATCCGTGCAAAATCTTGATGACCCCAATCTCTTGTTTTGTACGTTTTTTCCACGTGTCTTGACATCCAATGTATCCATGCAAAGTTTGGTGAAGATCTGAGTATGTCGTTTTTGACCTTATCTGGAACCTCCCATCTGAAAATTTGAAAATTCTTAAAAAATTCGTCGAAAATCTTGATGTCTCCAATCTCTTGTTTTGTACGTTTTTTCCACGTGTCTTGACATGCAAAGTATCCCTGCAACGTTTGGTGAAGATCTGAGTATGTAGTTTTTGACCTTATCTGGAACCTCCTATCTGAAAATTTGAAAATTCTTCAAAAATTCGTCGAAAATCTTGATGTCTCTAATCTCTTGTTTTGTACGTTTTTTCCACGTGTCTCGACCTCCAATGGATCCCTGCAAAGTTTGGTGAAGATCTGAGTATGTCGTTTTTGACCTTATATTGAACCTCCCATCTGAAAATTTGAAAATTCTTAAAAAATTCGTCGAAAATCTTGATGTCTCCAATCTCTTGTTTTGTACGTTTTTTCCACGTGTCTTGACATCCAATGTATCCCTGCAAAGTTTGGTGAAGATCTGAGTATGTAGTTTTTGACCTTATATGGAACCTCCTATCTGAAAATTTGAAAATTCTTAAAAAATTCGTCCAAAATCTTGATGTCTCCAATCTCTTGTTTTGTACGTTTTTTCCACGTGTCTCGACCTCCAATGGATCAATGCAAAGTTTGGTGAAGATCTGAGTATGTCGTTTTTGACCTTATCTGGAACCTCCCATCTGAAAATTTGAAAATTCTTAAAAAATTCGTCGAAAATCTTGATGTCTCCGATCTCTTGTTTTGTACGTTTTTTCCACGTGTCTTGACATGCAAAGTATTCCTGCAAAGTTTGGTGAAGATCTGAGTATGTAGTTTTTGACCTCATCTGGAACCTCCTATCTGAAAATTTGAAAATTCTTAAAAAATTCGTCCAAAATCTTGATGTCTCCAATCTCTTGTTTTGTACGTTTTTTCCACGTGTCTTGACATCCAATGTATCCCTGCAATGTTTGGTGAAGATCTGAGTATGTAGTTTTTGACCTTATCTGGAACCTCCCATCTGAAAATTTGAAAATTCCTAAAAAATCCGTCCAAAATCTTGATGACCCCAATCTCTTGTTTTGTACTTTTTTTTCCACGTGTCTCGACCTCCAATGTATCCCTGCAAAGTTTGGTGAAGATCTGAGTATGTAGTTTTTGACCTTATATGGAACCTCCTATCTGAAAATTTGAAAATTCTTAAAAAATTCGTCCAAAATCTTGATGTCACCAATCCTATGTTTTGTATGTTTTTTCCACGTGTCTTGACATCCAATGTATCCATGCAAAGTTTGGTGAAGATCTGAGTATGTCGTTTTTGACCTTATCTGGAACCTCCCATCTGAAAATTTGAAAATTCTTAAAAAATTCGTCGAAAATCTTGATGTCTCCGATCTCTTGTTTTGTACGTTTTTTCCACGTGTCTTGACATGCAAAGTATTCCTGCAAAGTTTGGTGAAGATCTGAGTATGTAGTTTTTGACCTTATATGGAACCTCCTATCTGAAAATTTGAAAATTCTTAAAAAATTCGTCCAAAATCTTGATGTCTCCAATCTCTTGTTTTGTACGTTTTTTCCACGTGTCTTGACATCCAATGTATCCCTGCAAAGTTTGGTGAAGATCTGAGTATGTAGTTTTTGACCTTATCTGGAACCTCCCATCTGAAAATTTGAAAATTCCTAAAAAATCCGTGCAAAATCTTGATGACCCCAATCTCTTGTTTTGTACGTTTTTTCCACGTGTCTTGACATCCAATGTATCCATGCAAAGTTTGGTGAAGATCTGAGTATGTCGTTTTTGACCTTATCTGGAACCTCCCATCTGAAAATTTGAAAATTCTTAAAAAATTCGTCGAAAATCTTGATGTCTCCAATCTCTTGTTTTGTACGTTTTTTCCACGTGTCTTGACATGCAAAGTATCCCTGCAACGTTTGGTGAAGATCTGAGTATGTAGTTTTTGACCTTATCTGGAACCTCCTATCTGAAAATTTGAAAATTCTTCAAAAATTCGTCGAAAATCTTGATGTCTCCAATCTCTTGTTTTGTACGTTTTTTCCACGTGTCTTGACATCCAATGTATCCCTGCAATGTTTGGTGGAGATCTGAGTATGTAGTTTTTGACCTTATCTGGGATCTCCTATCAGAAAATTTGAAAATTCTTCAAAAATTCGTCCAAAATCTTGATGTCTCCAATCTCTTGTTTTGTACGTTTTTTCCACGTGTCTCGACCTCCAATGTATCCCTGCAAAGTTAGTGAAGATCTGAGTATGTCGTTTTTGACCTTATCTGGAACATCCTTTCTGAAAATTTGAAAATTCTTAAAAAATTCGTCGAAAATCTTGATGTCTCCAATCTCTTGTTTTGTACGTTTTTTCCACGTTTCTTGACATCCAATGTATCCCTGCAAAGTTTGGTGAAGATCTGAGTATGTAGTTTTTGACCTTATATGGAACCTCCTATCTGAAAATTTGAAAATTCTTAAAAAATTCGTCCAAAATCTTGATGTCACCAATCCTATGTTTTGTATGTTTTTTCCACGTGTCTTGACTTCCAATGTATCCATGCAAAGATTGGTGAAGATCTGAGTATGTCGTTTTTGACCTTATCTGGAACCTCCCATCTGAAAATTTGAAAATTCTTAAAAAATTCGTCGAAAATCTTGATGTCTCCGATCTCTTGTTTTGTACGTTTTTTCCACGTGTCTTGACATGCAAAGTATTCCTGCAAAGTTTGGTGAAGATCTGAGTATGTAGTTTTTGACCTCATCTGGAACCTCCTATCTGAAAATTTGAAAATTCTTAAAAAATTCGTCCAAAATTTTGATGTCTCCAATCTCTTGTTTTGTACGTTTTTTCCACGTGTCTTGACATCCAATGTATCCCTGCAATGTTTGGTGAAGATCTGAGTATGTAGTTTTTGACCTTATCTGGAACCTCCCATCTGAAAATTTGAAAATTCCTAAAAAATCCGTCCAAAATCTTGATGACCCCAATCTCTTGTTTTGTACGTTTTCTCCACGTCTCTTGACATCCAATGTATCCCTGCAAAGTTTGGTGAAGATCTGAGTATGTAGTTTTTGACCTTATCTGGAACCTCCTATCTGAAAATTTGAAAATTCTTAAAAAATTCGTCCAAAATCTTGATGTCTCCAATCTCTTGTTTTGTACGTTTTTTCCACGTGTCTTGATATCCAATGTATCCCTGCAAAGTTTGGTGAAGATCTGAGTATGTCGTTTTTGACCTTATCTGGAACATCCTTTCTGAAAATTTGAAAATTGTTAAAAAATTCGTCCAAAATCTTGATGTCTCCAATCTCTTTTTTGTACGTTTTTTCCACGTGTCTTGACATCCAATGTATCCCTGCAAAGTTTGGTGAAGATCTGAGTATGTAGTTTTTGACCTTATCTGGAACCTCCCATCTGAAAATTTGAAAATTCCTAAAAAATCCGTGCAAAATCTTGATGACCCCAATCTCTTGTTTTGTACGTTTTTTCCACGTGTCTTGACATCCAATGTATTCCTGCAATGTTTGGTGAAGATCTGAGTATGTAGTTTTTGACCTTATATGGAACCTCCTATCTGAAAATTTGAAAATTCTTAAAAAATTCGACCAAAATCTTGATGTTCCGAATCCTATGTTTTGTATGTTTTTTCCACGTGTCTTGACATCCAATGTATCCATGCAAAGTTTGGTGAAGATCTGAGTATGTAGTTTTTGACCTTATATTGAACCTCCCATCTGAAAATTTGAAAATTCTTAAAAAATTCGTCCAAAATCTTGATGACCCCAATCTCTTGTTTTGTACGTTTTTTCCACGTGTCTTGACATCCAAAGTATCCCTGCAAAGTTTGGTGAAGATCTGAGTATGTAGTTTTTGACCTTATATGGAACCTCCTTTCTGAAAATTTGAGAATTCTTAAAAAATTCGTCCAAAATCTTGATGTCTCCAATCTCTTGTTTTGTACGTTTTTTCCACGTGTCTTGACATCCAATGTATCCCTGCAAAGTTTGGTGAAGATCTGAGTATGTAGTTTTTGACCTTATATGGAACCTCCTATCTGAAAATTTGAAAATTCTTAAAAAATTCGTCCAAAATCTTGATGTCTCCAATCTCTTGTTTTGTACGTTTTTTCCACGTGTCTCGACCTCCAATGGATCCCTGCAAAGTTTGGTGAAGATCTGAGTATGTCGTTTTTGACCTTATCTGGAACCTCCCATCTGAAAATTTGAAAATTCTTAAAAAATTCGTCGAAAATCTTGATGTCTCCGATCTCTTGTTTTGTACGTTTTTTCCACGTGTCTTGACATGCAAAGTATTCCTGCAAAGTTTGGTGAAGATCTGAGTATGTAGTTTTTGACCTCATCTGGAACCTCCTATCTGAAAATTTGAAAATTCTTAAAAAATTCGTCCAAAATCTTGATGTCTCCAATCTCTTGTTTTGTACGTTTTCTCCACGTGTCTTGACATCCAATGTATCCCTGCAATATTTGGTGAAGATCTGAGTATGTAGTTTTTGACCTTATCTGGAACCTCCCATCTGAAAATTTGAAAATTCCTAAAAAATCCGTCCAAAATCTTGATGACCCCAATCTCTTGTTTTGTACTTTTTTTCCACGTGTCTCGACCTCCAATGTATCCCTGCAAAGTTTGGTGAAGATCTGAGTATGTAGTTTTTGACCTTATATGGAACCTCCTATCTGAAAATTTGAAAATTCTTAAAAAATTCGTCCAAAATCTTGATGTCACCAATCCTATGTTTTGTATGTTTTTTCCACGTGTCTTGACATCCAATGTATCCATGCAAAGTTTCGTGAAGATCTGAGTATGTCGTTTTTGACCTTATCTGGAACCTCCCATCTGAAAATTTGAAAATTCTTAAAAAATTCGTCGAAAATCTTGATGTCTCCGATCTCTTGTTTTGTACGTTATTTCCACGTGTCTTGACATGCAAAGTATTCCTGCAAAGTTTGGTGAAGATCTGAGTATGTAGTTTTTGACCTCATCTGGAACCTCCTATCTGAAAATTTGAAAATTCTTAAAAAATTCGTCCAAAATTTTGATGTCTCCAATCTCTTGTTTTGTACGTTTTTTCCACGTGTCTTGACATCCAATGTATTCCTGCAATGTTTGGTGGAGATCTGAGTATGTAGTTTTAGACCTTATCTGGAACCTCCTATCTGAAAATTTGAAAATTCTTCAAAAATTCGTCCAAAATCTTGATGTCTCCAATCTCTTGTTTTGTACGTTTTTTCCACGTGTCTCGACCTCCAATGGATCCCTGCAAAGTTTGGTGAAGATCTGAGTATGTCGTTTTTGACCTTATCTGGAACATCCTTTCTGAAAATTTGAAAATTCTTAAAAAATTCGTCCAAAATCTTGATGTCTCCAATCTCTTGTTTTGTACGTTTTTTCCACGTGTCTTGATATCCAATGTATCCCTGCAAAGTTTGGTGAAGATCTGAGTATGTCGTTTTTGACCTTATCTGGAACATCCTTTCTGAAAATTTGAAAATTGTTAAAAAATTCGTCCAAAATCTTGATGTCTCCAATCTCTTTTTTGTACGTTTTTTCCACGTGTCTTGACATCCAATGTATCCCTGTAAAGTTTGGTGAAGATCTGAGTTTGTATTTTTTGACCTTATCTGGAACCTCCTATCTGAAAATTTGAAAATTCTTAAAAAATTCGACCAAAATCTTGATGTCTCCAATCTTTTGTTTTGTACGTTTTTTCCACGTGTCTTGACACATAATGTATCCATGCAAAGTTTGGTGAAGATCTGAGTATGTAGTTTTTGACCTTATATGGAACCTCCTATCTGAAAATTTGAAAATTCTTAAAAAATTCGTCCAAAATCTTGATGTCTCCAATCTCTTGTTTTGTACGTTTTTTCCACGTGTCTTGACATCCAATGTATCCCTGCAAAGTTTGGTGAAGATCTGAGTATGTAGTTTTTGACCTTATCTGGAACCTCCCATCTGAAAATTTGAAAATTCCTAAAAAATCCGTGCAAAATCTTGATGACCCCAATCTCTTGTTTTGTACGTTTTTTCCACGTGTCTTGACATCCAATGTATTCCTGCAATGTTTGGTGAAGATCTGAGTATGTAGTTTTTGACCTTATATGGAACCTCCTATCTGAAAATTTGAAAATTCTTAAAAAATTCGACCAAAATCTTGATGTTCCGAATCCTATGTTTTGTATGTTTTTTCCACGTGTCTTGACATCCAATGTATCCATGCAAAGTTTGGTGAAGATCTGAGTATGTAGTTTTTGACCTTATATTGAACCTCCCATCTGAAAATTTGAAAATTCTTAAAAAATTCGTCCAAAATCTTGATGACCCCAATCTCTTGTTTTGTACGTTTTTTCCACGTGTCTTGACATCCAAAGTATCCCTGCAAAGTTTGGTGAAGATCTGAGTATGTAGTTTTTGACCTTATATGGAACATCCTTTCTGAAAATTTGAAAATTCTTAAAAAATTCGTCCAAAATCTTGATGTCTCCAATCTCTTGTTTTGTACGTTTTTTCCACGTGTCTTGACATCCAAAGTATCCCTGCAAAGTTTGGTGAAGATCTGAGTATGTAGTTTTTGACCTTATATGGAACATCCTTTCTGAAAATTTGAAAATTCTTAAAAAATTCGTCCAAAATCTTGATGTCTCCAATCTCTTGTTTTGTACGTTTTTTCCACGTGTCTTGATATCCAATGTATCCCTGCAAAGTTTGGTGAAGATCTGAGTATGTCGTTTTTGACCTTATCTGGAACATCCTTTCTGAAAATTTGAAAAATGTTAAAAAATTCGTCCAAAATCTTGATGACCCCAATCTCTTGTTTTGTACGTTTTTTCCACGTGTCTTGACATCCAATGTATCCCTGCAAAGTTTGGTGAAGATCTGAGTATGTAGTTTTTGACTTTATCTGGAACCTCCCATCTGAAAATTTGAAAATTCTTAAAAAATTCGACCAAAATCTTGATGTCTCCAATCTTTTGTTTTGTACGTTTTTTCCACGTGTCTTGACATGCAAAGTATTCCTGCAAAGTTTGGTGAAGATCTGAGTATGTAGTTTTTGACCTCATCTGGAACCTCCTATCTGAAAATTTGAAAATTCTTAAAAAATTCGTCCTAAATCTTGATGTCTCCAATCTCTTGTTTTGTACGTTTTTTCCACGTGTCTTGACATCCAATGTATCCCTGCAATGTTTGGTGAAGATCTGAGTATGTAGTTTTTGACCTTATCTGGAACCTCCCATCTGAAAATTTGAAAATTCCTAAAAAATCCGTCCAAAATCTTGATGACCTCAATCTCTTGTTTTGTACTTTTTTTCCACGTGTCTCGACCTCCAATGTATCCCTGCAAAGTTTGGTGAAGATCTGAGTATGTAGTTTTTGACCTTATATGGAACCTCCTATCTGAAAATTTGAAAATTCTTAAAAAATTCGTCCAAAATCTTGATGTCACCAATCCTATGTTTTGTATGTTTTTTCCACGTGTCTTGACATCCAATGTATCCATGCAAAGTTTGGTGAAGATCTGAGTATGTCGTTTTTGACCTTATCTGGAACCTCCCATCTGAAAATTTGAAAATTCTTAAAAAATTCGTCGAAAATCTTGATGTCTCCGATCTCTTGTTTTGTACGTTTTTTCCACGTGTCTTGACATGCAAAGTATTCCTGCAAAGTTTGGTGAAGATCTGAGTATGTAGTTTTTGACCTCATCTGGAACCTCCTATCTGAAAATTTGAAAATTCTTAAAAAATTCGTCCAAAATTTTGATGTCTCCAATCTCTTGTTTTGTACGTTTTTTCCACGTGTCTTGACATCCAATGTATCCCTGCAATGTTTGGTGAAGATCTGAGTATGTAGTTTTTGACCTTATCTGGAACCTCCCATCTGAAAATTTGAAAATTCCTAAAAAATCCGTCCAAAATCTTGATGACCCCAATCTCTTGTTTTGTACGTTTTTTCCACGTGTCTTGACATCCAATGTATCCCTGCAAAGTTTGGTGAAGATCTGAGTATGTAGTTTTTGACCTTATCTGGAACCTCCTATCTGAAAATTTGAAAATTCTTAAAAAATTCGTCCAAAATCTTGATGTCTCCAATCTCTTGTTTTGTACGTTTTTTCCACGTGTCTTGATATCCAATGTATCCCTGCAAAGTTTGGTGAAGATCTGAGTATGTCGTTTTTGACCTTATCTGGAACATCCTTTCTGAAAATTTGAAAATTCTTAAAAAATTCGTCCAAAATCTTGATGTCTCCAATCTCTTTTTTGTACGTTTTTTCCACGTGTCTTGACATCCAATGTATCCCTGCAAAGTTTGGTGAAGATCTGAGTATGTAGTTTTTGACCTTATCTGGAACCTCCCATCTGAAAATTTGAAAATTCTTAAAAAATTCGACCAAAATCTTGATGTCTCCAATCTTTTGTTTTGTACGTTTTTTCCACGTGTCTTGACACATAATGTATCCATGCAAAGTTTGGTGAAGATCTGAGTATGTAGTTTTTGACCTTATATGGAACCTCCTATCTGAAAATTTGAAAATTCTTAAAAAATTCGTCCAAAATCTTGATGTCTCCAATCTCTTGTTTTGTACGTTTTTTCCACGTGTCTTGACATCCAATGTATCCCTGCAAAGTTTGGTGAAGATCTGAGTATGTAGTTTTTGACCTTATCTGGAACCTCCCATCTGAAAATTTGAAAATTCCTAAAAAATCCGTGCAAAATCTTGATGACCCCAATCTCTTGTTTTGTACGTTTTTTCCACGTGTCTTGACATCCAATGTATCCATGCAAAGTTTGGTGAAGATCTGAGTATGTCGTTTTTGACCTTATCTGGAACCTCCCATCTGAAAATTTGAAAATTCTTAAAAAATTCGTCGAAAATCTTGATGTCTCCAATCTCTTGTTTTGTACGTTTTTTCCACGTGTCTTGACATCCAATGAATCCCTGCAAAGTTTGGTGAAGATCTGAGTATGTAGTTTTTGACCTTATATGGAACCTCCTATCTGAAAATTTGAAAATTCTTAAAAAATTCGTCCAAAATCTTGATGTCTCCAATCTCTTGTTTTGTACGTTTTTTCCACGTGTCTCGACCTCCAATGGATCAATGCAAAGTTTGGTGAAGATCTGAGTATGTCGTTTTTGACCTTATCTGGAACCTCCCATCTGAAAATTTGAAAATTCTTAAAAAATTCGTCGAAAATCTTGATGTCTCCGATCTCTTGTTTTGTACGTTTTTTCCACGTGTCTTGACATGCAAAGTATTCCTGCAAAGTTTGGTGAAGATCTGAGTATGTAGTTTTTGACCTCATCTGGAACCTCCTATCTGAAAATTTGAAAATTCTTAAAAAATTCGTCCAAAATCTTGGTGTCTCCAATCTCTTGTTTTGTACGTTTTTTCCACGTGTCTTGACATCCAATGTATCCCTGCAATGTTTGGTGAAGATCTGAGTATGTACTTTTTGACCTTATCTGGAACCTCCCATCTGAAAATTTGAAAATTCCTAAAAAATCCGTCCAAAATCTTGATGACCCCAATCTCTTGTTTTGTACTTTTTTTTCCACGTGTCTCGACCTCCAATGTATCCCTGCAAAGTTTGGTGAAGATCTGAGTATGTAGTTTTTGACCTTATATGGAACCTCCTATCTGAAAATTTGAAAATTCTTAAAAAATTCGTCCAAAATCTTGATGTCACCAATCCTATGTTTTGTATGTTTTTTCCACGTGCCTTGACATCCGATGTATCCATGCAAAGTTTGGTGAAGATCTGAGTATGTCGTTTTTGACCTTATCTGGAACCTCCCATCTGAAAATTTGAAAATTCTTAAAAAATTCGTCGAAAATCTTGATGTCTCCGATCTCTTGTTTTGTACGTTTTTTCCACGTGTCTTGACATGCAAAGTATTCCTGCAAAGTTTGGTGAAGATCTGAGTATGTAGTTTTTGACCTTATATGGAACCTCCTATCTGAAAATTTGAAAATTCTTAAAAAATTCGTCCAAAATCTTGATGTCTCCAATCTCTTGTTTTGTACGTTTTTTCCACGTGTCTTGACATCCAATGTATCCCTGCAAAGTTTGGTGAAGATCTGAGTATGTAGTTTTTGACCTTATCTGGAACCTCCCATCTGAAAATTTGAAAATTCCTAAAAAATCCGTGCAAAATCTTGATGACCCCAATCTCTTGTTTTGTACGTTTTTTCCACGTGTCTTGACATCCAATGTATCCATGCAAAGTTTGGTGAAGATCTGAGTATGTCGTTTTTGACCTTATCTGGAACCTCCCATCTGAAAATTTGAAAATTCTTAAAAAATTCGTCGAAAATCTTGATGTCTCCAATCTCTTGTTTTGTACGTTTTTTCCACGTGTCTTGACATGCAAAGTATCCCTGCAACGTTTGGTGAAGATCTGAGTATGTAGTTTTTGACCTTATCTGGAACCTCCTATCTGAAAATTTGAAAATTCTTCAAAAATTCGTCGAAAATCTTGATGTCTCCAATCTCTTGTTTTGTACGTTTTTTCCACGTGTCTTGACATCCAATGTATCCCTGCAATGTTTGGTGGAGATCTGAGTATGTAGTTTTTGACCTTATCTGGGATCTCCTATCAGAAAATTTGAAAATTCTTCAAAAATTCGTCCAAAATCTTGATGTCTCCAATCTCTTGTTTTGTACGTTTTTTCCACGTGTCTCGACCTCCAATGTATCCCTGCAAAGTTTGGTGAAGATCTGAGTATGTCGTTTTTGACCTTATCTGGAACATCCTTTCTGAAAATTTGAAAATTCTTAAAAAATTCGTCGAAAATCTTGATGTCTCCAATCTCTTGTTTTGTACGTTTTTTCCACGTGTCTTGACATCCAATGTATCCCTGCAAAGTTTGGTGAAGATCTGAGTATGTAGTTTTTGACCTTATATGGAACCTCCTTTCTGAAAATTTGAAAATTCTCAAAAAATTCGTCCATAATCTTGATGTCTCCAATCTCTTGTTTTGTACGTTTTTTCCACGTGTCTTGACATCCAATGTATCCCTGCAAAGTTTGGTGAAGATCTGAGTATGTAGTTTTTGACCTTATCTGGAACCTCCCATCTGAAAATTTGAAAATTCTTAAAAAATTCGACCAAAATCTTGATGTCTCCAATCTTTTGTTTTGTACGTTTTTTCCACGTGTCTTGACACATAATGTATCCATGCAAAGTTTGGTGAAGATCTGAGTATGTAGTTTTTGACCTTATATGGAACCTCCTATCTGAAAATTTGAAAATTCTTAAAAAATTCGTCGAAAATCTTGATGTCTCCGATCTCTTGTTTTGTACGTTTTTTCCACGTGTCTTGACATGCAAAGTATTCCTGCAAAGTTTGGTGAAGATCTGAGTATGTAGTTTTTGACCTCATCTGGAACCTCCTATCTGAAAATTTGAAAATTCTTAAAAAATTCGTCCAAAATCTTGATGTCACCAATCCTATGTTTTGTATGTTTTTTCCACGTGTCTTGACATCCAATGTATCCATGCAAAGTTTGGTGAAGATCTGAGTATGTCGTTTTTGACCTTATCTGGAACCTCCCATCTGAAAATTTGAAAATTCTTAAAAAATTCGTCGAAAATCTTGATGTCTCCGATCTCTTGTTTTGTACGTTTTTTCCACGTGTCTTGACATGCAAAGTATTCCTGCAAAGTTTGGTGAAGATCTGAGTATGTAGTTTTTGACCTCATCTGGAACCTCCTATCTGAAAATTTGAAAATTCTTAAAAAATTCGTCCAAAATTTTGATGTCTCCAATCTCTTGTTTTGTACGTTTTTTCCACGTGTCTTGACATCCAATGTATTCCTGCAATGTTTGGTGGAGATCTGAGTATGTAGTTTTAGACCTTATCTGGAACCTCCTATCTGAAAATTTGAAAATTCTTCAAAAATTCGTCCAAAATCTTGGTCTCCAATCTCTTGTTTTGTACGTTTTTTCCACGTGTCTCGACCTCCAATGGATCCCTGCAAAGTTTGGTGAAGATCTGAGTATGTCGTTTTTGACCTTATCTGGAACATCCTTTCTGAAAATTTGAAAATTCTTAAAAAATTCGTCCAAAATCTTGATGTCTCCAATCTCTTGTTTTGTACGTTTTTTCCACGTGTCTTGATATCCAATGTATCCCTGCAAAGTTTGGTGAAGATCTGAGTATGTCGTTTTTGACCTTATCTGGAACATCCTTTCTGAAAATTTGAAAATTGTTAAAAAAATTCGTCCAAAATCTTGATGTCTCCAATCTCTTTTTTGTACGTTTTTTCCACGTGTCTTGACATCCAATGTATCCCTGCAAAGTTTGGTGAAGATCTGAGTATGTATTTTTTGACCTTATCTGGAACCTCCCATCTGAAAATTTGAAAATTCTTAAAAAATTCGACCAAAATCTTGATGTCTCCAATCTTTTGTTTTGTACGTTTTTTCCACGTGTCTTGACACATAATGTATCCATGCAAAGTTTGGTGAAGATCTGAGTATGTAGTTTTTGACCTTATATGGAACCTCCTATCTGAAAATTTGAAAATTCTTAAAAAATTCGTCCAAAATCTTGATGTCTCCAATCTCTTGTTTTGTACGTTTTTTCCACGTGTCTTGACATCCAATGTATCCCTGCAAAGTTTGGTGAAGATCTGAGTATGTAGTTTTTGACCTTATCTGGAACCTCCCATCTGAAAATTTGAAAATTCCTAAAAAATCCGTGCAAAATCTTGATGACCCCAATCTCTTGTTTTGTACGTTTTTTCCACGTGTCTTGACATCCAATGTATTCCTGCAATGTTTGGTGAAGATCTGAGTATGTAGTTTTTGACCTTATATGGAACCTCCTATCTGAAAATTTGAAAATTCTTAAAAAATTCGACCAAAATCTTGATGTTCCGAATCCTATGTTTTGTATGTTTTTTCCACGTGTCTTGACATCCAATGTATCCATGCAAAGTTTGGTGAAGATCTGAGTATGTAGTTTTTGACCTTATATTGAACCTCCCATCTGAAAATTTGAAAATTCTTAAAAAATTCGTCCAAAATCTTGATGACCCCAATCTCTTGTTTTGTACGTTTTTTCCACGTGTCTTGACATCCAAAGTATCCCTGCAAAGTTTGGTGAAGATCTGAGTATGTAGTTTTTGACCTTATATGGAACATCCTTTCTGAAAATTTGAAAATTCTTAAAAAATTCGTCCAAAATCTTGATGTCTCCAATCTCTTGTTTTGTACGTTTTTTCCACGTGTCTTGACATCCAAAGTATCCCTGCAAAGTTTGGTGAAGATCTGAGTATGTAGTTTTTGACCTTATATGGAACATCCTTTCTGAAAATTTGAAAATTCTTAAAAAATTCGTCCAAAATCTTGATGTCTCCAATCTCTTGTTTTGTACGTTTTTTCCACGTGTCTTGATATCCAATGTATCCCTGCAAAGTTTGGTGAAGATCTGAGTATGTCGTTTTTGACCTTATCTGGAACATCCTTTCTGAAAATTTGAAAAATGTTAAAAAATTCGTCCAAAATCTTGATGACCCCAATCTCTTGTTTTGTACGTTTTTTCCACGTGTCTTGACATCCAATGTATCCCTGCAAAGTTTGGTGAAGATCTGAGTATGTAGTTTTTGACCTTATCTGGAACCTCCCATCTGAAAATTTGAAAATTCTTAAAAAATTCGACCAAAATCTTGATGTCTCCAATCTTTTGTTTTGTACGTTTTTTCCACGTGTCTTGACATGCAAAGTATTCCTGCAAAGTTTGGTGAAGATCTGAGTATGTAGTTTTTGACCTCATCTGGAACCTCCTATCTGAAAATTTGAAAATTCTTAAAAAATTCGTCCAAAATCTTGATGTCTCCAATCTCTTGTTTTGTACGTTTTTTCCACGTGTCTTGACATCCAATGTATCCCTGCAATGTTTGGTGAAGATCTGAGTATGTAGTTTTTGACCTTATCTGGAACCTCCCATCTGAAAATTTGAAAATTCCTAAAAAATCCGTCCAAAATCTTGATGACCCCAATCTCTTGTTTTGTACTTTTTTTCCACGTGTCTCGACCTCCAATGTATCCCTGCAAAGTTTGGTGAAGATCTGAGTATGTAGTTTTTGACCTTATATGGAACCTCCTATCTGAAAATTTGAAAATTCTTAAAAAATTCGTCCAAAATCTTGATGTCACCAATCCTATGTTTTGTATGTTTTTTCCACGTGTCTTGACATCCAATGTATCCATGCAAAGTTTGGTGAAGATCTGAGTATGTCGTTTTTGACCTTATCTGGAACCTCCCATCTGAAAATTTGAAAATTCTTAAAAAATTCGTCGAAAATCTTGATGTCTCCGATCTCTTGTTTTGTACGTTTTTTCCACGTGTCTTGACATGCAAAGTATTCCTGCAAAGTTTGGTGAAGATCTGAGTATGTAGTTTTTGACCTCATCTGGAACCTCCTATCTGAAAATTTGAAAATTCTTAAAAAATTCGTCCAAAATTTTGATGTCTCCAATCTCTTGTTTTGTACGTTTTTTCCACGTGTCTTGACATCCAATGTATCCCTGCAATGTTTGGTGAAGATCTGAGTATGTAGTTTTTGACCTTATCTGGAACCTCCCATCTGAAAATTTGAAAATTCCTAAAAAATCCGTCCAAAATCTTGATGACCCCAATCTCTTGTTTTGTACGTTTTTTCCACGTGTCTTGACATCCAATGTATCCCTGCAAAGTTTGGTGAAGATCTGAGTATGTAGTTTTTGACCTTATCTGGAACCTCCTATCTGAAAATTTGAAAATTCTTAAAAAATTCGTCCAAAATCTTGATGTCTCCAATCTCTTGTTTTGTACGTTTTTTCCACGTGTCTTGATATCCAATGTATCCCTGCAAAGTTTGGTGAAGATCTGAGTATGTCGTTTTTGACCTTATCTGGAACATCCTTTCTGAAAATTTGAAAATTCTTAAAAAATTCGTCCAAAATCTTGATGTCTCTAATCTCTTTTTTGTACGTTTTTTCCACGTGTCTTGACATCCAATGTATCCCTGCAAAGTTTGGTGAAGATCTGAGTATGTAGTTTTTGACCTTATCTGGAACCTCCCATCTGAAAATTTGAAAATTCTTAAAAAATTCGACCAAAATCTTGATGTCTCCAATCTTTTGTTTTGTACGTTTTTTCCACGTGTCTTGACACATAATGTATCCATGCAAAGTTTGGTGAAGATCTGAGTATGTAGTTTTTGACCTTATATGGAACCTCCTATCTGAAAATTTGAAAATTCTTAAAAAATTCGTCCAAAATCTTGATGTCTCCAATCTCTTGTTTTGTACGTTTTTTCCACGTGTCTTGACATCCAATGTATCCCTGCAAAGTTTGGTGAAGATCTGAGTATGTAGTTTTTGACCTTATCTGGAACCTCCCATCTGAAAATTTGAAAATTCCTAAAAAATCCGTGCAAAATCTTGATGACCCCAATCTCTTGTTTTGTACGTTTTTTCCACGTGTCTTGACATCCAATGTATCCATGCAAAGTTTGGTGAAGATCTGAGTATGTCGTTTTTGACCTTATCTGGAACCTCCCATCTGAAAATTTGAAAATTCTTAAAAAATTCGTCGAAAATCTTGATGTCTCCAATCTCTTGTTTTGTACGTTTTTTCCACGTGTCTTGACATGCAAAGTATCCCTGCAACGTTTGGTGAAGATCTGAGTATGTAGTTTTTGACCTTATCTGGAACCTCCTATCTGAAAATTTGAAAATTCTTCAAAAATTCGTCGAAAATCTTGATGTCTCTAATCTCTTGTTTTGTACGTTTTTTCCACGTGTCTCGACCTCCAATGGATCCCTGCAAAGTTTGGTGAAGATCTGAGTATGTCGTTTTTGACCTTATATTGAACCTCCCATCTGAAAATTTGAAAATTCTTAAAAAATTCGTCGAAAATCTTGATGTCTCCAATCTCTTGTTTTGTACGTTTTTTCCACGTGTCTTGACATCCAATGTATCCCTGCAAAGTTTGGTGAAGATCTGAGTATGTAGTTTTTGACCTTATATGGAACCTCCTATCTGAAAATTTGAAAATTCTTAAAAAATTCGTCCAAAATCTTGATGTCTCCAATCTCTTGTTTTGTACGTTTTTTCCACGTGTCTCGACCTCCAATGGATCAATGCAAAGTTTGGTGAAGATCTGAGTATGTCGTTTTTGACCTTATCTGGAACCTCCCATCTGAAAATTTGAAAATTCTTAAAAAATTCGTCGAAAATCTTGATGTCTCCGATCTCTTGTTTTGTACGTTTTTTCCACGTGTCTTGACATGCAAAGTATTCCTGCAAAGTTTGGTGAAGATCTGAGTATGTAGTTTTTGACCTCATCTGGAACCTCCTATCTGAAAATTTGAAAATTCTTAAAAAATTCGTCCAAAATCTTGATGTCTCCAATCTCTTGTTTTGTACGTTTTTTCCACGTGTCTTGACATCCAATGTATCCCTGCAATGTTTGGTGAAGATCTGAGTATGTAGTTTTTGACCTTATCTGGAACCTCCCATCTGAAAATTTGAAAATTCCTAAAAAATCCGTCCAAAATCTTGATGACCCCAATCTCTTGTTTTGTACTTTTTTTCCACGTGTCTCGACCTCCAATGTATCCCTGCAAAGTTTGGTGAAGATCTGAGTATGTAGTTTTTGACCTTATATGGAACCTCCTATCTGAAAATTTGAAAATTCTTAAAAAATTCGTCCAAAATCTTGATGTCACCAATCCTATGTTTTGTATGTTTTTTCCACGTGTCTTGACATCCAATGTATCCATGCAAAGTTTGGTGAAGATCTGAGTATGTCGTTTTTGACCTTATCTGGAACCTCCCATCTGAAAATTTGAAAATTCTTAAAAAATTCGTCGAAAATCTTGATGTCTCCGATCTCTTGTTTTGTACGTTTTTTCCACGTGTCTTGACATGCAAAGTATTCCTGCAAAGTTTGGTGAAGATCTGAGTATGTAGTTTTTGACCTTATATGGAACCTCCTATCTGAAAATTTGAAAATTCTTAAAAAATTCGTCCAAAATCTTGATGTCTCCAATCTCTTGTTTTGTACGTTTTTTCCACGTGTCTTGACATCCAATGTATCCCTGCAAAGTTTGGTGAAGATCTGAGTATGTAGTTTTTGACCTTATCTGGAACCTCCCATCTGAAAATTTGAAAATTCCTAAAAAATCCGTGCAAAATCTTGATGACCCCAATCTCTTGTTTTGTACGTTTTTTCCACGTGTCTTGACATCCAATGTATCCATGCAAAGTTTGGTGAAGATCTGAGTATGTCGTTTTTGACCTTATCTGGAACCTCCCATCTGAAAATTTGAAAATTCTTAAAAAATTCGTCGAAAATCTTGATGTCTCCAATCTCTTGTTTTGTACGTTTTTTCCACGTGTCTTGACATGCAAAGTATCCCTGCAACGTTTGGTGAAGATCTGAGTATGTAGTTTTTGACCTTATCTGGAACCTCCTATCTGAAAATTTGAAAATTCTTCAAAAATTCGTCGAAAATCTTGATGTCTCCAATCTCTTGTTTTGTACGTTTTTTCCACGTGTCTTGACATCCAATGTATCCCTGCAATGTTTGGTGGAGATCTGAGTATGTAGTTTTTGACCTTATCTGGGATCTCCTATCAGAAAATTTGAAAATTCTTCAAAAATTCGTCCAAAATCTTGATGTCTCCAATCTCTTGTTTTGTACGTTTTTTCCACGTGTCTCGACCTCCAATGTATCCCTGCAAAGTTTGGTGAAGATCTGAGTATGTCGTTTTTGACCTTATCTGGAACATCCTTTCTGAAAATTTGAAAATTCTTAAAAAATTCGTCGAAAATCTTGATGTCTCCAATCTCTTGTTTTGTACGTTTTTTCCACGTGTCTTGACATCCAATGTATCCCTGCAAAGTTTGGTGAAGATCTGAGTATGTAGTTTTTGACCTTATATGGAACCTCCTTTCTGAAAATTTGAAAATTCTCAAAAAATTCGTCCATAATCTTGATGTCTCCAATCTCTTGTTTTGTACGTTTTTTCCACGTGTCTTGACATCCAATGTATCCCTGCAAAGTTTGGTGAAGATCTGAGTATGTAGTTTTTGACCTTATCTGGAACCTCCCATCTGAAAATTTGAAAATTCTTAAAAAATTCGACCAAAATCTTGATGTCTCCAATCTTTTGTTTTGTACGTTTTTTCCACGTGTCTTGACACATAATGTATCCATGCAAAGTTTGGTGAAGATCTGAGTATGTAGTTTTTGACCTTATATGGAACCTCCTATCTGAAAATTTGAAAATTCTTAAAAAATTCGTCGAAAATCTTGATGTCTCCGATCTCTTGTTTTGTACGTTTTTTCCACGTGTCTTGACATGCAAAGTATTCCTGCAAAGTTTGGTGAAGATCTGAGTATGTAGTTTTTGACCTCATCTGGAACCTCCTATCTGAAAATTTGAAAATTCTTAAAAAATTCGTCCAAAATTTTGATGTCTCCAATCTCTTGTTTTGTACGTTTTTTCCACGTGTCTTGACATCCAATGTATCCCTGCAAAGTTTGGTGAAGATCTGAGTATGTAGTTTTTGACCTTATCTGGAACCTCCCATCTGAAAATTTGAAAATTCTTAAAAAATTCGTCGAAAATCTTGATGTCTCCGATCTCTTGTTTTGTACGTTTTTTCCACGTGTCTTGACATCCAATGTATCCCTGCAAAGTTTGGTGAAGATCTGAGTATGTAGTTTTTGACCTTATATGGAACCTCCTTTCTGAAAATTTGAAAATTCTCAAAAAATTCGTCCATAATCTTGATGTCTCCAATCTCTTGTTTTGTACTTTTTTTCCACGTGTCTTGACATCCAATGTATCCCTGCAAAGTTTGGTGAAGATCTGAGTATGTCGTTTTTGACCTTATATTGAACCTCCCATCTGAAAATTTGAAAATTCTTAAAAAATTCGTCGAAAATCTTGATGTCTCCGATCTCTTGTTTTGTACGTTTTTTCCACGTGTCTTGACATGCAAAGTATTCCTGCAAAGTTTGGTGAAGATCTGAGTATGTAGTTTTTGACCTCATCTGGAACATCCTATCTGAAAATTTGAAAATTCTTAAAAAATTCGTCCAAAATCTTGATGTCTCCAATCTCTTGTTTTGTACGTTTTTTCCACGTGTCTTGACATCCAATGTATCCCTGCAATGTTTGGTGAAGATCTGAGTATGTAGTTTTTGACCTTATCTGGAACCTCCCATCTGAAAATTTGAAAATTCCTAAAAAATCCGTCCAAAATCTTGATGACCCCAATCTCTTGTTTTGTACTTTTTTTCCACGTGTCTCGACCTCCAATGTATCCCTGCAAAGTTTGGTGAAGATCTGAGTATGTAGTTTTTGACCTTATATGGAACCTCCTATCTGAAAATTTGAAAATTCTTAAAAAATTCGTCCAAAATCTTGATGTCACCAATCCTATGTTTTGTATGTTTTTTCCACGTGTCTTGACATCCAATGTATCCATGCAAAGTTTGGTGAAGATCTGAGTATGTCGTTTTTGACCTTATCTGGAACCTCCCATCTGAAAATTTGAAAATTCTTAAAAAATTCGTCGAAAATCTTGATGTCTCCGATCTCTTGTTTTGTACGTTTTTTCCACGTGTCTTGACATGCAAAGTATTCCTGCAAAGTTTGGTGAAGATCTGAGTATGTAGTTTTTGACCTCATCTTGAACCTCCTATCTGAAAATTTGAAAATTCTTAAAAAATTCGTCCAAAATTTTGATGTCTCCAATCTCTTGTTTTGTACGTTTTTTCCACGTGTCTTGACATCCAATGTATTCCTGCAATGTTTGGTGGAGATCTGAGTATGTAGTTTTAGACCTTATCTGGAACCTCCTATCTGAAAATTTGAAAATTCTTCAAAAATTCGTCCAAAATCTTGATGTCTCCAATCTCTTGTTTTGTACGTTTTTTCCACGTGTCTCGACCTCCAATGGATCCCTGCAAAGTTTGGTGAAGATCTGAGTATGTCGTTTTTGACCTTATCTGGGACATCCTTTCTGAAAATTTGAAAATTCTTAAAAAATTCGTCCAAAATCTTGATGTCTCCAATCTCTTGTTTTGTACGTTTTCTCCACGTGTCTTGATATCCAATGTATCCCTGCAAAGTTTGGTGAAGATCTGAGTATGTCGTTTTTGACCTTATCTGGAACATCCTTTCTGAAAATTTGAAAATTGTTAAAAAATTCGTCCAAAATCTTGATGTCTCCAATCTCTTTTTTGTACGTTTTTTCCACGTGTCTTGACATCCAATGTATCCCTGCAAAGTTTGGTGAAGATCTGAGTATGTAGTTTTTGACCTTATCTGGAACCTCCCATCTGAAAATTTGAAAATTCTTAAAAAATTCGACCAAAATCTTGATGTCTCCAATCTTTTGTTTTGTACGTTTTTTCCACGTGTCTTGACACATAATGTATCCATGCAAAGTTTGGTGAAGATCTGAGTATGTAGTTTTTGACCTTATATGGAACCTCCTATCTGAAAATTTGAAAATTCTTAAAAAATTCGTCCAAAATCTTGATGTCTCCAATCTCTTGTTTTGTACGTTTTTTCCACGTGTCTTGACATCCAATGTATCCCTGCAAAGTTTGGTGAAGATCTGAGTATGTAGTTTTTGACCTTATCTGGAACCTCCCATCTGAAAATTTGAAAATTCCTAAAAAATCCGTGCAAAATCTTGATGACCCCAATCTCTTGTTTTGTACGTTTTTTCCACGTGTCTTGACATCCAATGTATTCCTGCAATGTTTGGTGAAGATCTGAGTATGTAGTTTTTGACCTTATATGGAACCTCCTATCTGAAAATTTGAAAATTCTTAAAAAATTCGACCAAAATCTTGATGTTCCGAATCCTATGTTTTGTATGTTTTTTCCACGTGTCTTGACATCCAATGTATCCATGCAAAGTTTGGTGAAGATCTGAGTATGTAGTTTTTGACCTTATATTGAACCTCCCATCTGAAAATTTGAAAATTCTTAAAAAATTCGTCCAAAATCTTGATGACCCCAATCTCTTGTTTTGTACGTTTTTTCCACGTGTCTTGACATCCAAAGTATCCCTGCAAAGTTTGGTGAAGATCTGAGTATGTAGTTTTTGACCTTATATGGAACATCCTTTCTGAAAATTTGAAAATTCTTAAAAAATTCGTCGAAAATCTTGATGTCTCCAATCTCTTGTTTTGTACGTTTTTTCCACGTGTCTTGACATCCAATGTATCCCTGCAAAGTTTGGTGAAGATCTGAGTATGTCGTTTTTGACCTTATCTGGAACCTCCCATCTGAAAATTTGAAAATTCTTAAAAAATTCGTCGAAAATCTTGATGTCTCCAATCTCTTGTTTTGTACGTTTTTTCCACGTGTCTTGACATGCAAAGTATCCCTGCAACGTTTGGTGAAGATCTGAGTATGTAGTTTTTGACCTTATCTGGAACCTCCTATCTGAAAATTTGAAAATTCTTCAAAAATTCGTCGAAAATCTTGATGTCTCTAATCTCTTGTTTTGTACGTTTTTTCCACGTGTCTCGACCTCCAATGGATCCCTGCAAAGTTTGGTGAAGATCTGAGTATGTCGTTTTTGACCTTATATTGAACCTCCCATCTGAAAATTTGAAAATTCTTAAAAAATTCGTCGAAAATCTTGATGTCTCCAATCTCTTGTTTTGTACGTTTTTTCCACGTGTCTTGACATCCAATGTATCCCTGCAAAGTTTGGTGAAGATCTGAGTATGTAGTTTTTGACCTTATATGGAACCTCCTATCTGAAAATTTGAAAATTCTTAAAAAATTCGTCCAAAATCTTGATGTCTCCAATCTCTTGTTTTGTACGTTTTTTCCACGTGTCTCGACCTCCAATGGATCAATGCAAAGTTTGGTGAAGATCTGAGTATGTCGTTTTTGACCTTATCTGGAACCTCCCATCTGAAAATTTGAAAATTCTTAAAAAATTTATCGAAAATCTTGATGTCTCCGATCTCTTGTTTTGTACGTTTTTTCCACGTGTCTTGACATGCAAAGTATTCCTGCAAAGTTTGGTGAAGATCTGAGTATGTAGTTTTTGACCTCATCTGGAACCTCCTATCTGAAAATTTGAAAATTCTTAAAAAATTCGTCCAAAATCTTGATGTCTCCAATCTCTTGTTTTGTACGTTTTTTCCACGTGTCTTGACATCCAATGTATCCCTGCAATGTTTGGTGAAGATCTGAGTATGTAGTTTTTGACCTTATCTGGAACCTCCCATCTGAAAATTTGAAAATTCCTAAAAAATCCGTCCAAAATCTTGATGACCCCAATCTCTTGTTTTGTACTTTTTTTTCCACGTGTCTCGACCTCCAATGTATCCCTGCAAAGTTTGGTGAAGATCTGAGTATGTAGTTTTTGACCTTATATGGAACCTCCTATCTGAAAATTTGAAAATTCTTAAAAAATTCGTCCAAAATCTTGATGTCACCAATCCTATGTTTTGTATGTTTTTTCCACGTGTCTTGACATCCAATGTATCCATGCAAAGTTTGGTGAAGATCTGAGTATGTCGTTTTTGACCTTATCTGGAACCTCCCATCTGAAAATTTGAAAATTCTTAAAAAATTCGTCGAAAATCTTGATGTCTCCGATCTCTTGTTTTGTACGTTTTTTCCACGTGTCTTGACATGCAAAGTATTCCTGCAAAGTTTGGTGAAGATCTGAGTATGTAGTTTTTGACCTTATATGGAACCTCCTATCTGAAAATTTGAAAATTCTTAAAAAATTCGTCCAAAATCTTGATGTCTCCAATCTCTTGTTTTGTACGTTTTTTCCACGTGTCTTGACATCCAATGTATCCCTGCAAAGTTTGGTGAAGATCTGAGTATGTAGTTTTTGACCTTATCTGGAACCTCCCATCTGAAAATTTGAAAATTCCTAAAAAATCCGTGCAAAATCTTGATGACCCCAATCTCTTGTTTTGTACGTTTTTTCCACGTGTCTTGACATCCAATGTATCCATGCAAAGTTTGGTGAAGATCTGAGTATGTCGTTTTTGACCTTATCTGGAACCTCCCATCTGAAAATTTGAAAATTCTTAAAAAATTCGTCGAAAATCTTGATGTCTCCAATCTCTTGTTTTGTACGTTTTTTCCACGTGTCTTGACATGCAAAGTATCCCTGCAACGTTTGGTGAAGATCTGAGTATGTAGTTTTTGACCTTATCTGGAACCTCCTATCTGAAAATTTGAAAATTCTTCAAAAATTCGTCGAAAATCTTGATGTCTCCAATCTCTTGTTTTGTACGTTTTTTCCACGTGTCTTGACATCCAATGTATCCCTGCAATGTTTGGTGGAGATCTGAGTATGTAGTTTTTGACCTTATCTGGGATCTCCTATCAGAAAATTTGAAAATTCTTCAAAAATTCGTCCAAAATCTTGATGTCTCCAATCTCTTGTTTTGTACGTTTTTTCCACGTGTCTCGACCTCCAATGTATCCCTGCAAAGTTTGGTGAAGATCTGAGTATGTCGTTTTTGACCTTATCTGGAACATCCTTTCTGAAAATTTGAAAATTCTTAAAAAATTCGTCGAAAATCTTGATGTCTCCAATCTCTTGTTTTGTACGTTTTTTCCACGTGTCTTGACATCCAATGTATCCCTGCAAAGTTTGGTGAAGATCTGAGTATGTAGTTTTTGACCTTATATGGAACCTCCTTTCTGAAAATTTGAAAATTCTCAAAAAATTCGTCCATAATCTTGATGTCTCCAATCTCTTGTTTTGTACGTTTTTTCCACGTGTCTTGACATCCAATGTATCCCTGCAAAGTTTGGTGAAGATCTGAGTATGTAGTTTTTGACCTTATCTGGAACCTCCCATCTGAAAATTTGAAATTTCTTAAAAAATTCGACCAAAATCTTGATGTCTCCAATCTTTTGTTTTGTACGTTTTTTCCACGTGTCTTGACACATAATGTATCCATGCAAAGTTTGGTGAAGATCTGAGTATGTAGTTTTTGACCTTATATGGAACCTCCTATCTGAAAATTTGAAAATTCTTAAAAAATTCGTCGAAAATCTTGATGTCTCCGATCTCTTGTTTTGTACGTTTTTTCCACGTGTCTTGACATGCAAAGTATTCCTGCAAAGTTTGGTGAAGATCTGAGTATGTAGTTTTTGACCTCATCTGGAACCTCCTATCTGAAAATTTGAAAATTCTTAAAAAATTCGTCCAAAATTTTGATGTCTCCAATCTCTTGTTTTGTACGTTTTTTCCACGTGTCTTGACATCCAATGTATCCCTGCAAAGTTTGGTGAAGATCTGAGTATGTAGTTTTTGACCTTATCTGGAACCTCCCATCTGAAAATTTGAAAATTCTTAAAAAATTCGTCGAAAATCTTGATGTCTCCGATCTCTTGTTTTGTACGTTTTTTCCACGTGTCTTGACATCCAATGTATCCCTGCAAAGTTTGGTGAAGATCTGAGTATGTAGTTTTTGACCTTATATGGAACCTCCTTTCTGAAAATTTGAAAATTCTCAAAAAATTCGTCCATAATCTTGATGTCTCCAATCTCTTGTTTTGTACGTTTTTTCCACGTGTCTTGACATCCAATGTATCCCTGCAAAGTTTGGTGAAGATCTGAGTATGTCGTTTTTGACCTTATATTGAACCTCCCATCTGAAAATTTGAAAATTCTTAAAAAATTCGTCGAAAATCTTGATGTCTCCGATCTCTTGTTTTGTACGTTTTTTCCACGTGTCTTGACATGCAAAGTATTCCTGCAAAGTTTGGTGAAGATCTGAGTATGTAGTTTTTGACCTCATCTGGAACATCCTATCTGAAAATTTGAAAATTCTTAAAAAATTCGTCCAAAATCTTGATGTCTCCAATCTCTTGTTTTGTACGTTTTTTCCACGTGTCTTGACATCCAATGTATCCCTGCAATGTTTGGTGAAGATCTGAGTATGTAGTTTTTGACCTTATCTGGAACCTCCCATCTGAAAATTTGAAAATTCCTAAAAAATCCGTCCAAAATCTTGATGACCCCAATCTCTTGTTTTGTACTTTTTTTCCACGTGTCTCGACCTCCAATGTATCCCTGCAAAGTTTGGTGAAGATCTGAGTATGTAGTTTTTGACCTTATATGGAACCTCCTATCTGAAAATTTGAAAATTCTTAAAAAATTCGTCCAAAATCTTGATGTCACCAATCCTATGTTTTGTATGTTTTTTCCACGTGTCTTGACATCCAATGTATCCATGCAAAGTTTGGTGAAGATCTGAGTATGTCGTTTTTGACCTTATCTGGAACCTCCCATCTGAAAATTTGAAAATTCTTAAAAAATTCGTCGAAAATCTTGATGTCTCCGATCTCTTGTTTTGTACGTTTTTTCCACGTGTCTTGACATGCAAAGTATTCCTGCAAAGTTTGGTGAAGATCTGAGTATGTAGTTTTTGACCTCATCTTGAACCTCCTATCTGAAAATTTGAAAATTCTTAAAAAATTCGTCCAAAATTTTGATGTCTCCAATCTCTTGTTTTGTACGTTTTTTCCACGTGTCTTGACATCCAATGTATTCCTGCAATGTTTGGTGGAGATCTGAGTATGTAGTTTTAGACCTTATCTGGAACCTCCTATCTGAAAATTTGAAAATTCTTCAAAAATTCGTCCAAAATCTTGATGTCTCCAATCTCTTGTTTTGTACGTTTTTTCCACGTGTCTCGACCTCCAATGGATCCCTGCAAAGTTTGGTGAAGATCTGAGTATGTCGTTTTTGACCTTATCTGGGACATCCTTTCTGAAAATTTGAAAATTCTTAAAAAATTCGTCCAAAATCTTGATGTCTCCAATCTCTTGTTTTGTACGTTTTCTCCACGTGTCTTGATATCCAATGTATCCCTGCAAAGTTTGGTGAAGATCTGAGTATGTCGTTTTTGACCTTATCTGGAACATCCTTTCTGAAAATTTGAAAATTGTTAAAAAATTCGTCCAAAATCTTGATGTCTCCAATCTCTTTTTTGTACGTTTTTTCCACGTGTCTTGACATCCAATGTATCCCTGCAAAGTTTGGTGAAGATCTGAGTATGTAGTTTTTGACCTTATCTGGAACCTCCCATCTGAAAATTTGAAAATTCTTAAAAAATTCGACCAAAATCTTGATGTCTCCAATCTTTTGTTTTGTACGTTTTTTCCACGTGTCTTGACACATAATGTATCCATGCAAAGTTTGGTGAAGATCTGAGTATGTAGTTTTTGACCTTATATGGAACCTCCTATCTGAAAATTTGAAAATTCTTAAAAAATTCGTCCAAAATCTTGATGTCTCCAATCTCTTGTTTTGTACGTTTTTTCCACGTGTCTTGACATCCAATGTATCCCTGCAAAGTTTGGTGAAGATCTGAGTATGTAGTTTTTGACCTTATCTGGAACCTCCCATCTGAAAATTTGAAAATTCCTAAAAAATCCGTGCAAAATCTTGATGACCCCAATCTCTTGTTTTGTACGTTTTTTCCACGTGTCTTGACATCCAATGTATTCCTGCAATGTTTGGTGAAGATCTGAGTATGTAGTTTTTGACCTTATATGGAACCTCCTATCTGAAAATTTGAAAATTCTTAAAAAATTCGACCAAAATCTTGATGTTCCGAATCCTATGTTTTGTATGTTTTTTCCACGTGTCTTGACATCCAATGTATCCATGCAAAGTTTGGTGAAGATCTGAGTATGTAGTTTTTGACCTTATATTGAACCTCCCATCTGAAAATTTGAAAATTCTTAAAAAATTCGTCCAAAATCTTGATGACCCCAATCTCTTGTTTTGTACGTTTTTTCCACGTGTCTTGACATCCAAAGTATCCCTGCAAAGTTTGGTGAAGATCTGAGTATGTAGTTTTTGACCTTATATGGAACATCCTTTCTGAAAATTTGAAAATTCTTAAAAAATTCGTCGAAAATCTTGATGTCTCCAATCTCTTGTTTTGTACGTTTTTTCCACGTGTCTTGACATCCAATGTATCCCTGCAAAGTTTGGTGAAGATCTGAGTATGTCGTTTTTGACCTTATCTGGAACCTCCCATCTGAAAATTTGAAAATTCTTAAAAAATTCGTCGAAAATCTTGATGTCTCCAATCTCTTGTTTTGTACGTTTTTTCCACGTGTCTTGACATGCAAAGTATCCCTGCAACGTTTGGTGAAGATCTGAGTATGTAGTTTTTGACCTTATCTGGAACCTCCTATCTGAAAATTTGAAAATTCTTCAAAAATTCGTCGAAAATCTTGATGTCTCTAATCTCTTGTTTTGTACGTTTTTTCCACGTGTCTCGACCTCCAATGGATCCCTGCAAAGTTTGGTGAAGATCTGAGTATGTCGTTTTTGACCTTATATTGAACCTCCCATCTGAAAATTTGAAAATTCTTAAAAAATTCGTCGAAAATCTTGATGTCTCCAATCTCTTGTTTTGTACGTTTTTTCCACGTGTCTTGACATCCAATGTATCCCTGCAAAGTTTGGTGAAGATCTGAGTATGTAGTTTTTGACCTTATATGGAACCTCCTATCTGAAAATTTGAAAATTCTTAAAAAATTCGTCCAAAATCTTGATGTCTCCAATCTCTTGTTTTGTACGTTTTTTCCACGTGTCTCGACCTCCAATGGATCAATGCAAAGTTTGGTGAAGATCTGAGTATGTCGTTTTTGACCTTATCTGGAACCTCCCATCTGAAAATTTGAAAATTCTTAAAAAATTCGTCGAAAATCTTGATGTCTCCGATCTCTTGTTTTGTACGTTTTTTCCACGTGTCTTGACATGCAAAGTATTCCTGCAAAGTTTGGTGAAGATCTGAGTATGTAGTTTTTGACCTCATCTGGAACCTCCTATCTGAAAATTTGAAAATTCTTAAAAAATTCGTCCAAAATCTTGATGTCTCCAATCTCTTGTTTTGTACGTTTTTTCCACGTGTCTTGACATCCAATGTATCCCTGCAATGTTTGGTGAAGATCTGAGTATGTAGTTTTTGACCTTATCTGGAACCTCCCATCTGAAAATTTGAAAATTCCTAAAAAATCCGTCCAAAATCTTGATGACCCCAATCTCTTGTTTTGTACTTTTTTTTCCACGTGTCTCGACCTCCAATGTATCCCTGCAAAGTTTGGTGAAGATCTGAGTATGTAGTTTTTGACCTTATATGGAACCTCCTATCTGAAAATTTGAAAATTCTTAAAAAATTCGTCCAAAATCTTGATGTCACCAATCCTATGTTTTGTATGTTTTTTCCACGTGTCTTGACATCCAATGTATCCATGCAAAGTTTGGTGAAGATCTGAGTATGTCGTTTTTGACCTTATCTGGAACCTCCCATCTGAAAATTTGAAAATTCTTAAAAAATTCGTCGAAAATCTTGATGTCTCCGATCTCTTGTTTTGTACGTTTTTTCCACGTGTCTTGACATGCAAAGTATTCCTGCAAAGTTTGGTGAAGATCTGAGTATGTAGTTTTTGACCTTATATGGAACCTCCTATCTGAAAATTTGAAAATTCTTAAAAAATTCGTCCAAAATCTTGATGTCTCCAATCTCTTGTTTTGTACGTTTTTTCCACGTGTCTTGACATCCAATGTATCCCTGCAAAGTTTGGTGAAGATCTGAGTATGTAGTTTTTGACCTTATCTGGAACCTCCCATCTGAAAATTTGAAAATTCCTAAAAAATCCGTGCAAAATCTTGATGACCCCAATCTCTTGTTTTGTACGTTTTTTCCACGTGTCTTGACATCCAATGTATCCATGCAAAGTTTGGTGAAGATCTGAGTATGTCGTTTTTGACCTTATCTGGAACCTCCCATCTGAAAATTTGAAAATTCTTAAAAAATTCGTCGAAAATCTTGATGTCTCCAATCTCTTGTTTTGTACGTTTTTTCCACGTGTCTTGACATGCAAAGTATCCCTGCAACGTTTGGTGAAGATCTGAGTATGTAGTTTTTGACCTTATCTGGAACCTCCTATCTGAAAATTTGAAAATTCTTCAAAAATTCGTCGAAAATCTTGATGTCTCCAATCTCTTGTTTTGTACGTTTTTTCCACGTGTCTTGACATCCAATGTATCCCTGCAATGTTTGGTGGAGATCTGAGTATGTAGTTTTTGACCTTATCTGGGATCTCCTATCAGAAAATTTGAAAATTCTTCAAAAATTCGTCCAAAATCTTGATGTCTCCAATCTCTTGTTTTGTACGTTTTTTCCACGTGTCTCGACCTCCAATGTATCCCTGCAAAGTTTGGTGAAGATCTGAGTATGTCGTTTTTGACCTTATCTGGAACATCCTTTCTGAAAATTTGAAAATTCTTAAAAAATTCGTCGAAAATCTTGATGTCTCCAATCTCTTGTTTTGTACGTTTTTTCCACGTGTCTTGACATCCAATGTATCCCTGCAAAGTTTGGTGAAGATCTGAGTATGTAGTTTTTGACCTTATATGGAACCTCCTTTCTGAAAATTTGAAAATTCTCAAAAAATTCGTCCATAATCTTGATGTCTCCAATCTCTTGTTTTGTACGTTTTTTCCACGTGTCTTGACATCCAATGTATCCCTGCAAAGTTTGGTGAAGATCTGAGTATGTAGTTTTTGACCTTATCTGGAACCTCCCATCTGAAAATTTGAAATTTCTTAAAAAATTCGACCAAAATCTTGATGTCTCCAATCTTTTGTTTTGTACGTTTTTTCCACGTGTCTTGACACATAATGTATCCATGCAAAGTTTGGTGAAGATCTGAGTATGTAGTTTTTGACCTTATATGGAACCTCCTATCTGAAAATTTGAAAATTCTTAAAAAATTCGTCGAAAATCTTGATGTCTCCGATCTCTTGTTTTGTACGTTTTTTCCACGTGTCTTGACATGCAAAGTATTCCTGCAAAGTTTGGTGAAGATCTGAGTATGTAGTTTTTGACCTCATCTGGAACCTCCTATCTGAAAATTTGAAAATTCTTAAAAAATTCGTCCAAAATTTTGATGTCTCCAATCTCTTGTTTTGTACGTTTTTTCCACGTGTCTTGACATCCAATGTATCCCTGCAAAGTTTGGTGAAGATCTGAGTATGTAGTTTTTGACCTTATCTGGAACCTCCCATCTGAAAATTTGAAAATTCTTAAAAAATTCGTCGAAAATCTTGATGTCTCCGATCTCTTGTTTTGTACGTTTTTTCCACGTGTCTTGACATCCAATGTATCCCTGCAAAGTTTGGTGAAGATCTGAGTATGTAGTTTTTGACCTTATATGGAACCTCCTTTCTGAAAATTTGAAAATTCTCAAAAAATTCGTCCATAATCTTGATGTCTCCAATCTCTTGTTTTGTACGTTTTTTCCACGTGTCTTGACATCCAATGTATCCCTGCAAAGTTTGGTGAAGATCTGAGTATGTCGTTTTTGACCTTATATTGAACCTCCCATCTGAAAATTTGAAAATTCTTAAAAAATTCGTCGAAAATCTTGATGTCTCCGATCTCTTGTTTTGTACGTTTTTTCCACGTGTCTTGACATGCAAAGTATTCCTGCAAAGTTTGGTGAAGATCTGAGTATGTAGTTTTTGACCTCATCTGGAACATCCTATCTGAAAATTTGAAAATTCTTAAAAAATTCGTCCAAAATCTTGATGTCTCCAATCTCTTGTTTTGTACGTTTTTTCCACGTGTCTTGACATCCAATGTATCCCTGCAATGTTTGGTGAAGATCTGAGTATGTAGTTTTTGACCTTATCTGGAACCTCCCATCTGAAAATTTGAAAATTCCTAAAAAATCCGTCCAAAATCTTGATGACCCCAATCTCTTGTTTTGTACTTTTTTTCCACGTGTCTCGACCTCCAATGTATCCCTGCAAAGTTTGGTGAAGATCTGAGTATGTAGTTTTTGACCTTATATGGAACCTCCTATCTGAAAATTTGAAAATTCTTAAAAAATTCGTCCAAAATCTTGATGTCACCAATCCTATGTTTTGTATGTTTTTTCCACGTGTCTTGACATCCAATGTATCCATGCAAAGTTTGGTGAAGATCTGAGTATGTCGTTTTTGACCTTATCTGGAACCTCCCATCTGAAAATTTGAAAATTCTTAAAAAATTCGTCGAAAATCTTGATGTCTCCGATCTCTTGTTTTGTACGTTTTTTCCACGTGTCTTGACATGCAAAGTATTCCTGCAAAGTTTGGTGAAGATCTGAGTATGTAGTTTTTGACCTCATCTGGAACCTCCTATCTGAAAATTTGAAAATTCTTAAAAAATTCGTCCAAAATTTTGATGTCTCCAATCTCTTGTTTTGTACGTTTTTTCCACGTGTCTTGACATCCAATGTATTCCTGCAATGTTTGGTGGAGATCTGAGTATGTAAATTTAGACCTTATCTGGAACCTCCTATCTGAAAATTTGAAAATTCTTCAAAAATTCGTCCAAAATCTTGATGTCTCCAATCTCTTGTTTTGTACGTTTTTTCCACGTGTCTCGACCTCCAATGGATCCCTGCAAAGTTTGGTGAAGATCTGAGTATGTCGTTTTTGACCTTATCTGGGACATCCTTTCTGAAAATTTGAAAATTCTTAAAAAATTCGTCCAAAATCTTGATGTCTCCAATCTCTTGTTTTGTACGTTTTTTCCACGTGTCTTGATATCCAATGTATCCCTGCAAAGTTTGGTGAAGATCTGAGTATGTCGTTTTTGACCTTATCTGGAACATCCTTTCTGAAAATTTGAAAATTGTTAAAAAATTCGTCCAAAATCTTGATGTCTCCAATCTCTTTTTTGTACGTTTTTTCCACGTGTCTTGACATCCAATGTATCCCTGCAAAGTTTGGTGAAGATCTGAGTATGTAGTTTTTGACCTTATCTGGAACCTCCCATCTGAAAATTTGAAAATTCTTAAAAAATTCGACCAAAATCTTGATGTCTCCAATCTTTTGTTTTGTACGTTTTTTCCACGTGTCTTGACACATAATGTATCCATGCAAAGTTTGGTGAAGATCTGAGTATGTAGTTTTTGACCTTATATGGAACCTCCTATCTGAAAATTTGAAAATTCTTAAAAAATTCGTCCAAAATCTTGATGTCTCCAATCTCTTGTTTTGTACGTTTTTTCCACGTGTCTTGACATCCAATGTATCCCTGCAAAGTTTGGTGAAGATCTGAGTATGTAGTTTTTGACCTTATCTGGAACCTCCCATCTGAAAATTTGAAAATTCCTAAAAAATCCGTGCAAAATCTTGATGACCCCAATCTCTTGTTTTGTACGTTTTTTCCACGTGTCTTGACATCCAATGTATTCCTGCAATGTTTGGTGAAGATCTGAGTATGTAGTTTTTGACCTTATATGGAACCTCCTATCTGAAAATTTGAAAATTCTTAAAAAATTCGACCAAAATCTTGATGTTCCGAATCCTATGTTTTGTATGTTTTTTCCACGTGTCTTGACATCCAATGTATCCATGCAAAGTTTGGTGAAGATCTGAGTATGTAGTTTTTGACCTTATATTGAACCTCCCATCTGAAAATTTGAAAATTCTTAAAAAATTCGTCCAAAATCTTGATGACCCCAATCTCTTGTTTTGTACGTTTTTTCCACGTGTCTTGACATCCAAAGTATCCCTGCAAAGTTTGGTGAAGATCTGAGTATGTAGTTTTTGACCTTATATGGAACATCCTTTCTGAAAATTTGAAAATTCTTAAAAAATTCGTCGAAAATCTTGATGTCTCCAATCTCTTGTTTTGTACGTTTTTTCCACGTGTCTTGACATCCAAAGTATCCCTGCAAAGTTTGGTGAAGATCTGAGTATGTAGTTTTTGACCTTATATGGAACATCCTTTCTGAAAATTTGAAAATTCTTAAAAAATTCGTCCAAAATCTTGATGTCTCCAATCTCTTGTTTTGTACGTTTTTTCCACGTGTCTTGATATCCAATGTATCCCTGCAAAGTTTGGTGAAGATCTGAGTATGTCGTTTTTGACCTTATCTGGAACATCCTTTCTGAAAATTTGAAAATTGTTAAAAAATTCGTCCAAAATCTTGATGACCCCAATCTCTTGTTTTGTACGTTTTTTCCACGTGTCTTGACATCCAATGTATCCCTGCAAAGTTTGGTGAAGATCTGAGTATGTAGTTTTTGACCTCATCTGGAACCTCCTATCTGAAAATTTGAAAATTCTTAAAAAATTCGTCCAAAATTTTGATGTCTCCCATCTCTTGTTTTGTACGTTTTTTCCACGTGTCTTGACATCCAATGTATCCCTGCAATGTTTGGTGAAGATCTGAGTATGTAGTTTTTGACCTTATCTGGAACCTCCCATCTGAAAATTTGAAAATTCCTAAAAAATCCGTCCAAAATCTTGATGACCCCAATCTCTTGTTTTGTACGTTTTTTCCACGTGTCTTGACATCCAATGTATCCCTGCAAAGTTTGGTGAAGATCTGAGTATGTAGTTTTTGACCTTATCTGGAACCTCCCATCTGAAAATTTGAAAATTCCTAAAAAATCCGTCCAAAATCTTGATGACCCCAATCTCTTGTTTTGTACTTTTTTTCCACGTGTCTCGACCTCCAATGTATCCCTGCAAAGTTTGGTGAAGATCTGAGTATGTAGTTTTTGACCTTATATGGAACCTCCTATCTGAAAATTTGAAAATTCTTAAAAAATTCGTCCAAAATCTTGATGTCACCAATCCTATGTTTTGTATGTTTTTTCCACGTGTCTTGACATCCAATGTATCCATGCAAAGTTTGGTGAAGATCTGAGTATGTCGTTTTTGACCTTATCTGGAACCTCCCATCTGAAAATTTGAAAATTCTTAAAAAATTCGTCGAAAATCTTGATGTCTCCGATCTCTTGTTTTGTACGTTTTTTCCACGTGTCTTGACATGCAAAGTATTCCTGCAAAGTTTGGTGAAGATCTGAGTATGTAGTTTTTGACCTCATCTGGAACCTCCTATCTGAAAATTTGAAAATTCTTAAAAAATTCGTCCAAAATTTTGATGTCTCCAATCTCTTGTTTTGTACGTTTTTTCCACGTGTCTTGACATCCAATGTATTCCTGCAATGTTTGGTGGAGATCTGAGTATGTAGTTTTAGACCTTATCTGGAACCTCCTATCTGAAAATTTGAAAATTCTTCAAAAATTCGTCCAAAATCTTGATGTCTCCAATCTCTTGTTTTGTACGTTTTTTCCACGTGTCTCGACCTCCAATGGATCCCTGCAAAGTTTGGTGAAGATCTGAGTATGTCGTTTTTGACCTTATCTGGGACATCCTTTCTGAAAATTTGAAAATTCTTAAAAAATTCGTCCAAAATCTTGATGTCTCCAATCTCTTGTTTTGTACGTTTTTTCCACGTGTCTTGATATCCAATGTATCCCTGCAAAGTTTGGTGAAGATCTGAGTATGTCGTTTTTGACCTTATCTGGAACATCCTTTCTGAAAATTTGAAAATTGTTAAAAAATTCGTCCAAAATCTTGATGTCTCCAATCTCTTTTTTGTACGTTTTTTCCACGTGTCTTGACATCCAATGTATCCCTGCAAAGTTTGGTGAAGATCTGAGTATGTAGTTTTTGACCTTATCTGGAACCTCCCATCTGAAAATTTGAAAATTCTTAAAAAATTCGACCAAAATCTTGATGTCTCCAATCTTTTGTTTTGTACGTTTTTTCCACGTGTCTTGACACATAATGTATCCATGCAAAGTTTGGTGAAGATCTGAGTATGTAGTTTTTGACCTTATATGGAACCTCCTATCTGAAAATTTGAAAATTCTTAAAAAATTCGTCCAAAATCTTGATGTCTCCAATCTCTTGTTTTGTACGTTTTTTCCACGTGTCTTGACATCCAATGTATCCCTGCAAAGTTTGGTGAAGATCTGAGTATGTAGTTTTTGACCTTATCTGGAACCTCCCATCTGAAAATTTGAAAATTCCTAAAAAATCCGTGCAAAATCTTGATGACCCCAATCTCTTGTTTTGTACGTTTTTTCCACGTGTCTTGACATCCAATGTATTCCTGCAATGTTTGGTGAAGATCTGAGTATGTAGTTTTTGACCTTATATGGAACCTCCTATCTGAAAATTTGAAAATTCTTAAAAAATTCGACCAAAATCTTGATGTTCCGAATCCTATGTTTTGTATGTTTTTTCCACGTGTCTTGACATCCAATGTATCCATGCAAAGTTTGGTGAAGATCTGAGTATGTAGTTTTTGACCTTATATTGAACCTCCCATCTGAAAATTTGAAAATTCTTAAAAAATTCGTCCAAAATCTTGATGACCCCAATCTCTTGTTTTGTACGTTTTTTCCACGTGTCTTGACATCCAAAGTATCCCTGCAAAGTTTGGTGAAGATCTGAGTATGTAGTTTTTGACCTTATATGGAACATCCTTTCTGAAAATTTGAAAATTCTTAAAAAATTCGTCGAAAATCTTGATGTCTCCAATCTCTTGTTTTGTACGTTTTTTCCACGTGTCTTGACATCCAAAGTATCCCTGCAAAGTTTGGTGAAGATCTGAGTATGTAGTTTTTGACCTTATATGGAACATCCTTTCTGAAAATTTGAAAATTCTTAAAAAATTCGTCCAAAATCTTGATGTCTCCAATCTCTTGTTTTGTACGTTTTTTCCACGTGTCTTGATATCCAATGTATCCCTGCAAAGTTTGGTGAAGATCTGAGTATGTCGTTTTTGACCTTATCTGGAACATCCTTTCTGAAAATTTGAAAATTGTTAAAAAATTCGTCCAAAATCTTGATGACCCCAATCTCTTGTTTTGTACGTTTTTTCCACGTGTCTTGACATCCAATGTATCCCTGCAAAGTTTGGTGAAGATCTGAGTATGTAGTTTTTGACCTCATCTGGAACCTCCTATCTGAAAATTTGAAAATTCTTAAAAAATTCGTCCAAAATTTTGATGTCTCCCATCTCTTGTTTTGTACGTTTTTTCCACGTGTCTTGACATCCAATGTATCCCTGCAATGTTTGGTGAAGATCTGAGTATGTAGTTTTTGACCTTATCTGGAACCTCCCATCTGAAAATTTGAAAATTCCTAAAAAATCCGTCCAAAATCTTGATGACCCCAATCTCTTGTTTTGTACGTTTTTTCCACGTGTCTTGACATCCAATGTATCCCTGCAAAGTTTGGTGAAGATCTGAGTATGTAGTTTTTGACCTTATCTGGAACCTCCCATCTGAAAATTTGAAAATTCCTAAAAAATCCGTCCAAAATCTTGATGACCCCAATCTCTTGTTTTGTACGTTTTTTCCACGTGTCTTGACATCCAATGTATCCCTGCAAAGTTTGGTGAAGATCTGAGTATGTAGTTTTTGACCTTATCTGGAACCTCCTATCTGAAAATTTGAAAATTCTTAAAAAATTCGTCCAAAATCTTGATGTCTCCAATCTCTTGTTTTGTACGTTTTTTCCACGTGTCTTGATATCCAATGTATCCCTGCAAAGTTTGGTGAAGATCTGAGTATGTCGATTTTGACCTTATCTGGAACATCCTTTCTGAAAATTTGAAAATTGTTAAAAAATTCGTCCAAAATCTTGATGTCTCCAATCTCTTTTTTGTACGTTTTTTCCACGTGTCTTGACATCCAATGTATCCCTGCAAAGTTTGGTGAAGATCTGAGTATGTAGTTTTTGACCTTATCTGGAACCTCCCATCTGAAAATTTGAAAATTCTTAAAAAATTCGACCAAAATCTTGATGTCTCCAATCTTTTGTTTTGTACGTTTTTTCCACGTGTCTTGATACATAATGTATCCATGCAAAGTTTGGTGAAGATCTGAGTATGTAGTTTTTGACCTTATATGGAACCTCCTATCTGAAAATTTGAAAATGCTTAAAAAATTCGTCCAAAATCTTGATGTCTCCAATCTCTTGTTTTGTACGTTTTTTCCACGTGTCTTGACATCCAATGTATCCCTGCAAAGTTTGGTGAAGATCTGAGTATGTAGTTTTTGACCTTATCTGGAACCTCCCATCTGAAAATTTGAAAATTCCTAAAAAATCCGTGCAAAATCTTGATGACCCCAATCTCTTGTTTTGTACGTTTTTCCACGTGTCTTGACATCCAATGTATCCATGCAAAGTTTGGTGAAGATCTGAGTATGTCGTTTTTGACCTTATCTGGAACCTCCCATCTGAAAATTTGAAAATTCTTAAAAAATTCGTCGAAAATCTTGATGTCTCCAATCTCTTGTTTTGTACGTTTTTTCCACGTGTCTTGACATGCAAAGTATCCCTGCAACGTTTGGTGAAGATCTGAGTATGTAGTTTTTGACCTTATCTGGAACCTCCTATCTGAAAATTTGAAAATTCTTCAAAAATTCGTCGAAAATCTTGATGTCTCCAATCTCTTGTTTTGTACGTTTTTTCCACGTGTCTTGACATCCAATGTATCCCTGCAATGTTTGGTGGAGATCTGAGTATGTAGTTTTTGACCTTATCTGGGACCTCCTATCAGAAAATTTGAAAATTCTTCAAAAATTCGTCCAAAATCTTGATGTCTCCAATCTCTTGTTTTGTACGTTTTTTCCACGTGTCTCGACCTTCAATGTATCCCTGCAAAGTTTGGTGAAGATCTGAGTATGTCGTTTTCGACCTTATCTGGAACATCCTTTCTGAAAATTTGAAAATTCTTAAAAAATTCGTCGAAAATCTTGATGTCTCCAATCTCTTGTTTTGTACGTTTTTTCCACGTGTCTTGACATCCAATGTATCCCTGCAAAGTTTGGTGAAGATCTGAGTATGTAGTTTTTGACCTTATATGGAACCTCCTTTCTGAAAATTTGAAAATTCTCAAAAAATTCGTCCATAATCTTGATGTCTCCAATCTCTTGTTTTGTACGTTTTTTCCACGTGTCTTGACATCCAATGTATCCCTGCAAAGTTTGGTGAAGATCTGAGTATGTAGTTTTTGACCTTATCTGGAACCTCCTATCTGAAAATTTGAAAATTCTTAAAAAATTCGTCCAAAATCTTGATGTCACCAATCCTATGTTTTGTATGTTTTTTCCACGTGTCTTGACATCCAATGTATCCATGCAAAGTTTGGTGAAGATCTGAGTATGTCGTTTTTGACCTTATCTGGAACCTCCCATCTGAAAATTTGAAAATTCTTAAAAAATTCGTCGAAAATCTTGATGTCTCCGATCTCTTGTTTTGTACGTTTTTTCCACGTGTCTTGACATGCAAAGTATTCCTGCAAAGTTTGGTGAAGATCTGAGTATGTAGTTTTTGACCTTATATGGAACCTCCTATCTGAAAATTTGAAAATTCTTAAAAAATTCGTCCAAAATCTTGATGTCTCCAATCTCTTGTTTTGTACGTTTTTTCCACGTGTCTTGACATCCAATGTATCCCTGCAAAGTTTGGTGAAGATCTGAGTATGTAGTTTTTGACCTTATCTGGAACCTCCCATCTGAAAATTTGAAAATTCCTAAAAAATCCGTGCAAAATCTTGATGACCCCAATCTCTTGTTTTGTACGTTTTTTCCACGTGTCTTGACATCCAATGTATCCATGCAAAGTTTGGTGAAGATCTGAGTATGTCGTTTTTGACCTTATCTGGAACCTCCCATCTGAAAATTTGAAAATTCTTAAAAAATTCGTCGAAAATCTTGATGTCTCCAATCTCTTGTTTTGTACGTTTTTTCCACGTGTCTTGACATGCAAAGTATCCCTGCAACGTTTGGTGAAGATCTGAGTATGTAGTTTTTGACCTTATCTGGAACCTCCTATCTGAAAATTTGAAAATTCTTCAAAAATTCGTCGAAAATCTTGATGTCTCCAATCTCTTGTTTTGTACGTTTTTTCCACGTGTCTTGACATCCAATGTATCCCTGCAATGTTTGGTGGAGATCTGAGTATGTAGTTTTTGACCTTATCTGGGACCTCCTATCAGAAAATTTGAAAATTCTTCAAAAATTCGTCCAAAATCTTGATGTCTCCAATCTCTTGTTTTGTACGTTTTTTCCACGTGTCTCGACCTCCAATGTATCCCTGCAAAGTTTGGTGAAGATCTGAGTATGTCGTTTTTGACCTTATCTGGAACATCCTTTCTGAAAATTTGAAAATTCTTAAAAAATTCGTCGAAAATCTTGATGTCTCCAATCTCTTGTTTTGTACGTTTTTTCCACGTGTCTTGACATCCAATGTATTCCTGCAAAGTTTGGTGAAGATCTGAGTATGTAGTTTTTGACCTCATCTGGAACATCCTATCTGAAAATTTGAAAATTCTTAAAAAAATTCGTCCAAAATCTTGATGTCTCCAATCTCTTGTTTTGTACGTTTTTTCCACGTGTCTTGACATCCAATGTATCCCTGCAATGTTTGGTGAAGATCTGAGTATGTAGTTTTTGACCTTATCTGGAACCTCCCATCTGAAAATTTGAAAATTCCTAAAAAATCCGTCCAAAATCTTGATGACCCCAATCTCTTGTTTTGTACTTTTTTTCCACGTGTCTCGACCTCCAATGTATCCCTGCAAAGTTTGGTGAAGATCTGAGTATGTAGTTTTTGACCTTATATGGAACCTCCTATCTGAAAATTTGAAAATTCTTAAAAAATTCGTCCAAAATCTTGATGTCACCAATCCTATGTTTTGTATGTTTTTTCCACGTGTCTTGACATCCAATGTATCCATGCAAAGTTTGGTGAAGATCTGAGTATGTCGTTTTTGACCTTATCTGGAACCTCCCATCTGAAAATTTGAAAATTCTTAAAAAATTCGTCGAAAATCTTGATGTCTCCGATCTCTTGTTTTGTACGTTTTTTCCACGTGTCTTGACATGCAAAGTATTCCTGCAAAGTTTGGTGAAGATCTGAGTATGTAGTTTTTGACCTCATCTGGAACCTCCTATCTGAAAATTTGAAAATTCTTAAAAAATTCGTCCAAAATTTTGATGTCTCCAATCTCTTGTTTTGTACGTTTTTTCCACGTGTCTTGACATCCAATGTATTCCTGCAATGTTTGGTGGAGATCTGAGTATGTAGTTTTAGACCTTATCTGGAACCTCCTATCTGAAAATTTGAAAATTCTTCAAAAATTCGTCCAAAATCTTGATGTCTCCAATCTCTTGTTTTGTACGTTTTTTCCACGTGTCTCGACCTCCAATGGATCCCTGCAAAGTTTGGTGAAGATCTGAGTATGTCGTTTTTGACCTTATCTGGGACATCCTTTCTGAAAATTTGAAAATTCTTAAAAAATTCGTCCAAAATCTTGATGTCTCCAATCTCTTGTTTTGTACGTTTTTTCCACGTGTCTTGATATCCAATGTATCCCTGCAAAGTTTGGTGAAGATCTGAGTATGTCGTTTTTGACCTTATCTGGAACATCCTTTCTGAAAATTTGAAAATTGTTAAAAAATTCGTCCAAAATCTTGATGTCTCCAATCTCTTTTTTGTACGTTTTTTCCACGTGTCTTGACATCCAATGTATCCCTGCAAAGTTTGGTGAAGATCTGAGTATGTAGTTTTTGACCTTACCTGGAACCTCCCATCTGAAAATTTGAAAATTCTTAAAAAATTCGACCAAAATCTTGATGTCTCCAATCTTTTGTTTTGTACGTTTTTTCCACGTGTCTTGACACATAATGTATCCATGCAAAGTTTGGTGAAGATCTGAGTATGTAGTTTTTGACCTTATATGGAACCTCCTATCTGAAAATTTGAAAATTCTTAAAAAATTCGTCCAAAATCTTGATGTCTCCAATCTCTTGTTTTGTACGTTTTTTCCACGTGTCTTGACATCCAATGTATCCCTGCAAAGTTTGGTGAAGATCTGAGTATGTAGTTTTTGACCTTATCTGGAACCTCCCATCTGAAAATTTGAAAATTCCTAAAAAATCCGTGCAAAATCTTGATGACCCCAATCTCTTGTTTTGTACGTTTTTTCCACGTGTCTTGACATCCAATGTATTCCTGCAATGTTTGGTGAAGATCTGAGTATGTAGTTTTTGACCTTATATGGAACCTCCTATCTGAAAATTTGAAAATTCTTAAAAAATTCGACCAAAATCTTGATGTTCCGAATCCTATGTTTTGTATGTTTTTTCCACGTGTCTTGACATCCAATGTATCCATGCAAAGTTTGGTGAAGATCTGAGTATGTAGTTTTTGACCTTATATTGAACCTCCCATCTGAAAATTTGAAAATTCTTAAAAAATTCGTCCAAAATCTTGATGACCCCAATCTCTTGTTTTGTACGTTTTTTCCACGTGTCTTGACATCCAAAGTATCCCTGCAAAGTTTGGTGAAGATCTGAGTATGTAGTTTTTGACCTTATATGGAACATCCTTTCTGAAAATTTGAAAATTCTTAAAAAATTCGTCGAAAATCTTGATGTCTCCAATCTCTTGTTTTGTACGTTTTTTCCACGTGTCTTGACATCCAAAGTATCCCTGCAAAGTTTGGTGAAGATCTGAGTATGTAGTTTTTGACCTTATATGGAACATCCTTTCTGAAAATTTGAAAATTCTTAAAAAATTCGTCCAAAATCTTGATGTCTCCAATCTCTTGTTTTGTACGTTTTTTCCACGTGTCTTGATATCCAATGTATCCCTGCAAAGTTTGGTGAAGATCTGAGTATGTCGTTTTTGACCTTATCTGGAACATCCTTTCTGAAAATTTGAAAATTGTTAAAAAATTCGTCCAAAATCTTGATGACCCCAATCTCTTGTTTTGTACGTTTTTTCCACGTGTCTTGACATCCAATGTATCCCTGCAAAGTTTGGTGAAGATCTGAGTATGTAGTTTTTGACTTTATCTGGAACCTCCCATCTGAAAATTTGAAAATTCTTAAAAAATTCGACCAAAATCTTGATGTCTCCAATCTTTTGTTTTGTACGTTTTTTCCACGTGTCTTGACATGCAAAGTATTCCTGCAAAGTTTGGTGAAGATCTGAGTATGTAGTTTTTGACCTCATCTGGAACCTCCTATCTGAAAATTTGAAAATTCTTAAAAAATTCGTCCAAAATCTTGATGTCTCCAATCTCTTGTTTTGTACGTTTTTTCCACGTGTCTTGACATCCAATGTATCCCTGCAATGTTTGGTGGAGATCTGAGTATGTAGTTTTTGACCTTATCTGGGATCTCCTATCAGAGAATTTGAAAATTCTTCAAAAATTCGTCCAAAATCTTGATGTCTCCAATCTCTTGTTTTGTACGTTTTTTCCACGTGTCTCGACCTCCAATGTATCCCTGCAAAGTTTGGTGAAGATCTGAGTATGTCGTTTTTGACCTTATCTGGAACATCCTTTCTGAAAATTTGAAAATTCTTAAAAAATTCGTCGAAAATCTTGATGTCTCCAATCTCTTGTTTTGTACGTTTTTTCCACGTGTCTTGACATCCAATGTATCCCTGCAAAGTTTGGTGAAGATCTGAGTATGTAGTTTTTGACCTTATATGGAACCTCCTTTCTGAAAATTTGAAAATTCTCAAAAAATTCGTCCATAATCTTGATGTCTCCAATCTCTTGTTTTGTACGTTTTTTCCACGTGTCTTGACATCCAATGTATCCCTGCAAAGTTTGGTGAAGATCTGAGTATGTAGTTTTTGACCTTATCTGGAACCTCCCATCTGAAAATTTGAAAATTCTTAAAAAATTCGACCAAAATCTTGATGTCTCCAATCTTTTGTTTTGTACGTTTTTTCCACGTGTCTTGACACATAATGTATCCATGCAAAGTTTGGTGAAGATCTGAGTATGTAGTTTTTGACCTTATATGGAACCTCCTATCTGAAAATTTGAAAATTCTTAAAAAATTCGTCGAAAATCTTGATGTCTCCGATCTCTTGTTTTGTACGTTTTTTCCACGTGTCTTGACATGCAAAGTATTCCTGCAAAGTTTGGTGAAGATCTGAGTATGTAGTTTTTGACCTCATCTGGAACCTCCTATCTGAAAATTTGAAAATTCTTAAAAAATTCGTCCAAAATTTTGATGTCTCCAATCTCTTGTTTTGTACGTTTTTTCCACGTGTCTTGACATCCAATGTATCCCTGCAAAGTTTGGTGAAGATCTGAGTATGTAGTTTTTGACCTTATCTGGAACCTCCCATCTGAAAATTTGAAAATTCTTAAAAAATTCGTCGAAAATCTTGATGTCTCCGATCTCTTGTTTTGTACGTTTTTTCCACGTGTCTTGACATCCAATGTATCCCTGCAAAGTTTGGTGAAGATCTGAGTATGTAGTTTTTGACCTTATATGGAACCTCCTTTCTGAAAATTTGAAAATTCTCAAAAAATTCGTCCATAATCTTGATGTCTCCAATCTCTTGTTTTGTACGTTTTTTCCACGTGTCTTGACATCCAATGTATCCCTGCAAAGTTTGGTGAAGATCTGCGTATGTCGTTTTTGACCTTATATTGAACCTCCCATCTGAAAATTTGAAAATTCTTAAAAAATTCGTCGAAAATCTTGATGTCTCCAATCTCCTGTTTTGTACGTTTTTTCCACGTGTCTTGACATCCAATGTATCCCTGCAAAGTTTGGTGAAGATCTGAGTATGTAGTTTTTGACCTTATATGGAAACTCCTATCTGAAAATTTGAAAATTCTTAAAAAATTCGTCCAAAATCTTGATGTCTCCAATCTCTTGTTTTGTACGTTTTTTCCACGTGTCTCGACCTCCAATGGATCCCTGCAAAGTTTGGTGAAGATCTGAGTATGTCGTTTTTGACCCTATCTGGAACCTCCCATCTGAAAATTTGAAAATTCTTAAAAAATTCGTCGAAAATCTTGATGTCTCCGATCTCTTGTTTTGTACGTTTTTTCCACGTGTCTTGACATGCAAAGTATTCCTGCAAAGTTTGGTGAAGATCTGAGTATGTAGTTTTTGACCTCATCTGGAACATCCTATCTGAAAATTTGAAAATTCTTAAAAAATTCGTCCAAAATCTTGATGTCTCCAATCTCTTGTTTTGTACGTTTTTTCCACGTGTCTTGACATCCAATGTATCCCTGCAATGTTTGGTGAAGATCTGAGTATGTAGTTTTTGACCTTATCTGGAACCTCCCATCTGAAAATTTGAAAATTCCTAAAAAATCCGTCCAAAATCTTGATGACCCCAATCTCTTGTTTTGTACTTTTTTTCCACGTGTCTCGACCTCCAATGTATCCCTGCAAAGTTTGGTGAAGATCTGAGTATGTAGTTTTTGACCTTATATGGAACCTCCTATCTGAAAATTTGAAAATTCTTAAAAAATTCGTCCAAAATCTTGATGTCACCAATCCTATGTTTTGTATGTTTTTTCCACGTGTCTTGACATCCAATGTATCCATGCAAAGTTTGGTGAAGATCTGAGTATGTCGTTTTTGACCTTATCTGGAACCTCCCATCTGAAAATTTGAAAATTCTTAAAAAATTCGTCGAAAATCTTGATGTCTCCGATCTCTTGTTTTGTACGTTTTTTCCACGTGTCTTGACATGCAAAGTATTCCTGCAAAGTTTGGTGAAGATCTGAGTATGTAGTTTTTGACCTCATCTGGAACCTCCTATCTGAAAATTTGAAAATTCTTAAAAAATTCGTCCAAAATTTTGATGTCTCCAATCTCTTGTTTTGTACGTTTTTTCCACGTGTCTTGACATCCAATGTATTCCTGCAATGTTTGGTGGAGATCTGAGTATGTAGTTTTAGACCTTATCTGGAACCTCCTATCTGAAAATTTGAAAATTCTTCAAAAATTCGTCCAAAATCTTGATGTCTCCAATCTCTTGTTTTGTATGTTTTTTCCACGTGTCTCGACCTCCAATGGATCCCTGCAAAGTTTGGTGAAGATCTGAGTATGTCGTTTTTGACCTTATCTGGGACATCCTTTCTGAAAATTTGAAAATTCTTAAAAAATTCGTCCAAAATCTTGATGTCTCCAATCTCTTGTTTTGTACGTTTTTTCCACGTGTCTTGATATCCAATGTATCCCTGCAAAGTTTGGTGAAGATCTGAGTATGTCGTTTTTGACCTTATCTGGAACATCCTTTCTGAAAATTTGAAAATTGTTAAAAAATTCGTCCAAAATCTTGATGTCTCCAATCTCTTTTTTGTACGTTTTTTCCACGTGTCTTGACATCCAATGTATCCCTGCAAAGTTTGGTGAAGATCTGAGTATGTAGTTTTTGACCTTATCTGGAACCTCCCATCTGAAAATTTGAAAATTCTTAAAAAATTCGACCAAAATCTTGATGTCTCCAATCTTTTGTTTTGTACGTTTTTTCCACGTGTCTTGACACATAATGTATCCATGCAAAGTTTGGTGAAGATCTGAGTATGTAGTTTTTGACCTTATATGGAACCTCCTATCTGAAAATTTGAAAATTCTTAAAAAATTCGTCCAAAATCTTGATGTCTCCAATCTCTTGTTTTGTACGTTTTTTCCACGTGTCTTGACATCCAATGTATCCCTGCAAAGTTTGGTGAAGATCTGAGTATGTAGTTTTTGACCTTATCTGGAACCTCCCATCTGAAAATTTGAAAATTCCTAAAAAATCCGTGCAAAATCTTGATGACCCCAATCTCTTGTTTTGTACGTTTTTTCCACGTGTCTTGACATCCAATGTATTCCTGCAATGTTTGGTGAAGATCTGAGTATGTAGTTTTTGACCTTATATGGAACCTCCTATCTGAAAATTTGAAAATTCTTAAAAAATTCGACCAAAATCTTGATGTTCCGAATCCTATGTTTTGTATGTTTTTTCCACGTGTCTTGACATCCAATGTATCCATGCAAAGTTTGGTGAAGATCTGAGTATGTAGTTTTTGACCTTATATTGAACCTCCCATCTGAAAATTTGAAAATTCTTAAAAAATTCGTCCAAAATCTTGATGACCCCAATCTCTTGTTTTGTACGTTTTTTCCACGTGTCTTGACATCCAAAGTATCCCTGCAAAGTTTGGTGAAGATCTGAGTATGTAGTTTTTGACTTTATATGGAACATCCTTTCTGAAAATTTGAAAATTCTTAAAAAATTCGTCCAAAATCTTGATGTCTCCAATCTCTTGTTTTGTACGTTTTTTCCACGTGTCTTGATATCCAATGTATCCCTGCAAAGTTTGGTGAAGATCTGAGTATGTCGTTTTTGACCTTATCTGGAACATCCTTTCTGAAAATTTGAAAATTGTTAAAAAATTCGTCCAAAATCTTGATGACCCCAATCTCTTGTTTTGTACGTTTTTTCCACGTGTCTTGACATCCAATGTATCCCTGCAAAGTTTGGTGAAGATCTGAGTATGTAGTTTTTAACCTCATCTGGAACCTCCTATCTGAAAATTTGAAAATTCTTAAAAAATTCGTCCAAAATTTTGATGTCTCCCATCTCTTGTTTTGTACGTTTTTTCCACGTGTCTTGACATCCAATGTATCCCTGCAATGTTTGGTGAAGATCTGAGTATGTAGTTTTTGACCTTATCTGGAACCTCCCATCTGAAAATTTGAAAATTCCTAAAAAATCCGTCCAAAATCTTGATGACCCCAATCTCTTGTTTTGTACGTTTTTTCCACGTGTCTTGACATCCAATGTATCCCTGCAAAGTTTGGTGAAGATCTGAGTATGTAGTTTTTGACCTTATCTGGAACCTCCCATCTGAAAATTTGAAAATTCCTAAAAAATCCGTCCAAAATCTTGATGACCCCAATCTCTTGTTTTGTACGTTTTTTCCACGTGTCTTGACATCCAATGTATCCCTGCAAAGTTTGGTGAAGATCTGAGTATGTAGTTTTTGACCTTATCTGGAACCTCCTATCTGAAAATTTGAAAATTCTTAAAAAATTCGTCCAAAATCTTGATGTCTCCAATCTCTTGTTTTGTACGTTTTTTCCACGTGTCTTGATATCCAATGTATCCCTGCAAAGTTTGGTGAAGATCTGAGTATGTCGATTTTGACCTTATCTGGAACATCCTTTCTGAAAATTTGAAAATTGTTAAAAAATTCGTCCAAAATCTTGATGTCTCCAATCTCTTTTTTGTACGTTTTTTCCACGTGTCTTGACATCCAATGTATCCCTGCAAAGTTTGGTGAAGATCTGAGTATGTAGTTTTTGACCTTATCTGGAACCTCCCATCTGAAAATTTGAAAATTCTTAAAAAATTCGACCAAAATCTTGATGTCTCCAATCTTTTGTTTTGTACGTTTTTTCCACGTGTCTTGACACATAATGTATCCATGCAAAGTTTGGTGAAGATCTGAGTATGTAGTTTTTGACCTTATATGGAACCTCCTATCTGAAAATTTGAAAATGCTTAAAAAATTCGTCCAAAATCTTGATGTCTCCAATCTCTTGTTTTGTACGTTTTTTCCACGTGTCTTGACATCCAATGTATCCCTGCAAAGTTTGGTGAAGATCTGAGTATGTAGTTTTTGACCTTATCTGGAACCTCCCATCTGAAAATTTGAAAATTCCTAAAAAATCCGTGCAAAATCTTGATGACCCCAATCTCTTGTTTTGTACGTTTTTTCCACGTGTCTTGACATCCAATGTATCCATGCAAAGTTTGGTGAAGATCTGAGTATGTCGTTTTTGACCTTATCTGGAACCTCCCATCTGAAAATTTGAAAATTCTTAAAAAATTCGTCGAAAATCTTGATGTCTCCAATCTCTTGTTTTGTACGTTTTTTCCACGTGTCTTGACATGCAAAGTATCCCTGCAACGTTTGGTGAAGATCTGAGTATGTAGTTTTTGACCTTATCTGGAACCTCCTATCTGAAAATTTGAAAATTCTTCAAAAATTCGTCGAAAATCTTGATGTCTCCAATCTCTTGTTTTGTACGTTTTTTCCACGTGTCTTGACATCCAATGTATCCCTGCAATGTTTGGTGGAGATCTGAGTATGTAGTTTTTGACCTTATCTGGGACCTCCTATCAGAAAATTTGAAAATTCTTCAAAAATTCGTCCAAAATCTTGATGTCTCCAATCTCTTGTTTTGTACGTTTTTTCCACGTGTCTCGACCTTCAATGTATCCCTGCAAAGTTTGGTGAAGATCTGAGTATGTCGTTTTCGACCTTATCTGGAACATCCTTTCTGAAAATTTGAAAATTCTTAAAAAATTCGTCGAAAATCTTGATGTCTCCAATCTCTTGTTTTGTACGTTTTTTCCACGTGTCTTGACATCCAATGTATCCCTGCAAAGTTTGGTGAAGATCTGAGTATGTAGTTTTTGACCTTATATGGAACCTCCTTTCTGAAAATTTGAAAATTCTCAAAAAATTCGTCCATAATCTTGATGTCTCCAATCTCTTGTTTTGTACGTTTTTTCCACGTGTCTTGACATCCAATGTATCCCTGCAAAGTTTGGTGAAGATCTGAGTATGTAGTTTTTGACCTTATCTGGAACCTCCTATCTGAAAATTTGAAAATTCTTAAAAAATTCGTCCAAAATCTTGATGTCACCAATCCTATGTTTTGTATGTTTTTTCCACGTGTCTTGACATCCAATGTATCCATGCAAAGTTTGGTGAAGATCTGAGTATGTCGTTTTTGACCTTATCTGGAACCTCCCATCTGAAAATTTGAAAATTCTTAAAAAATTCGTCGAAAATCTTGATGTCTCCGATCTCTTGTTTTGTACGTTTTTTCCACGTGTCTTGACATGCAAAGTATTCCTGCAAAGTTTGGTGAAGATCTGAGTATGTAGTTTTTGACCTTATATGGAACCTCCTATCTGAAAATTTGAAAATTCTTAAAAAATTCGTCCAAAATCTTGATGTCTCCAATCTCTTGTTTTGTACGTTTTTTCCACGTGTCTTGACATCCAATGTATCCCTGCAAAGTTTGGTGAAGATCTGAGTATGTAGTTTTTGACCTTATCTGGAACCTCCCATCTGAAAATTTGAAAATTCCTAAAAAATCCGTGCAAAATCTTGATGACCCCAATCTCTTGTTTTGTACGTTTTTTCCACGTGTCTTGACATCCAATGTATCCATGCAAAGTTTGGTGAAGATCTGAGTATGTCGTTTTTGACCTTATCTGGAACCTCCCATCTGAAAATTTGAAAATTCTTAAAAAATTCGTCGAAAATCTTGATGTCTCCAATCTCTTGTTTTGTACGTTTTTTCCACGTGTCTTGACATGCAAAGTATCCCTGCAACGTTTGGTGAAGATCTGAGTATGTAGTTTTTGACCTTATCTGGAACCTCCTATCTGAAAATTTGAAAATTCTTCAAAAATTCGTCGAAAATCTTGATGTCTCCAATCTCTTGTTTTGTACGTTTTTTCCACGTGTCTTGACATCCAATGTATCCCTGCAATGTTTGGTGGAGATCTGAGTATGTAGTTTTTGACCTTATCTGGGACCTCCTATCAGAAAATTTGAAAATTCTTCAAAAATTCGTCCAAAATCTTGATGTCTCCAATCTCTTGTTTTGTACGTTTTTTCCACGTGTCTCGACCTCCAATGTATCCCTGCAAAGTTTGGTGAAGATCTGAGTATGTCGTTTTTGACCTTATCTGGAACATCCTTTCTGAAAATTTGAAAATTCTTAAAAAATTCGTCGAAAATCTTGATGTCTCCAATCTCTTGTTTTGTACGTTTTTTCCACGTGTCTTGACATCCAATGTATCCCTGCAAAGTTTGGTGAAGATCTGAGTTTGTAGTTTTTGACCTTATATGGAACCTCCTTTCTGAAAATTTGAAAATTCTCAAAAAATTCGTCCATAATCTTGATGTCTCCAATCTCTTGTTTTGTACGTTTTTTCCACGTGTCTTGACATCCAATGTATCCCTGCAAAGTTTGGTGAAGATCTGAGTATGTAGTTTTTGACCTTATCTGGAACCTCCCATCTGAAAATTTGAAAATTCTTAAAAAATTCGACCAAAATCTTGATGTCTCCAATCTTTTGTTTTGTACGTTTTTTCCACGTGTCTTGACACATAATGTATCCATGCAAAGTTTGGTGAAGATCTGAGTATGTAGTTTTTGACCTTATATGGAACCTCCTATCTGAAAATTTGAAAATTCTTAAAAAATTCGTCGAAAATCTTGATGTCTCCGATCTCTTGTTTTGTACGTTTTTTCCACGTGTCTTGACATGCAAAGTATTCCTGCAAAGTTTGGTGAAGATCTGAGTATGTAGTTTTTGACCTCATCTGGAACCTCCTATCTGAAAATTTGAAAATTCTTAAAAAATTCGTCCAAAATTTTGATGTCTCCAATCTCTTGTTTTGTACGTTTTTTCCACGTGTCTTGACATCCAATGTATCCCTGCAAAGTTTGGTGAAGATCTGAGTATGTAGTTTTTGACCTTATCTGGAACCTCCCATCTGAAAATTTGAAAATTCTTAAAAAATTCGTCGAAAATCTTGATGTCTCCGATCTCTTGTTTTGTACGTTTTTTCCACGTGTCTTGACATCCAATGTATCCCTGCAAAGTTTGGAGAAGATCTGAGTATGTTGTTTTTGACCTTATCTGGAACATCCTTTCTGAAAATTTGAAAATTGTTAAAAAATTCGTCCAAAATCTTGATGTCTAATATCTCTTGTTTTGTACGTTTTTTCCACGTGTCTTGACATCCAATGTATCCCTGCAAAGTTTGGTGAAGATCTGAGTATGTAGTTTTTGACCTTATCTGGAACCTCCCATCTGAAAATTTGAAAATTCTTAAAAAATTCGACCAATATCTTGATGTCTCCAATCTTTTGTTTTGTACGTTTTTTCCACGTGTCTTGACACATAATGTATCCCTGCAAAGTTTGGTGAAGATCTGAGTATGTAGTTTTTGACCTTATATGGAACCTCCTATCTGAAAATTTGAAAATTCTTAAAAAATTCTTCCAAAATCTTGATGTCTCCAATCTCTTGTTTTGTACGTTTTTTCCACGTGTCTTGACATCCAATGTATCCCTGCAAAGTTTGGTGAAGATCTGAGTATGTAGTTTTTGACCTTATCTGGAACCTCCCATCTGAAAATTTGAAAATTCCTAAAAAATCCGTGCAAAATCTTGATGACCCCAATCTCTTGTTTTGTACGTTTTTTCCACGTGTCTTGACATCCAATGTATTCCTGCAATGTTTGGTGAAGATCTGAGTATGTAGTTTTTGACCTTATATGGAACCTCCTATCTGAAAATTTGAAAATTCTTAAAAAATTCGTCCAAAATCTTGATGTCTCCAATCTTTTGTTTTGTACGTTTTTTCCACGTGTCTCGACCTCCAATGGATCCCTGCAAAGTTTGGTGAAGATCTGAGTATGTCGTTTTTGACCTTATCTGGAACCTCCCATCTGAAAATTTGAAAATTCTTAAAAAATTCGTCGAAAATCTTGATGTCTCCGATCTCTTGTTTTGTACGTTTTTTCCACGTGTCTTGACATGCAAAGTATTCCTGCAAAGTTTGGTGAAGATCTGAGTATGTAGTTTTTGACCTCATCTGGAACCTCCTATCTGAAAATTTGAAAATTCTTAAAAAATTCGTCCAAAATCTTGATGTCTCCAATCTCTTGTTTTGTATGTTTTTTCCACGTGTCTTGACATCCAATGTATCCCTGCAATGTTTGGTGAAGATCTGAGTATGTAGTTTTTGACCTTATCTGGAACCTCCCATCTGAAAATTTGAAAATTCCTAAAAAATCCGTCCAAAATCTTGATGACCCCAATCTCTTGTTTTGTACTTTTTTTCCACGTGTCTCGACCTCCAATGTATCCCTGCAAAGTTTGGTGAAGATCTGAGTATGTAGTTTTTGACCTTATATGGAACCTCCTATCTGAAAATTTGAAAATTCTTAAAAAATTCGTCCAAAATCTTGATGTCACCAATCCTATGTTTTGTATGTTTTTTCCACGTGTCTTGACATCCAATGTATCCATGCAAAGTTTGGTGAAGATCTGAGTATGTCGTTTTTGACCTTATCTGGAACCTCCCATCTGAAAATTTGAAAATTCTTAAAAAATTCGTCGAAAATCTTGATGTCTCCGATCTCTTGTTTTGTACGTTTTTTCCACGTATCTTGACATGCAAAGTATTCCTGCAAAGTTTGGTGAAGATCTGAGTATGTAGTTTTTGACCTCATCTGGAACCTCCTATCTGAAAATTTGAAAATTCTTAAAAAATTCGTCCAAAATTTTGATGTCTCCAATCTCTTGTTTTGTACGTTTTTTCCACGTGTCTTGACATCCAATGTATCCCTGCAATGTTTGGTGAAGATCTGAGTATGTAGTTTTTGACCTTATCTGGAACCTCCCATCTGAAAATTTGAAAATTCCTAAAAAATCCGTCCAAAATCTTGATGACCCCAATCTCTTGTTTTGTACGTTTTTTCCACGTGTCTTGACATCCAATGTATCCCTGCAAAGTTTGGTGAAGATCTGAGTATGTAGTTTTTGACCTTATCTGGAACCTCCTATCTGAAAATTTGAAAATTCTTAAAAAATTCGTCCAAAATCTTGATGTCTCCAATCTCTTGTTTTGTACGTTTTTTCCACGTGTCTTGATATCCAATGTATCCCTGCAAAGTTTGGTGAAGATCTGAGTATGTCGTTTTTGACCTTATCTGGAACATCCTTTCTGAAAATTTGAAAATTGTTAAAAAATTCTTCCAAAATCTTGATGTCTCCAATCTCTTTTTTGTACGTTTTTTCCACGTGTCTTGACATCCAATGTATCCCTGCAAAGTTTGGTGAAGATCTGAGTATGTAGTTTTTGACCTTATCTGGAACCTCCCATCTGAAAATTTGAAAATTCTTAAAAAATTCGACCAAAATCTTGATGTCTCCAATCTTTTGTTTTGTACGTTTTTTCCACGTGTCTTGACACATAATGTATACATGCAAAGTTTGGTGAAGATCTGAGTATGTAGTTTTTGACCTTATATGGAACCTCCTATCTGAAAATTTGAAAATTCTTAAAAAATTCGTCCAAAATCTTGATGTCTCCAATCTCTTGTTTTGTACGTTTTTTCCACGTGTCTTGACATCCAATGTATCCCTGCAAAGTTTGGTGAAGATCTGAGTATGTAGTTTTTGACCTTATCTGGAACCTCCCATCTGAAAATTTGAAAATTCCTAAAAAATCCGTGCAAAATCTTGATGACCCCAATCTCTTGTTTTGTACGTTTTTTCCACGTGTCTTGACATCCAATGTATCCATGCAAAGTTTGGTGAAGATCTGAGTATGTAGTTTTTGACCTTATCTGGAACCTCCCATCTGAAAATTTGAAAATTCTTAAAAAATTCGACCAAAATCTTGATGTCTCCAATCTTTTGTTTTGTACGTTTTTTCCACGTGTCTTGACACATAATGTATCCATGCAAAGTTTGGTGAAGATCTGAGTATGTAGTTTTTGACCTTATATGGAACCTCCTATCTGAAAATTTGAAAATTCTTAAAAAATTCGTCGAAAATCTTGATGTCTCCGATCTCTTGTTTTGTACGTTTTTTCCACGTGTCTTGACATGCAAAGTATTCCTGCAAAGTTTGGTGAAGATCTGAGTATGTAGTTTTTGACCTCATCTGGAACCTCCTATCTGAAAATTTGAAAATTCTTCAAAAATTCGTCCAAAATTTTGATGTCTCCAATCTCTTGTTTTGTACGTTTTTTCCACGTGTCTTGACATCCAATGTATCCCTGCAAAGTTTGGTGAAGATCTGAGTATGTAGTTTTTGACCTTATCTGGAACCTCCCATCTGAAAATTTGAAAATTCTTAAAAAATTCGTCGAAAATCTTGATGTCTCCGATCTCTTGTTTTGTACGTTTTTTCCACGTGTCTTGACATCCAATGTATCCCTGCAAAGTTTGGAGAAGATCTGAGTATGTTGTTTTTGACCTTATCTGGAACATCCTTTCTGAAAATTTGAAAATTGTTAAAAAATTCGTCCAAAATCTTGATGTCTCCTATCTCTTGTTTTGTACGTTTTTTCCACGTGTCTTGACATCCAATGTATCCCTGCAAAGTTTGGTGAAGATCTGAGTATGTAGTTTTTGACCTTATCTGGAACCTCCCATCTGAAAATTTGAAAATTCTTAAAAAATTCGACCAATATCTTGATGTCTCCAATCTTTTGTTTTGTACGTTTTTTCCACGTGTCTTGACACATAATGTATCCATGCAAAGTTTGGTGAAGATCTGAGTATGTAGTTTTTGACCTTATATGGAACCTCCTATCTGAAAATTTGAAAATTCTTAAAAAATTCTTCCAAAATCTTGATGTCTCCAATCTCTTGTTTTGTACGTTTTTTCCACGTGTCTTGACATCCAATGTATCCCTGCAAAGTTTGGTGAAGATCTGAGTATGTAGTTTTTGACCTTATCTGGAACCTCCCATCTGAAAATTTGAAAATTCCTAAAAAATCCGTGCAAAATCTTGATGACCCCAATCTCTTGTTTTGTACGTTTTTTCCACGTGTCTTGACATCCAATGTATTCCTGCAATGTTTGGTGAAGATCTGAGTATGTAGTTTTTGACCTTATATGGAACCTCCTATCTGAAAATTTGAAAATTCTTAAAAAATTCGTCCAAAATCTTGATGTCTCCAATCTTTTGTTTTGTACGTTTTTTCCACGTGTCTCGACCTCCAATGGATCCCTGCAAAGTTTGGTGAAGATCTGAGTATGTCGTTTTTGACCTTATCTGGAACCTCCCATCTGAAAATTTGAAAATTCTTAAAAAATTCGTCGAAAATCTTGATGTCTCCGATCTCTTGTTTTGTACGTTTTTTCCACGTGTCTTGACATGCAAAGTATTCCTGCAAAGTTTGGTGAAGATCTGAGTATGTAGTTTTTGACCTCATCTGGAACCTCCTATCTGAAAATTTGAAAATTCTTAAAAAATTCGTCCAAAATCTTGATGTCTCCAATCTCTTGTTTTGTACGTTTTTTCCTCGTGTCTTGACATCCAATGTATCCCTGCAATGTTTGGTGAAGATCTGAGTATGTAGTTTTTGACCTTATCTGGAACCTCCCATCTGAAAATTTGAAAATTCCTAAAAAATCCGTCCAAAATCTTGATGACCCCAATCTCTTGTTTTGTACTTTTTTTCCACGTGTCTCGACCTCCAATGTATCCCTGCAAAGTTTGGTGAAGATCTGAGTATGTAGTTTTTGACCTTATATGGAACCTCCTATCTGAAAATTTGAAAATTCTTAAAAAATTCGTCCAAAATCTTGATGTCACCAATCCTATGTTTTGTATGTTTTTTCCACGTGTCTTGACATCCAATGTATCCATGCAAAGTTTGGTGAAGATCTGAGTATGTCGTTTTTGACCTTATCTGGAACCTCCCATCTGAAAATTTGAAAATTCTTAAAAAATTCGTCGAAAATCTTGATGTCTCCGATCTCTTGTTTTGTACGTTTTTTCCACGTATCTTGACATGCAAAGTATTCCTGCAAAGTTTGGTGAAGATCTGAGTATGTAGTTTTTGACCTCATCTGGAACCTCCTATCTGAAAATTTGAAAATTCTTAAAAAATTCGTCCAAAATTTTGATGTCTCCAATCTCTTGTTTTGTACGTTTTTTCCACGTGTCTTGACATCCAATGTATCCCTGCAATGTTTGGTGAAGATCTGAGTATGTAGTTTTTGACCTTATCTGGAACCTCCCATCTGAAAATTTGAAAATTCCTAAAAAATCCGTCCAAAATCTTGATGACCCCAATCTCTTGTTTTGTACGTTTTTTCCACGTGTCTTGACATCCAATGTATCCCTGCAAAGTTTGGTGAAGATCTGAGTATGTAGTTTTTGACCTTATCTGGAACCTCCTATCTGAAAATTTGAAAATTCTTAAAAAATTCGTCCAAAATCTTGATGTCTCCAATCTCTTGTTTTGTACGTTTTTTCCACGTGTCTTGATATCCAATGTATCCCTGCAAAGTTTGGTGAAGATCTGAGTATGTCGTTTTTGACCTTATCTGGAACATCCTTTCTGAAAATTTGAAAATTGTTAAAAAATTCGTCCAAAATCTTGATGTCTCCAATCTCTTTTTTGTACGTTTTTTCCACGTGTCTTGACATCCAATGTATCCCTGCAAAGTTTGGTGAAGATCTGAGTATGTAGTTTTTGACCTTATCTGGAACCTCCCATCTGAAAATTTGAAAATTCTTAAAAAATTCGACCAAAATCTTGATGTCTCCAATCTTTTGTTTTGTACGTTTTTTCCACGTGTCTTGACACATAATGTATACATGCAAAGTTTGGTGAAGATCTGAGTATGTAGTTTTTGACCTTATATGGAACCTCCTATCTGAAAATTTGAAAATTCTTAAAAAATTCGTCCAAAATCTTGATGTCTCCAATCTCTTGTTTTGTACGTTTTTTCCACGTGTCTTGACATCCAGTGTATCCCTGCAAAGTTTGGTGAAGATCTGAGTATGTAGTTTTTGACCTTATCTGGAACCTCCCATCTGAAAATTTGAAAATTCCTAAAAAATCCGTGCAAAATCTTGATGACCCCAATCTCTTGTTTTGTACGTTTTTTCCACGTGTCTTGACATCCAATGTATCCATGCAAAGTTTGGTGAAGATCTGAGTATGTCGTTTTTGACCTTATCTGGAACCTCCCATCTGAAAATTTGAAAATTCTTAAAAAATTCGTCGAAAATCTTGATGTCTCCAATCTCTTGTTTTGTACGTTTTTTCCACGTGTCTTGACATGCAAAGTATCCCTGCAACGTTTGGTGAAGATCTGAGTATGTAGTTTTTGACCTTATCTGGAACCTCCTATCTGAAAATTTGAAAATTCTTCAAAAATTCGTCGAAAATCTTGATGTCTCCAATCTCTTGTTTTGTACGTTTTTTCCACGTGTCTTGACATCCAATGTATCGCTGCAATGTTTGGTGGAGATCTGAGTATGTAGTTTTTGACCTTATCTGGGACCTCCTATCAGAAAATTTGAAAATTCTTCAAAAATTCGTCCAAAATCTTGATGTCTCCAATCTCTTGTTTTGTACGTTTTTTCCACGTGTCTCGACCTCCAATGTATCCCTGCAAAGTTTGGTGAAGATCTGAGTATGTCGTTTTTGACCTTATCTGGAACATCCTTTCTGAAAATTTGAAAATTCTTAAAAAATTCGTCGAAAATCTTGATGTCTCCAATCTCTTGTTTTGTACGTTTTTTCCACGTGTCTTGACATCCAATGTATCCCTGCAAAGTTTGGTGAAGATCTGAGTATGTAGTTTTTGACCTTATATGGAACCTCCTTTCTGAAAATTTGAAAATTCTCAAAAAATTCGTCCATAATCTTGATGTCTCCAATCTCTTGTTTTGTACGTTTTTTCCACGTGTCTTGACATCCAATGTATCCCTGCAAAGTTTGGTGAAGATCTGAGTATGTAGTTTTTGACCTTATATGGAACCTCCTATCTGAAAATTTGAAAATTCTTAAAAAATTCGTCCAAAATCTTGATGTCACCAATCCTATGTTTTGTATGTTTTTTCCACGTGTCTTGACATCCAATGTATCCATGCAAAGTTTGGTGAAGATCTGAGTATGTCGTTTTTGACCTTATCTGGAACCTCCCATCTGAAAATTTGAAAATTCTTAAAAAATTCGTCGAAAATCTTGATGTCTCCAATCTCTTGTTTTGTACGTTTTTTCCACGTGTCTTGACATCCAATGTATCCCTGCAAAGTTTGGTGAAGATCTGAGTATGTAGTTTTTGACCTTATATGGAACCTCCTTTCTGAAAATTTGAAAATTCTCAAAAAATTGTCCATAATCTTGATGTCTCCAATCTCTTGTTTTGTACGTTTTTTCCACGTGTCTTGACATCCAATGTATCCCTGCAAAGTTTGGTGAAGATCTGAGTATGTAGTTTTTGACCTTATATGGAACCTCCTATCTGAAAATTTGAAAATTCTTAAAAAATTCGTCCAAAATCTTGATGTCACCAATCCTATGTTTTGTATGTTTTTTCCACGTGTCTTGACATCCAATGTATCCATGCAAAGTTTGGTGAAGATCTGAGTATGTCGTTTTTTAACTTATCTGGAACATCCCATCTGAAAATTTGAAAATTCTTAAAAAATTCGTCGAAAATCTTGATGTCTCCGATCTCTTGTTTTGTACGTTTTTTCCACGTGTCTTGACATGCAAAGTATTCCTGCAAAGTTTGGTGAAGATCTGAGTATGTAGTTTTTGACCTCATCTGGAACCTCCTATCTGAAAATTTGAAAATTCTTAAAAAATTCGTCCAAAATCTTGATGACCCCAATCTCTTGTTTTGTACGTTTTTTCCACGTGTCTTGACATCCAATGTATCCCTGCAAAGTTTGGTGAAGATCTGAGTTTGTAGTTTTTGACCTTATATGGAACCTCCTTTCTGAAAATTTGAGAATTCTTAAAAAATTCGTCCAAAATCTTGATGTCTCCAATCTCTTGTTTTGTACGTTTTTTCCACGTGTCTTGACATCCAATGTATCCATGCAAAGTTTGGTGAAGATCTGAGTATGTCGTTTTTGACCTTATCTGGAACCTCCCATCTGAAAATTTGAAAATTCTTAAAAAATTCGTCGAAAATCTTGATGTCTCCAATCTCTTGTTTTGTACGTTTTTTCCACGTGTCTTGACATGCAAAGTATCCCTGCAACGTTTGGTGAAGATCTGAGTATGTAGTTTTTGACCTTATCTGGAACCTCCTATCTGAAAATTTGAAAATTCTTCAAAAATTCGTCGAAAATCTTGATGTCTCCAATCTCTTGTTTTGTACGTTTTTTCCACGTGTCTTGACATCCAATGTATCCCTGCAATGTTTGGTTGAGATCTGAGTATGTAGTTTTTGACCTTATCTGGAACCTCCTATCTGAAAATTTGAAAATTCTTCAAAAATTCGTCCAAAATCTTGATGTCTCCAATCTCTTGTTTTGTACGTTTTTTCCACGTGTCTCGACCTCCAATGTATCCCTGCAAAGTTTGGTGAAGATCTGAGTATGTCGTTTTTGACCTTATCTGGAACATCCTTTCTGAAAATTTGAAAATTCTTAAAAAATTCGTCGAAAATCTTGATGTCTCCAATCTCTTGTTTTGTACGTTTTTTCCACGTGTCTTGACATCCAATGTATCCCTGCAAAGTTTGGTGAAGATCTGAGTATGTAGTTTTTGACCTTATCTGGAACCTCCTATCTGAAAATTTGAAAATTCTTAAAAAATTCGTCCAAAATCTTGATGTCACCAATCCTATGTTTTGTATGTTTTTTCCACGTGTCTTGACATCCAATGTATCCATGCAAAGTTTGGTGAAGATCTGAGTATGTCGTTTTTGACCTTATCTGGAACCTCCCATCTGAAAATTTGAAAATTCTTAAAAAATTCGTCGAAAATCTTGATGTCTCCGATCTCTTGTTTTGTACGTTTTTTCCACGTGTCTTGACATGCAAAGTATTCCTGCAAAGTTTGGTGAAGATCTGACTATGTAGTTTTTGACCTCATCTGGAACCTCCTATCTGAAAATTTGAAAATTCTTTAAAAATTCGTTAAAAATATTGATGTCTCCAATCTCTTGTTTTGTACGTTTTTTCCACGTGTCTTGACATCCAATGTATCCCTGCAATGTTTGGTGAAGATCTGAGTATGTAGTTTTTGACCTTATCTGGAACCTCCCATCTGAAAATTTGAAAATTCCTAAAAAATCCGTCCAAAATCTTGATGACCCCAATCTCTTGTTTTGTACGTTTTTTCCACGTGTCTTGACATCCAATGTATCCCTGCAAAGTTTGGTGAAGATCTGAGTATGTAGTTTTTGACCTTATCTGGAACCTCCTATCTGAAAATTTGAAAATTCTTAAAAAATTCGTCCAAAATCTTGATGTCTCCAATCTCTTGTTTTGTACGTTTTTTCCACGTGTCTTGACATCCAATGTATCGCTGCAATGTTTGGTGGAGATCTGAGTATGTAGTTTTTGACCTTATCTGGGACCTCCTATCAGAAAATTTGAAAATTCTTCAAAAATTCGTCCAAAATCTTGATGTCTCCAATCTCTTGTTTTGTACGTTTTTTCCACGAGTCTCGACCTCCAATGTATCCCTGCAAAGTTTGGTGAAGATCTGAGTATGTCGTTTTTGACCTTATCTGGAACATCCTTTCTGAAAATTTGAAAATTCTTAAAAAATTCGTCGAAAATCTTGATGTCTCCAATCTCTTGTTTTGTACGTTTTTTCCACGTGTCTTGACATCCAATGTATCCCTGCAAAGTTTGGTGAAGATCTGAGTATGTAGTTTTTGACCTTATATGGAACCTCCTTTCTGAAAATTTGAAAATTCTCAAAAAATTCGTCCATAATCTTGATGTCTCCAATCTCTTGTTTTGTACGTTTTTTCCACGTGTCTTGACATCCAATGTATCCCTGCAAAGTTTGGTGAAGATCTGAGTATGTAGTTTTTGACCTTATATGGAACCTCCTATCTGAAAATTTGAAAATTCTTAAAAAATTCGTCCAAAATCTTGATGTCACCAATCCTATGTTTTGTATGTTTTTTCCACGTGTCTTGACATCCAATGTATCCATGCAAAGTTTGGTGAAGATCTGAGTATGTCGTTTTTGACCTTATCTGGAACCTCCTATCTGAAAATTTGAAAATTCTTAAAAAATTCGTCGAAAATCTTGATGTCTCCAATCTCTTGTTTTGTACGTTTTTTCCACGTGTCTTGACATCCAATGTATCCCTGCAAAGTTTGGTGAAGATCTGAGTATGTAGTTTTTGACCTTATATGGAACCTCCTTTCTGAAAATTTGAAAATTCTCAAAAAATTGTCCATAATCTTGATGTCTCCAATCTCTTGTTTTGTACGTTTTTTCCACGTGTCTTGACATCCAATGTATCCCTGCAAAGTTTGGTGAAGATCTGAGTATGTAGTTTTTGACCTTATATGGAACCTCCTATCTGAAAATTTGAAAATTCTTAAAAAATTCGTCCAAAATCTTGATGTCACCAATCCTATGTTTTGTATGTTTTTTCCACGTGTCTTGACATCCAATGTATCCATGCAAAGTTTGGTGAAGATCTGAGTATGTCGTTTTTGAACTTATCTGGAACCTCCCATCTGAAAATTTGAAAATTCTTAAAAAATTCGTCGAAAATCTTGATGTCTCCGATCTCTTGTTTTGTACGTTTTTTCCACGTGTCTTGACATGCAAAGTATTCCTGCAAAGTTTGGTGAAGATCTGAGTATGTAGTTTTTGACCTCATCTGGAACCTCCTATCTGAAAATTTGAAAATTCTTAAAAAATTCGTCCAAAATCTTGATGACTCCAATCTCTTGTTTTGTACGTTTTTTCCACGTGTCTTGACATCCAATGTATCCCTGCAAAGTTTGGTGAAGATCTGAGTTTGTAGTTTTTGACCTTATATGGAACCTCCTTTCTGAAAATTTGAGAATTCTTAAAAAATTCGTCCAAAATCTTGATGTCTCCAATCTCTTGTTTTGTACGTTTTTTCCACGTGTCTTGACATCCAATGTATCCATGCAAAGTTTGGTGAAGATCTGAGTATGTCGTTTTTGACCTTATCTGGAACCTCCCATCTGAAAATTTGAAAATTCTTAAAAAATTCGTCGAAAATCTTGATGTCTCCAATCTCTTGTTTTGTACGTTTTTTCCACGTGTCTTGACATGCAAAGTATCCCTGCAACGTTTGGTGAAGATCTGAGTATGTAGTTTTTGACCTTATCTGGAACCTCCTATCTGAAAATTTGAAAATTCTTCAAAAATTCGTCGAAAATCTTGATGTCTCCAATCTCTTGTTTTGTACGTTTTTTCCACGTGTCTTGACATCCAATGTAGTATCCCTGCAATGTTTGGTTGAGATCTGAGTATGTAGTTTTTGACCTTATCTGGAACCTCCTATCTGAAAATTTGAAAATTCTTCAAAAATTCGTCCAAAATCTTGATGTCTCCAATCTCTTGTTTTGTACGTTTTTTCCACGTGTCTCGACCTCCAATGTATCCCTGCAAAGTTTGGTGAAGATCTGAGTATGTCGTTTTTGACCTTATCTGGAACATCCTTTCTGAAAATTTGAAAATTCTTAAAAAATTCGTCGAAAATCTTGATGTCTCCAATCTCTTGTTTTGTACGTTTTTTCCACGTGTCTTGACATCCAATGTATCCCTGCAAAGTTTGGTGAAGATCTGAGTATGTAGTTTTTGACCTTATCTGGAACCTCCTATCTGAAAATTTGAAAATTCTTAAAAAATTCGTCCAAAATCTTGATGTCACCAATCCTATGTTTTGTATGTTTTTTCCACGTGTCTTGACATCCAATGTATCCATGCAAAGTTTGGTGAAGATCTGAGTATGTCGTTCTTGACCTTATCTGGAACCTCCCATCTGAAAATTTGAAAATTCTTAAAAAATTCGTCGAAAATCTTGATGTCTCCGATCTCTTGTTTTGTACGTTTTTTCCACGTGTCTTGACATGCAAAGTATTCCTGCAAAGTTTGGTGAAGATCTGACTATGTAGTTTTTGACCTCATCTGGAACCTCCTATCTGAAAATTTGAAAATTCTTTAAAAATTCGTTAAAAATATTGATGTCTCCAATCTCTTGTTTTGTACGTTTTTTCCACGTGTCTTGACATCCAATGTATCCCTGCAATGTTTGGTGAAGATCTGAGTATGTAGTTTTTGACCTTATCTGGAACCTCCCATCTGAAAATTTGAAAATTCCTAAAAAATCCGTCCAAAATCTTGATGACCCCAATCTCTTGTTTTGTACGTTTTTTCCACGTGTCTTGACATCCAATGTATCCCTGCAAAGTTTGGTGAAGATCTGAGTATGTAGTTTTTGACCTTATCTGGAACCTCCTATCTGAAAATTTGAAAATTCTTAAAAAATTCGTCCAAAATCTTGATGTCTCCAATCTCTTGTTTTGTACGTTTTTTCCACGTGTCTTGATATCCAATGTATCCCTGCAAAGTTTGGTGAAGATCTGAGTATGTCGTTTTTGACCTTATCTGGAACATCCTTTCTGAAAATTTGAAAATTGTTAAAAAATTCGTCCAAAATCTTGATGTCTCCAATCTCTTTTTTGTACGTTTTTTCCACGTGTCTTGACATCCAATGTATCCCTGCAAAGTTTGGTGAAGATCTGAGTATGTAGTTTTTGACCTTATCTGGAACCTCCCATCTGAAAATTTGAAAATTCTTAAAAAATTCGACCAAAATCTTGATGTCTCCAATCTTTTGTTTTGTACGTTTTTTCCACGTGTCTTGACACATAATGTATCCATGCAAAGTTTGGTGAAGATCTGAGTATGTAGTTTTTGACCTTATATGGAACCTCCTATCTGAAAATTTGAAAATTCTTAAAAAATTCGTCCAAAATCTTGATGTCTCCAATCTCTTGTTTTGTACGTTTTTTCCACGTGTCTTGACATCCAATGTATCCCTGCAAAGTTTGGTGAAGATCTGAGTATGTAGTTTTTGACCTTATCTGGAACCTCCCATCTGAAAATTTGAAAATTCCTAAAAAATCCGTGCAAAATCTTGATGACCCCAATCTCTTGTTTTGTACGTTTTTTCCACGTGTCTTGACATCCAATGTATCCATGCAAAGTTTGGTGAAGATCTGAGTATGTCGTTTTTGACCTTATCTGGAACCTCCCATCTGAAAATTTGAAAATTCTTAAAAAATTCGTCGAAAATCTTGATGTCTCCAATCTCTTGTTTTGTACGTTTTTTCCACGTGTCTTGACATGCAAAGTATCCCTGCAACGTTTGGTGAAGATCTGAGTATGTAGTTTTTGACCTTATCTGGAACCTCCTATCTGAAAATTTGAAAATTCTTCAAAAATTCGTCGAAAATCTTGATGTCTCCAATCTCTTGTTTTGTACGTTTTTTCCACGTGTCTTGACATCCAATGTATCCCTGCAATGTTTGGTGGAGATCTGAGTATGTAGTTTTTGACCTTATCTGGGACCTCCTATCAGAAAATTTGAAAATTCTTCAAAAATTCGTCCAAAATCTTGATGTCTCCAATCTCTTGTTTTGTACGTTTTTTCCACGTGTCTCGACCTCCAATGTATCCCTGCAAAGTTTGGTGAAGATCTGAGTATGTCGTTTTTGACCTTATCTGGAACATCCTTTCTGAAAATTTGAAAATTCTTAAAAAATTCGTCGAAAATCTTGATGTCTCAAATCTCTTGTTTTGTACGTTTTTTCCACGTGTCTTGACATCCAATGTATCCCTGCAAAGTTTGGTGAAGATCTGAGTATGTAGTTTTTGACCTTATATGGAACCTCCCATCTGAAAATTTGAAAATTCCTAAAAAATCCGTCCAAAATCTTGATGACCCCAATCTCTTGTTTTGTACTTTTTTTCCACGTGTCTTGACATCCAATGTATCCCTGCAAAGTTTGGTGAAGATCTGAGTATGAAGTTTTTGATCTTATCTGGAACCTCCTATCTGAAAATTTGAAAATTCTTAAAAAATTCGTCCAAAATCTTGATGTCTCCAATCTCTTGTTTTGTACGTTTTTTCCACGTGTCTTGATATCCAATGTATCCCTGCAAAGTTTAGTGAAGATCTGAGTATGTTGTTTTTGACCTTATCTGGAACATCCTTTCTGAAAATTTGAAAATTGTTAAAAAATTCGTCCAAAATCTTGATGTCTCCTATCTCTTGTTTTGTACGTTTTTTCCACGTGTCTTGACATCCAATGTATCCCTGCAAAGTTTGGTGAAGATCTGAGTATGTAGTTTTTGACCTTATCTGGAACCTCCCATCTGAAAATTTGAAAATTCTTAAAAAATTCGACCAATATCTTGATGTCTCCAATCTCTTGTTTTGTACGTTTTTTCCACGTGTCTTGACACATAATGTATCCATGCAAAGTTTGGTGAAGATCTGAGTATGTAGTTTTTGACCTTATATGGAACCTCCTATCTGAAAATTTAAAAATTCTTAAAAAATTCGTCCAAAATCTTGATGTCTCCAATCTCTTGTTTTGTACGTTTTTTCCACGTGTCTTGACATCCAATGTATCCCTGCAAAGTTTGGTGAAGATCTGAGTATGTAGTTTTTGACCTTATCTGGAACCTCCCATCTGAAAATTTGAAAATTCTTAAAAAATTCGACCAAAATCTTGATGTCTCCAATCTTTTGTTTTGTACGTTTTTTCCACGTGTCTTGACACATAATGTATCCATGCAAAGTTTGGTGAAGATCTGAGTATGTAGTTTTTGACCTTATATGGAACCTCCTATCTGAAAATTTGAAAATTCTTAAAAAATTCGTCCAAAATCTTGATGTCTCCAATCTCTTGTTTTGTACGTTTTTTCCACGTGTCTTGATATCCAATGTATCCCTGCAAAGTTTGGTGAAGATCTGAGTATGTCGTTTTTGACCTTATCTGGAACATCCTTTCTGAAAATTTGAAAATTGTTAAAAAATTCGTCCAAAATCTTGATGTCTCCAATCTCTTTTTTGTACGTTTTTTCCACGTGTCTTGACATCCAATGTATCCCTGCAAAGTTTGGTGAAGATCTGAGTATGTAGTTTTTGACCTTATCTGGAACCTCCCATCTGAAAATTTGAAAATTCTTAAAAAATTCGACCAAAATCTTGATGTCTCCAATCTTTTGTTTTGTACGTTTTTTCCACGTGTCTTGACACATAATGTATCCATGCAAAGTTTGGTGAAGATCTGAGTATGTAGTTTTTGACCTTATATGGAACCTCCTATCTGAAAATTTGAAAATTCTTAAAAAAATCGTCCAAAATCTTGATGTCTCCAATCTCTTGTTTTGTACGTTTTTTCCACGTGTCTTGACATCCAATGTATCCCTGCAAAGTTTGGTGAAGATCTGAGTATGTAGTTTTTGACCTTATCTGGAACCTCCCATCTGAAAATTTGAAAATTCCTAAAAAATCCGTGCAAAATCTTGATGACCCCAATCTCTTGTTTTGTACCTTTTTTTCCACGTGTCTTGACATCCAATGTATCCATGCAAAGTTTGGTGAAGATCTGAGTATGTCGTTTTTGACCTTATCTGGAACCTCCCATCTGAAAATTTGAAAATTCTTCAAAAATTCGTCGAAAATCTTGATGTCTCCAATCTCTTGTTTTGTACGTTTTTTCCACGTGTCTTGACATCCAATGTATCCCTGCAATGTTTGGTGGAGATCTGAGTATGTAGTTTTTGACCTTATCTGGGACCTCCTATCAGAAAATTTGAAAATTCTTCAAAAATTCGTCCAAAATCTTGATGTCTCCAATCTCTTGTTTTGTACGTTTTTTCCACGTGTCTCGACCTCCAATGTATCCCTGCAAAGTTTGGTGAAGATCTGAGTATGTCGTTTTTGACCTTATCTGGAACATCCTTTCTGAAAATTTGAAAATTCTTAAAAAATTCGTCGAAAATCTTGATGTCTCCAATCTCTTGTTTTGTACGTTTTTTCCACGTGTCTTGACATCCAATGTATCCCTGCAAAGTTTGGTGAAGATCTGAGTATGTAGTTTTTGACCTTATATGGAACCTCCCATCTGAAAATTTGAAAATTCCTAAAAAATCCGTCCAAAATCTTGATGACCCCAATCTCTTGTTTTGTACTTTTTTTCCACGTGTCTTGACATCCAATGTATCCCTGCAAAGTTTTGTGAAGATCTGAGTATGTAGTTTTTGATCTTATCTGGAACCTCCTATCTGAAAATTTGAAAATTCTTAAAAAATTCGTCCAAAATCTTGATGTCTCCAATCTCTTGTTTTGTACGTTTTTTCCACGTGTCTTGATATCCAATGTATCCCTGCAAAGTTTGGTGAAGATCTGAGTATGTTGTTTTTGACCTTATCTGGAACATCCTTTCTGAAAATTTGAAAAATGTTAAAAAATTCGTCCAAAATCTTGATGTCTCCGATCTCTTGTTTTGTACGTTTTTTCCACGTATCTTGACATGCAAAGTATTCCTGCAAAGTTTGGTGAAGATCTGAGTATGTAGTTTTTGACCTCATCTGGAACCTCCTATCTGAAAATTTGAAAATTCTTAAAAAATTCGTCCAAAATTTTGATGTCTCCAATCTCTTGTTTTGTACGTTTTTTCCACGTGTCTTGACATCCAATGTATCCCTGCAATGTTTGGTGAAGATCTGAGTATGTAGTTTTTGACCTTATCTGGAACCTCCCATCTGAAAATTTGAAAATTCCTAAAAAATCCGTCCAAAATCTTGATGACCCCAATCTCTTGTTTTGTACGTTTTTTCCACGTGTCTTGACATCCAATGTATCCCTGCAAAGTTTGGTGAAGATCTGAGTATGTAGTTTTTGACCTTATCTGGAACCTCCTATCTGAAAATTTGAAAATTCTTAAAAAATTCGTCGAAAATCTTGATGTCTCCAATCTCTTGTTTTGTACGTTTTTTCCACGTGTCTTGATATCCAATGTATCCCTGCAAAGTTTGGTGAAGATCTGAGTATGTCGTTTTTGACCTTATCTGGAACATCCTTTCTGAAAATTTGAAAATTGTTAAAAAATTCGTCCAAAATCTTGATGTCTCCAATCTCTTTTTTGTACGTTTTTTCCACGTGTCTTGACATCCAATGTATCCCTGCAAAGTTTGGTGAAGATCTGAGTATGCAGTTTTTGACCTTATCTGGAACCTCCCATCTGAAAATTTGAAAATTCTTAAAAAATTCGACCAAAATCTTGATGTCTCCAATCTTTTGTTTTGTACGTTTTTTCCACGTGTCTTGACACATAATGTATATATGCAAAGTTTGGTGAAGATCTGAGTATGTAGTTTTTGACCTTATATGGAACCTCCTATCTGAAAATTTGAAAATTCTTAAAAAATTCGTCCAAAATCTTGATGTCTCCAATCTCTTGTTTTGTACGTTTTTTCCACGTGTCTTGACATCCAATGTATCCCTGCAAAGTTTGGTGAAGATCTGAGTATGTAGTTTTTGACCTTATCTGGAACCTCCCATCTGAAAATTTGAAAATTCCTAAAAAATCCGTGCAAAATCTTGATGACCCCAATCTCTTGTTTTGTACGTTTTTTCCACGTGTCTTGACATCCAATGTATCCATGCAAAGTTTGGTGAAGATCTGAGTATCTCGTTTTTGACCTTATCTGGAACCTCCCATCTGAAAATTTGAAAATTCTTAAAAAATTCGTCGAAAATCTTGATGTCTCCAATCTCTTGTTTTCTACGTTTTTTCCACGTGTCTTGACATGCAAAGTATCCCTGCAACGTTTGGTGAAGATCTGAGTATGTAGTTTTTGACCTTATCTGGAACCTCCTATCTGAAAATTTGAAAATTCTTCAAAAATTCGTCGAAAATCTTGATGTCTCCAATCTCTTGTTTTGTACGTTTTTTCCACGTGTCTTGACATCCAATGTATCGCTGCAATGTTTGGTGGAGATCTGAGTATGTAGTTTTTGACCTTATCTGGGACCTCCTATCAGAAAATTTGAAAATTCTTCAAAAATTCGTCCAAAATCTTGATGTCTCCAATCTCTTGTTTTGTACGTTTTTTCCACGTGTCTCGACATCCAATGTATCCCTGCAAAGTTTGGTGAAGATCTGAGTATGTCGTTTTTGACCTTATCTGGAACATCCTTTCTGAAAATTTGAAAATTCTTAAAAAATTCGTCGAAAATCTTGATGTCTCCAATCTCTTGTTTTGTACGTTTTTTCCACGTGTCTTGACATCCAATGTATCCCTGCAAAGTTTGGTGAAGATCTGAGTATGTAGTTTTTGACCTTATATGGAACCTCCTATCTGAAAATTTGAAAATTCTTAAAAAATTCGTCCAAAATCTTGATGTCACCAATCCTATGTTTTGTATGTTTTTTCCACGTGTCTTGACATCCAATGTATCCATGCAAAGTTTGGTGAAGATCTGAGTATGTCGTTTTTGACCTTATCTGGAACCTCCCATCTGAAAATTTGAAAATTCTTAAAAAATTCGTCGAAAATCTTGATGTCTCCAATCTCTTGTTTTGTACGTTTTTTCCACGTGTCTTGACATCCAATGTATCCCTGCAAAGTTTGGTGAAGATCTGAGTATGTAGTTTTTGACCTTATATGGAACCTCCTTTCTGAAAATTTGAAAATTCTCAAAAAATTCGTCCATAATCTTGATGTCTCCAATCTCTTGTTTTGTACGTTTTTTCCACGTGTCTTGACATCCAATGTATCCCTGCAAAGTTTGGTGAAGATCTGAGTATGTAGTTTTTGACCTTATATGGAACCTCCTATCTGAAAATTTGAAAATTCTTAAAAAATTCGTCCAAAATCTTGATGTCACCAATCCTATGTTTTGTATGTTTTTTCCACGTGTCTTGACATCCAATGTATCCATGCAAAGTTTGGTGAAGATCTGAGTATGTCGTTTTTGAACTTATCTGGAACCTCCCATCTGAAAATTTGAAAATTCTTAAAAAATTCGTCGAAAATCTTGATGTCTCCGATCTCTTGTTTTGTACGTTTTTTCCACGTGTCTTGACATGCAAAGTATTCCTGCAAAGTTTGGTGAAGATCTGAGTATGTAGTTTTTGACCTCATCTGGAACCTCCTATCTGAAAATTTGAAAATTCTTAAAAAATTCGTCCAAAATCTTGATGACCCCAATCTCTTGTTTTGTACGTTTTTTCCACGTGTCTTGACATCCAATGTATCCCTGCAAAGTTTGGTGAAGATCTGAGTTTGTAGTTTTTGACCTTATATGGAACCTCCTTTCTGAAAATTTGAGAATTCTTAAAAAATTCGTCCAAAATCTTGATGTCTCCAATCTCTTGTTTTGTACGTTTTTTCCACGTGTCTTGACATCCAATGTATCCATGCAAAGTTTGGTGAAGATCTGAGTATGTCGTTTTTGACCTTATCTGGAACCTCCCATCTGAAAATTTGAAAATTCTTAAAAAATTCGTCGAAAATCTTGATGTCTCCAATCTCTTGTTTTGTACGTTTTTTCCACGTGTCTTGACATGCAAAGTATCCCTGCAACGTTTGGTGAAGATCTGAGTATGTAGTTTTTGACCTTATCTGGAACCTCCTATCTGAAAATTTGAAAATTCTTCAAAAATTCGTCGAAAATCTTGATGTCTCCAATCTCTTGTTTTGTACGTTTTTTCCACGTGTCTTGACATCCAATGTATCCCTGCAATGTTTGGTTGAGATCTGAGTATGTAGTTTTTGACCTTATCTGGAACCTCCTATCTGAAAATTTGAAAATTCTTCAAAAATTCGTCCAAAATCTTGATGTCTCCAATCTCTTGTTTTGTACGTTTTTTCCACGTGTCTCGACCTCCAATGTATCCCTGCAAAGTTTGGTGAAGATCTGAGTATGTCGTTTTTGACCTTATCTGGAACATCCTTTCTGAAAATTTGAAAATTCTTAAAAAATTCGTCGAAAATCTTGATGTCTCCAATCTCTTGTTTTGTACGTTTTTTCCACGTGTCTTGACATCCAATGTATCCCTGCAAAGTTTGGTGAAGATCTGAGTATGTAGTTTTTGACCTTATATGGAACCTCCTATCTGAAAATTTGAAAATTCTTAAAAAATTCGTCCAAAATCTTGATGTCACCAATCCTATGTTTTGTATGTTTTTTCCACGTGTCTTGACATCCAATGTATCCATGCAAAGTTTGGTGAAGATCTGAGTATGTCGTTTTTGACCTTATCTGGAACCTCCCATCTGAAAATTTGAAAATTCTTAAAAAATTCGTCGAAAATCTTGATGTCTCCGATCTCTTGTTTTGTACGTTTTTTCCACGTATCTTGACATGCAAAGTATTCCTGCAAAGTTTGGTGAAGATCTGACTATGTAGTTTTTGACCTCATCTGGAACCTCCTATCTGAAAATTTGAAAATTCTTTAAAAATTCGTCCAAAATATTGATGTCTCCAATCTCTTGTTTTGTACGTTTTTTCCACGTGTCTTGACATCAAATGTATCCCTGCAATGTTTGGTGAAGATCTGAGTATGTAGTTTTTGACCTTATCTGGAACCTCCCATCTGAAAATTTGAAAATTCCTAAAAAATCCGTCCAAAATCTTGATGACCCCAATCTCTTGTTTTGTACGTTTTTTCCACGTGTCTTGACATCCAATGTATCCCTGCAAAGTTTGGTGAAGATCTGAGTATGTAGTTTTTGACCTTATCTGGAACCTCCTATCTGAAAATTTGAAAATTCTTAAAAAATTCGTCCAAAATCTTGATGTCTCCAATCTCTTGTTTTGTACGTTTTTTCCACGTGTCTTGATATCCAATGTATCCCTGCAAAGTTTGGTGAAGATCTGAGTATGTCGTTTTTGACCTTATCTGGAACATCCTTTCTGAAAATTTGAAAATTGTTAAAAAATTCGTCCAAAATCTTGATGTCTCCAATCTCTTTTTTGTACGTTTTTTCCACGTGTCTTGACATCCAATGTATCCCTGCAAAGTTTGGTGAAGATCTGAGTATGTAGTTTTTGACCTTATCTGGAACCTCCCATCTGAAAATTTGAAAATTCTTAAAAAATTCGACCAAAATCTTGATGTCTCCAATCTTTTGTTTTGTACGTTTTTTCCACGTGTCTTGACACATAATGTATCCATGCAAAGTTTGGTGAAGATCTGAGTATGTAGTTTTTGACCTTATATGGAACCTCCTATCTGAAAATTTGAAAATTCTTAAAAAATTCGTCCAAAATCTTGATGTCTCCAATCTCTTGTTTTGTACGTTTTTTCCACGTGTCTTGACATCCAATGTATCCCTGCAAAGTTTGGTGAAGATCTGAGTATGTAGTTTTTGACCTTATCTGGAACCTCCCATCTGAAAATTTGAAAATTCCTAAAAAATCCGTGCAAAATCTTGATGACCCCAATCTCTTGTTTTGTACGTTTTTTCCACGTGTCTTGACATCCAATGTATCCATGCAAAGTTTGGTGAAGATCTGAGTATGTCGTTTTTGACCTTATCTGGAACCTCCCATCTGAAAATTTGAAAATTCTTAAAAAATTCGTCGAAAATCTTGATGTCTCCAATCTCTTGTTTTGTACGTTTTTTCCACGTGTCTTGACATGCAAAGTATCCCTGCAACGTTTGGTGAAGATCTGAGTATGTAGTTTTTGACCTTATCTGGAACCTCCTATCTGAAAATTTGAAAATTCTTCAAAAATTCGTCGAAAATCTTGATGTCTCCAATCTCTTGTTTTGTACGTTTTTTCCACGTGTCTTGACATCCAATGTATCCCTGCAATGTTTGGTGGAGATCTGAGTATGTAGTTTTTGACCTTATCTGGGACCTCCTATCAGAAAATTTGAAAATTCTTCAAAAATTCGTCCAAAATCTTGATGTCTCCAATCTCTTGTTTTGTACGTTTTTTCCACGTGTCTCGACCTCCAATGTATCCCTGCAAAGTTTGGTGAAGATCTGAGTATGTCGTTTTTGACCTTATCTGGAACATCCTTTCTGAAAATTTGAAAATTCTTAAAAAATTCGTCGAAAATCTTGATGTCTCCAATCTCTTGTTTTGTACGTTTTTTCCACGTGTCTTGACATCCAATGTATCCCTGCAAAGTTTGGTGAAGATCTGAGTATGTAGTTTTTGACCTTATATGGAACCTCCCATCTGAAAATTTGAAAATTCCTAAAAAATCCGTCCAAAATCTTGATGACCCCAATCTCTTGTTTTGTACTTTTTTTCCACGTGTCTTGACATCCAATGTATCCCTGCAAAGTTTGGTGAAGATCTGAGTATGTAGTTTTTGATCTTATCTGGAACCTCCTATCTGAAAATTTGAAAATTCTTAAAAAATTCGTCCAAAATCTTGATGTCTCCAATCTCTTGTTTTGTACGTTTTTTCCACGTGTCTTGATATCCAATGTATCCCTGCAAAGTTTAGTGAAGATCTGAGTATGTTGTTTTTGACCTTATCTGGAACATCCTTTCTGAAAATTTGAAAATTGTTAAAAAATTCGTCCAAAATCTTGATGTCTCCTATCTCTTGTTTTGTACGTTTTTTCCACGTGTCTTGACATCCAATGTATCCCTGCAAAGTTTGGTGAAGATCTGAGTATGTAGTTTTTGACCTTATCTGGAACCTCCCATCTGAAAATTTGAAAATTCTTAAAAAATTCGACCAATATCTTGATGTCTCCAATCTCTTGTTTTGTACGTTTTTTCCACGTGTCTTGACACATAATGTATCCATGCAAAGTTTGGTGAAGATCTGAGTATGTAGTTTTTGACCTTATATGGAACCTCCTATCTGAAAATTTAAAAATTCTTAAAAAATTCGTCCAAAATCTTGATGTCTCCAATCTCTTGTTTTGTACGTTTTTTCCACGTGTCTTGACATCCAATGTATCCCTGCAAAGTTTGGTGAAGATCTGAGTATGTAGTTTTTGACCTTATCTGGAACCTCCCATCTGAAAATTTGAAAATTCTTAAAAAATTCGACCAAAATCTTGATGTCTCCAATCTTTTGTTTTGTACGTTTTTTCCACGTGTCTTGACACATAATGTATCCATGCAAAGTTTGGTGAAGATCTGAGTATGTAGTTTTTGACCTTATATGGAACCTCCTATCTGAAAATTTGAAAATTCTTAAAAAATTCGTCCAAAATCTTGATGTCTCCAATCTCTTGTTTTGTACGTTTTTTCCACGTGTCTTGATATCCAATGTATCCCTGCAAAGTTTGGTGAAGATCTGAGTATGTCGTTTTTGACCTTATCTGGAACATCCTTTCTGAAAATTTGAAAATTGTTAAAAAATTCGTCCAAAATCTTGATGTCTCCAATCTCTTTTTTGTACGTTTTTTCCACGTGTCTTGACATCCAATGTATCCCTGCAAAGTTTGGTGAAGATCTGAGTATGTAGTTTTTGACCTTATCTGGAACCTCCCATCTGAAAATTTGAAAATTCTTAAAAAATTCGACCAAAATCTTGATGTCTCCAATCTTTTGTTTTGTACGTTTTTTCCACGTGTCTTGACACATAATGTATCCATGCAAAGTTTGGTGAAGATCTGAGTATGTAGTTTTTGACCTTATATGGAACCTCCTATCTGAAAATTTGAAAATTCTTAAAAAATTCGTCCAAAATCTTGATGTCTCCAATCTCTTGTTTTGTACGTTTTTTCCACGTGTCTTGACATCCAATGTATCCCTGCAAAGTTTGGTGAAGATCTGAGTATGTAGTTTTTGACCTTATCTGGAACCTCCCATCTGAAAATTTGAAAATTCCTAAAAAATCCGTGCAAAATCTTGATGACCCCAATCTCTTGTTTTGTACGTTTTTTCCACGTGTCTTGACATCCAATGTATCCATGCAAAGTTTGGTGAAGATCTGAGTATGTCGTTTTTGACCTTATCTGGAACCTCCCATCTGAAAATTTGAAAATTCTTCAAAAATTCGTCGAAAATCTTGATGTCTCCAATCTCTTGTTTTGTACGTTTTTTCCACGTGTCTTGACATCCAATGTATCCCTGCAATGTTTGGTGGAGATCTGAGTATGTAGTTTTTGACCTTATCTGGGACCTCCTATCAGAAAATTTGAAAATTCTTCAAAAATTCGTCCAAAATCTTGATGTCTCCAATCTCTTGTTTTGTACGTTTTTTCCACGTGTCTCGACCTCCAATGTATCCCTGCAAAGTTTGGTGAAGATCTGAGTATGTCGTTTTTGACCTTATCTGGAACATCCTTTCTGAAAATTTGAAAATTCTTAAAAAATTCGTCGAAAATCTTGATGTCTCCAATCTCTTGTTTTGTACGTTTTTTCCACGTGTCTTGACATCCAATGTATCCCTGCAAAGTTTGGTGAAGATCTGAGTATGTAGTTTTTGACCTTATATGGAACCTCCCATCTGAAAATTTGAAAATTCCTAAAAAATCCGTCCAAAATCTTGATGACCCCAATCTCTTGTTTTGTACTTTTTTTCCACGTGTCTTGACATCCAATGTATCCCTGCAAAGTTTGGTGAAGATCTGAGTATGTAGTTTTTGATCTTATCTGGAACCTCCTATCTGAAAATTTGAAAATTCTTAAAAAATTCGTCCAAAATCTTGATGTCTCCAATCTCTTGTTTTGTACGTTTTTTCCACGTGTCTTGATATCCAATGTATCCCTGCAAAGTTTGGTGAAGATCTGAGTATGTTGTTTTTGACCTTATCTGGAACATCCTTTCTGAAAATTTGAAAAATGTTAAAAAATTCGTCCAAAATCTTGATGTCTCCTATCTCTTGTTTTGTACGTTTTTTCCACGTGTCTTGACATCCAATGTATCCCTGCAAAGTTTGGTGAAGATCTGAGTATGTAGTTTTTGACCTTATCTGGAACCTCCCATCTGAAAATTTGAAAATTCTTAAAAAATTCGACCAATATCTTGATGTCTCCAATCTCTTGTTTTGTACGTTTTTTCCACGTGTCTTGACACATAATGTATCCATGCAAAGTTTGGTGAAGATCTGAGTATGTAGTTTTTGACCTTATATGGAACCTCCTATCTGAAAATTTAAAAATTCTTAAAAAATTCGTCCAAAATCTTGATGTCTCCAATCTCTTGTTTTGTACGTTTTTTCCACGTGTCTTGACATCCAATGTATCCCTGCAAAGTTTGGTGAAGATCTGAGTATGTAGTTTTTGACCTTATCTGGAACCTCCCATCTGAAAATTTGAAAATTCTTAAAAAATTCGACCAAAATCTTGATGTCTCCAATCTTTTGTTTTGTACGTTTTTTCCACGTGTCTTGACACATAATGTATCCATGCAAAGTTTGGTGAAGATCTGAGTATGTAGTTTTTGACCTTATATGGAACCTCCTATCTGAAAATTTGAAAATTCTTAAAAAATTCGTCCAAAATCTTGATGTCTCCAATCTCTTGTTTTGTACGTTTTTTCCACGTGTCTTGACATCCAATGTATCCCTGCAAAGTTTGGTGAAGATCTGAGTATGTAGTTTTTGACCTTATCTGGAACCTCCCATCTGAAAATTTGAAAATTCCTAAAAAATCCGTGCAAAATCTTGATGACCCCAATCTCTTGTTTTGTACGTTTTTTCCACGTGTCTTGACATCCAATGTATTCCTGCAATGTTTGGTGAAGATCTGAGTATGTAGTTTTTGACCTTATATGGAACCTCCTATCTGAAAATTTGAAAATTCTTAAAAAATTCGACCAAAATCTTGATGTTCCGAATCCTATGTTTTGTATGTTTTTTCCACGTGTCTTGACATCCAATGTATCCATGCAAAGTTTGGTGAAGATCTGAGTATGTAGTTTTTGACCTTATATTGAACCTCCCATCTGAAAATTTGAAAATTCTTAAAAAATTCGTCCAAAATCTTGATGACCCCAATCTCTTGTTTTGTACGTTTTTTCCACGTGTCTTGACATCCAAAGTATCCCTGCAAAGTTTGGTGAAGATCTGAGTATGTAGTTTTTGACCTTATATGGAACCTCCTTTCTGAAAATTTGAGAATTCTTAAAAAATTCGTCCAAAATCTTGATGTCTCCAATCTCTTGTTTTGTACGTTTTTTCCACGTGTCTTGACATCCAATGTATCCATGCAAAGTTTGGTGAAGATCTGAGTATGTCGTTTTTGACCTTATCTGGAACCTCCCATCTGAAAATTTGAAAATTCTTAAAAAATTCGTCGAAAATCTTGATGTCTCCAATCTTTTGTTTTGTACGTTTTTTCCACGTGTCTTGACATGCAAAGTATCCCTGCAACGTTTGGTGAAGATCTGAGTATGTAGTTTTTGACCTTATCTGGAACCTCCTATCTGAAAATTTGAAAATTCTTCAAAAATTCGTCGAAAATCTTGATGTCTCCAATCTCTTGTTTTGTACGTTTTTTCCACGTGTCTTGACATCCAATGTATCCCTGCAATGTTTGGTGGAGATCTGAGTATGTAGTTTTTGACCTTATCTGGGACCTCCTATCAGAAAATTTGAAAATTCTTCAAAAATTCGTCCAAAATCTTGATGTCTCCAATCTCTTGTTTTGTACGTTTTTTCCACGTGTCTCGACCTCCAATGTATCCCTGCAAAGTTTGGTGAAGATCTGAGTATGTCGTTTTTGACCTTATCTGGAACATCCTTTCTGAAAATTTGAAAATTCTTAAAAAATTCGTCGAAAATCTTGATGTCTCCAATCTCTTGTTTTGTACGTTTTTTCCACGTGTCTTGACATCCAATGTATCCCTGCAAAGTTTGGTGAAGATCTGAGTATGTAGTTTTTGACCTTATATGGAACCTCCCATCTGAAAATTTGAAAATTCCTAAAAAATCCGTCCAAAATCTTGATGACCCCAATCTCTTGTTTTGTACTTTTTTTCCACGTGTCTTGACATCCAATGTATCCCTGCAAAGTTTGGTGAAGATCTGAGTATGTAGTTTTTGATCTTATCTGGAACCTCCTATCTGAAAATTTGAAAATTCTTAAAAAATTCGTCCAAAATCTTGATGTCTCCAATCTCTTGTTTTGTACGTTTTTTCCACGTGTCTTGATATCCAATGTATCCCTGCAAAGTTTGGTGAAGATCTGAGTATGTTGTTTTTGACCTTATCTGGAACATCCTTTCTGAAAATTTGAAAAATGTTAAAAAATTCGTCCAAAATCTTGATGTCTCCTATCTCTTGTTTTGTACGTTTTTTCCACGTGTCTTGACATCCAATGTATCCCTGCAAAGTTTGGTGAAGATCTGAGTATGTAGTTTTTGACCTTATCTGGAACCTCCCATCTGAAAATTTGAAAATTCTTAAAAAATTCGACCAATATCTTGATGTCTCCAATCTCTTGTTTTGTACGTTTTTTCCACGTGTCTTGACACATAATGTATCCATGCAAAGTTTGGTGAAGATCTGAGTATGTAGTTTTTGACCTTATATGGAACCTCCTATCTGAAAATTTAAAAATTCTTAAAAAATTCGTCCAAAATCTTGATGTCTCCAATCTCTTGTTTTGTACGTTTTTTCCACGTGTCTTGACATCCAATGTATCCCTGCAAAGTTTGGTGAAGATCTGAGTATGTAGTTTTTGACCTTATCTGGAACCTCCCATCTGAAAATTTGAAAATTCTTAAAAAATTCGACCAAAATCTTGATGTCTCCAATCTTTTGTTTTGTACGTTTTTTCCACGTGTCTTGACACATAATGTATCCATGCAAAGTTTGGTGAAGATCTGAGTATGTAGTTTTTGACCTTATATGGAACCTCCTATCTGAAAATTTGAAAATTCTTAAAAAATTCGTCCAAAATCTTGATGTCTCCAATCTCTTGTTTTGTACGTTTTTTCCACGTGTCTTGACATCCAATGTATCCCTGCAAAGTTTGGTGAAGATCTGAGTATGTAGTTTTTGACCTTATCTGGAACCTCCCATCTGAAAATTTGAAAATTCCTAAAAAATCCGTGCAAAATCTTGATGACCCCAATCTCTTGTTTTGTACGTTTTTTCCACGTGTCTTGACATCCAATGTATTCCTGCAATGTTTGGTGAAGATCTGAGTATGTAGTTTTTGACCTTATATGGAACCTCCTATCTGAAAATTTGAAAATTCTTAAAAAATTCGACCAAAATCTTGATGTTCCGAATCCTATGTTTTGTATGTTTTTTCCACGTGTCTTGACATCCAATGTATCCATGCAAAGTTTGGTGAAGATCTGAGTATGTAGTTTTTGACCTTATATTGAACCTCCCATCTGAAAATTTGAAAATTCTTAAAAAATTCGTCCAAAATCTTGATGACCCCAATCTCTTGTTTTGTACGTTTTTTCCACGTGTCTTGACATCCAAAGTATCCCTGCAAAGTTTGGTGAAGATCTGAGTATGTAGTTTTTGACCTTATATGGAACCTCCTTTCTGAAAATTTGAGAATTCTTAAAAAATTCGTCCAAAATCTTGATGTCTCCAATCTCTTGTTTTGTACGTTTTTTCCACGTGTCTTGACATCCAATGTATCCATGCAAAGTTTGGTGAAGATCTGAGTATGTCGTTTTTGACCTTATCTGGAACCTCCCATCTGAAAATTTGAAAATTCTTAAAAAATTCGTCGAAAATCTTGATGTCTCCAATCTTTTGTTTTGTACGTTTTTTCCACGTGTCTTGACATGCAAAGTATCCCTGCAACGTTTGGTGAAGATCTGAGTATGTAGTTTTTGACCTTATCTGGAACCTCCTATCTGAAAATTTGAAAATTCTTAAAAAATTCGTCCAAAATCTTGATGTCTCCAATCTCTTGTTTTGTACGTTTTTCCCACGTGTCTTGACATCCAATGTATCCCTGCAAAGTTTGGTGAAGATCTGAGTATGTCGTTTTTGACCTTATCTGGAACCTCCCATCTGAAAATTTGAAAATTCTTAAAAAATTCGTCGAAAATCTTGATGTCTCCAATCTTTTGTTTTGTACGTTTTTCCCACGTGTCTTGACATCCAATGTATCCCTGCAACGTTTGGTGAAGATCTGAGTATGTAGTTTTTGACCTTATCTGGAACCTCCTATCTGAAAATTTGAAAATTCTTAAAAAATTCGTCCATAACCTTGATGTCTCCAATCTCTTGTTTTGTACGTTTTTTCCACGTGTCTTGACATCCAATGTATCCATGCAAAGTTTGGTGAAGATCTGAGTATGTCGTTTTTGACCTTATCTGGAACCTCCCATCTGAAAATTTGAAAATTCTTAAAAAATTCGTCGAAAATCTTGATGTCTCCGATCTCTTGTTTTGTACGTTTTTTCCACGTGTCTTGACATGCAAAGTATTCCTGCAAAGTTTGGTGAAGATCTGAGTATGTAGTTTTTGACCTCATCTGGAACCTCCTATCTGAAAATTTGAAAATTCTTAAAAAATTCGTCCAAAATTTTGATGTCTCCAATCTCTTGTTTTGTACGTTTTTTCCACGTGTCTTGACATCCAATGTATCCCTGCAATGTTTGGTGAAGATCTGAGTATGTAGTTTTTGACCTTATCTGGAACCTCCTATCTGAAAATTTGAAAATTCCTAAAAAATCCGTCCAAAATCTTGATGACCCCAATCTCTTGTTTTGTACGTTTTTTCCACGTGTCTTGACATCCAATGTATCCCTGCAAAGTTTGGTGAAGATCTGAGTATGTCGTTTTTGACCTTATCTGGAACCTCCTATATGAAAATTTGAAAATTCTTAAAAAATTCGTCCAAAATCTTGATGTCTCCAATCTCTTGTTTTGTACGTTTTTTCCACGTGTATTGATATCCAATGTATCCCTGCAAAGTTTGGTGAAGATCTGAGTATGTCGTTTTTGACCTTATCTGGAACATCCTTTCTGAAAATTTGAAAATTGTTAAAAAATTCGTCCAAAATCTTGATGTCTCCAATCTCTTTTTTGTACGTTTTTTCCACGTGTCTTGACATCCAATGTATCCCTGCAAAGTTTGGTGAAGATCTGAGTATGTAGTTTTTGACCTTATCTGGAACCTCCCATCTGAAAATTTGAAAATTCTTAAAAAATTCGACCAAAATCTTGATGTCTCCAATCTTTTGTTTTGTACGTTTTTTCCACGTGTCTTGACACATAATGTATCCATGCAAAGTTTGGTGAAGATCTGAGTATGTAGTTTTTGACCTTATATGGAACCTCCTATCTGAAAATTTGAAAATTCTTAAAAAATTCGTCCAAAATCTTGATGTCTCCAATCTCTTGTTTTGTACGTTTTTTCCACGTGTCTTGACATCCAATGTATCCCTGCAAAGTTTGGTGAAGATCTGAGTATGTAGTTTTTGACCTTATCTGGAACCTCCCATCTGAAAATTTGAAAATTCCTAAAAAATCCGTGCAAAATCTTGATGACCCCAATCTCTTGTTTTGTACGTTTTTTCCACGTGTCTTGACATCCAATGTATCCATGCAAAGTTTGGTGAAGATCTGAGTATGTCGTTTTTGACCTTATCTGGAACCTCCCATCTGAAAATTTGAAAATTCTTAAAAAATTCGTCGAAAATCTTGATGTCTCCAATCTCTTGTTTTGTACGTTTTTTCCACGTGTCTTGACATGCAAAGTATCCCTGCAACGTTTGGTGAAGATCTGAGTATGTAGTTTTTGACCTTATCTGGAACCTCCTATCTGAAAATTTGAAAATTCTTCAAAAATTCGTCGAAAATCTTGATGTCTCCAATCTCTTGTTTTGTACGTTTTTTCCACGTGTCTTGACATCCAATGTATCCATGCAAAGTTTGGTGAAGATCTGAGTATGTCGTTTTTGACCTTATCTGGAACCTCCCATCTGAAAATTTGAAAATTCTTAAAAAATTCGTCGAAAATCTTGATGTCTCCAATCTCTTGTTTTGTACGTTTTTTCCACGTGTCTTGACATGCAAAGTATCCCTGCAAAGTTTGGTGAAGATCTGAGTATGTAGTTTTTGACCTCATCTGGAACCTCCTATCTGAAAATTTGAAAATTCTTAAAAAATTCGTCCAAAATTTTGATGTCTCCAATCTCTTGTTTTGTACGTTTTTTCCACGTGTCTTGACATCCAATGTATCCCTGCAATGTTTGGTGAAGATCTGAGTATGTAGTTTTTGACCTTATCTGGAACCTCCCATCTGAAAATTTGAAAATTCTTAAAAAATTCGTCCAAAATCTTGATGTCTCCGATCTCTTGTTTTGTACGTTTTTTCCACGTGTCTTGACATGCAAAGTATTCCTGCAAAGTTTGGTGAAGATCTGAGTATGTAGTTTTTGACCTCATCTGGAACCTCCTATCTGAAAATTTGAAAATTCTTAAAAAATTCGTCCAAAATTTTGATGTCTCCAATCTCTTGTTTTGTACGTTTTTTCCACGTGTCTTGACATCCAATATATCCATGCAATGTTTGGTGAAGATCTGAGTATGTAGTTTTTGACCTTATCTGGAACCTCCCATCTGAAAATTTGAAAATTCCTAAAAAATCCGTCCAAAATCTTGATGACCCCAATCTCTTGTTTTGTACGTTTTTTCCACGTGTCTTGACATCCAATGTATCCCTGCAAAGTTTGGTGAAGATCTGAGTATGTCGTTTTTGACCTTATCTGGAACCTCCTATCTGAAAATTTGAAAATTCTTAAAAAATTCGTCCAAAATCTTGATGTCTCCAATCTCTTGTTTTGTACGTTTTTTCCACTTGTCTTGATATCCAATGTATCCCTGCAAAGTTTGGTGAAGATCTGAGTATGTCGTTTTTGACCTTATCTGGAACATCCTTTCTGAAAATTTGAAAATTGTTAAAAAATTCGTCCAAAATCTTGATGTCTCCAATCTCTTTTTTGTACGTTTTTTCCACGTGTCTTGACATCCAATGTATCCCTGCAAAGTTTGGTGAAGATCTGAGTATGTAGTTTTTGACCTTATCTGGAACCTCCCATCTGAAAATTTGAAAATTCTTAAAAAATTCGACCAAAATCTTGATGTCTCCAATCTTTTGTTTTGTACGTTTTTTCCACGTGTCTTGACACATAATGTATCCATGCAAAGTTTGGTGAAGATCTGAGTATGTAGTTTTTGACCTTATATGGAACCTCCTATCTGAAAATTTGAAAATTCTTAAAAAATTCGTCCAAAATCTTGATGTCTCCAATCTCTTGTTTTGTACGTTTTTTCCACGTGTCTTGACATCCAATGTATCCCTGCAAAGTTTGGTGAAGATCTGAGTATGTAGTTTTTGACCTTATCTGGAACCTCCCATCTGAAAATTTGAAAATTCCTAAAAAATCCGTGCAAAATCTTGATGACCCCAATCTCTTGTTTTGTACGTTTTTTCCACGTGTCTTGACATCCAATGTATCCATGCAAAGTTTGGTGAAGATCTGAGTATGTCGTTTTTGACCTTATCTGGAACCTCCCATCTGAAAATTTGAAAATTCTTAAAAAATTCGTCGAAAATCTTGATGTCTCCAATCTCTTGTTTTGTACGTTTTTTCCACGTGTCTTGACATGCAAAGTATCCCTGCAACGTTTGGTGAAGATCTGAGTATGTAGTTTTTGACCTTATCTGGAACCTCCTATCTGAAAATTTGAAAATTCTTCAAAAATTCGTCGAAAATCTTGATGTCTCCAATCTCTTGTTTTGTACGTTTTTTCCACGTGTCTTGACATCCAATGTATCCATGCAAAGTTTGGTGAAGATCTGAGTATGTCGTTTTTGACCTTATCTGGAACCTCCCATCTGAAAATTTGAAAATTCTTAAAAAATTCGTCGAAAATCTTGATGTCTCCAATCTCTTGTTTTGTACGTTTTTTCTACGTGTCTTGACATGCAAAGTATCCCTGCAAAGTTTGGTGAAGATCTGAGTATGTAGTTTTTGACCTCATCTGGAACCTCCTATCTGAAAATTTGAAAATTCTTAAAAAATTCGTCCAAAATTTTGATGTCTCCAATCTCTTGTTTTGTACGTTTTTTCCACGTGTCTTGACATCCAATGTATCCCTGCAATGTTTGGTGAAGATCTGAGTATGTAGTTTTTGACCTTATCTGGAACCTCCCATCTGAAAATTTGAAAATTCCTAAAAAATCCGTCCAAAATCTTGATGACCCCAATCTCTTGTTTTGTACGTTTTTTCCACGTGTCTTGACATCCAATGTATCCCTGCAAAGTTTGGTGAAGATCTGAGTATGTAGTTTTTGACCTTATCTGGAACCTCCTATCTGAAAATTTGAAAATTCTTAAAAAATTCGTCCAAAATCTTGATGTCTCCAATCTCTTGTTTTGTACGTTTTTTCCACGTGTCTTGATATCCAATGTATCCCTGCAAAGTTTGGTGAAGATCTGAGTATGTCGTTTTTGACCTTATCTGGAACATCCTTTCTGAAAATTTGAAAATTGTTAAAAAATTCGTCCAAAATCTTGATGTCTCCAATCTCTTTTTTGTACGTTTTTTCCACGTGTCTTGACATCCAATGTATCCCTGCAAAGTTTGGTGAAGATCTGAGTATGTAGTTTTTGACCTTATCTGGAACCTCCCATCTGAAAATTTGAAAATTCTTAAAAAATTCGACCAAAATCTTGATGTCTCCAATCTTTTGTTTTGTACGTTTTTTCCACGTGTCTTGACACATAATGTATCCATGCAAAGTTTGGTGAAGATCTGAGTATGTAGTTTTTGACCTTATATGGAACCTCCTATCTGAAAATTTGAAAATTCTTAAAAAATTCGTCCAAAATCTTGATGTCTCCAATCTCTTGTTTTGTACGTTTTTTCCACGTGTCTTGACATCCAATGTATCCCTGCAAAGTTTGGTGAAGATCTGAGTATGTAGTTTTTGACCTTATCTGGAACCTCCCATCTGAAAATTTGAAAATTCCTAAAAAATCCGTGCAAAATCTTGATGACCCCAATCTCTTGTTTTGTACGTTTTTTCCACGTGTCTTGACATCCAATGTATTCCTGCAATGTTTGGTGAAGATCTGAGTATGTAGTTTTTGACCTTATATGGAACCTCCTATCTGAAAATTTGAAAATTCTTAAAAAATTCGACCAAAATCTTGATGTTCCGAATCCTATGTTTTGTATGTTTTTTCCACGTGTCTTGACATCCAATGTATCCATGCAAAGTTTGGTGAAGATCTGAGTATGTAGTTTTTGACCTTATATTGAACCTCCCATCTGAAAATTTGAAAATTCTTAAAAAATTCGTCCAAAATCTTGATGACCCCAATCTCTTGTTTTGTACGTTTTTTCCACGTGTCTTGACATCCAAAGTATCCCTGCAAAGTTTGGTGAAGATCTGAGTATGTAGTTTTTGACCTTATATGGAACCTCCTTTCTGAAAATTTGAGAATTCTTAAAAAATTCCTCCAAAATCTTGATGTCTCCAATCTCTTGTTTTGTACGTTTTTTCCACGTGTCTTGACATCCAATGTATCCATGCAAAGTTTGGTGAAGATCTGAGTATGTAGTTTTTGACCTTATCTGGAACCTCCCATCTGAAAATTTGAAAATTCCTAAAAAATCCGTCCAAAATCTTGATGACCCCAATCTCTTGTTTTGTACGTTTTTTCCACGTGTCTTGACATCCAATGTATCCCTGCAAAGTTTGGTGAAGATCTGAGTATGTCGTTTTTGACCTTATCTGGAACCTCCTATCTGAAAATTTGAAAATTCTTAAAAAATTCGTCCAAAATCTTGATGTCTCCAATCTCTTGTTTTGTACGTTTTTTCCACTTGTCTTGATATCCAATGTATCCCTGCAAAGTTTGGTGAAGATCTGAGTATGTCGTTTTTGACCTTATCTGGAACATCCTTTCTGAAAATTTGAAAATTGTTAAAAAATTCGTCCAAAATCTTGATGTCTCCAATCTCTTTTTTGTACGTTTTTTCCACGTGTCTTGACATCCAATGTATCCCTGCAAAGTTTGGTGAAGATCTGAGTATGTAGTTTTTGACCTTATCTGGAACCTCCCATCTGAAAATTTGAAAATTCTTAAAAAATTCGACCAAAATCTTGATGTCTCCAATCTTTTGTTTTGTACGTTTTTTCCACGTGTCTTGACACATAATGTATCCATGCAAAGTTTGGTGAAGATCTGAGTATGTAGTTTTTGACCTTATATGGAACCTCCTATCTGAAAATTTGAAAATTCTTAAAAAATTCGTCCAAAATCTTGATGTCTCCAATCTCTTGTTTTGTACGTTTTTTCCACGTGTCTTGACATCCAATGTATCCCTGCAAAGTTTGGTGAAGATCTGAGTATGTAGTTTTTGACCTTATCTGGAACCTCCCATCTGAAAATTTGAAAATTCCTAAAAAATCCGTGCAAAATCTTGATGACCCCAATCTCTTGTTTTGTACGTTTTTTCCACGTGTCTTGACATCCAATGTATCCATGCAAAGTTTGGTGAAGATCTGAGTATGTCGTTTTTGACCTTATCTGGAACCTCCCATCTGAAAATTTGAAAATTCTTAAAAAATTCGTCGAAAATCTTGATGTCTCCAATCTCTTGTTTTGTACGTTTTTTCCACGTGTCTTGACATGCAAAGTATCCCTGCAACGTTTGGTGAAGATCTGAGTATGTAGTTTTTGACCTTATCTGGAACCTCCTATCTGAAAATTTGAAAATTCTTCAAAAATTCGTCGAAAATCTTGATGTCTCCAATCTCTTGTTTTGTACGTTTTTTCCACGTGTCTTGACATCCAATGTATCCATGCAAAGTTTGGTGAAGATCTGAGTATGTCGTTTTTGACCTTATCTGGAACCTCCCATCTGAAAATTTGAAAATTCTTAAAAAATTCGTCGAAAATCTTGATGTCTCCAATCTCTTGTTTTGTACGTTTTTTCTACGTGTCTTGACATGCAAAGTATCCCTGCAAAGTTTGGTGAAGATCTGAGTATGTAGTTTTTGACCTCATCTGGAACCTCCTATCTGAAAATTTGAAAATTCTTAAAAAATTCGTCCAAAATTTTGATGTCTCCAATCTCTTGTTTTGTACGTTTTTTCCACGTGTCTTGACATCCAATGTATCCCTGCAATGTTTGGTGAAGATCTGAGTATGTAGTTTTTGACCTTATCTGGAACCTCCCATCTGAAAATTTGAAAATTCCTAAAAAATCCGTCCAAAATCTTGATGACCCCAATCTCTTGTTTTGTACGTTTTTTCCACGTGTCTTGACATCCAATGTATCCCTGCAAAGTTTGGTGAAGATCTGAGTATGTAGTTTTTGACCTTATCTGGAACCTCCTATCTGAAAATTTGAAAATTCTTAAAAAATTCGTCCAAAATCTTGATGTCTCCAATCTCTTGTTTTGTACGTTTTTTCCACGTGTCTTGATATCCAATGTATCCCTGCAAAGTTTGGTGAAGATCTGAGTATGTCGTTTTTGACCTTATCTGGAACATCCTTTCTGAAAATTTGAAAATTGTTAAAAAATTCGTCCAAAATCTTGATGTCTCCAATCTCTTTTTTGTACGTTTTTTCCACGTGTCTTGACATCCAATGTATCCCTGCAAAGTTTGGTGAAGATCTGAGTATGTAGTTTTTGACCTTATCTGGAACCTCCCATCTGAAAATTTGAAAATTCTTAAAAAATTCGACCAAAATCTTGATGTCTCCAATCTTTTGTTTTGTACGTTTTTTCCACGTGTCTTGACATCCAATGTATCCATGCAAAGTTTGGTGAAGATCTGAGTATGTCGTTTTTGACCTTATCTGGAACCTCCCATCTGAAAATTTGAAAATTCTTAAAAAATTCGTCGAAAATCTTGATGTCTCCAATCTCTTGTTTTGTACGTTTTTTCTACGTGTCTTGACATGCAAAGTATCCCTGCAAAGTTTGGTGAAGATCTGAGTATGTAGTTTTTGACCTCATCTGGAACCTCCTATCTGAAAATTTGAAAATTCTTAAAAAATTCGTCCAAAATTTTGATGTCTCCAATCTCTTGTTTTGTACGTTTTTTCCACGTGTCTTGACATCCAATGTATCCCTGCAATGTTTGGTGAAGATCTGAGTATGTAGTTTTTGACCTTATCTGGAACCTCCCATCTGAAAATTTGAAAATTCCTAAAAAATCCGTCCAAAATCTTGATGACCCCAATCTCTTGTTTTGTACGTTTTTTCCACGTGTCTTGACATCCAATGTATCCCTGCAAAGTTTGGTGAAGATCTGAGTATGTAGTTTTTGACCTTATCTGGAACCTCCTATCTGAAAATTTGAAAATTCTTAAAAAATTCGTCCAAAATCTTGATGTCTCCAATCTCTTGTTTTGTACGTTTTTTCCACGTGTCTTGATATCCAATGTATCCCTGCAAAGTTTGGTGAAGATCTGAGTATGTCGTTTTTGACCTTATCTGGAACATCCTTTCTGAAAATTTGAAAATTGTTAAAAAATTCGTCCAAAATCTTGATGTCTCCAATCTCTTTTTTGTACGTTTTTTCCACGTGTCTTGACATCCAATGTATCCCTGCAAAGTTTGGTGAAGATCTGAGTATGTAGTTTTTGACCTTATCTGGAACCTCCCATCTGAAAATTTGAAAATTCTTAAAAAATTCGACCAAAATCTTGATGTCTCCAATCTTTTGTTTTGTACGTTTTTTCCACGTGTCTTGACACATAATGTATCCATGCAAAGTTTGGTGAAGATCTGAGTATGTAGTTTTTGACCTTATATGGAACCTCCTATCTGAAAATTTGAAAATTCTTAAAAAATTCCTCCAAAATCTTGATGTCTCCAATCTCTTGTTTTGTACGTTTTTTCCACGTGTCTTGACATCCAATGTATCCATGCAAAGTTTGGTGAAGATCTGAGTATGTAGTTTTTGACCTTATCTGGAACCTCCCATCTGAAAATTTGAAAATTCCTAAAAAATCCGTCCAAAATCTTGATGACCCCAATCTCTTGTTTTGTACGTTTTTTCCACGTGTCTTGACATCCAATGTATCCCTGCAAAGTTTGGTGAAGATCTGAGTATGTCGTTTTTGACCTTATCTGGAACCTCCTATCTGAAAATTTGAAAATTCTTAAAAAATTCGTCCAAAATCTTGATGTCTCCAATCTCTTGTTTTGTACGTTTTTTCCACTTGTCTTGATATCCAATGTATCCCTGCAAAGTTTGGTGAAGATCTGAGTATGTCGTTTTTGACCTTATCTGGAACATCCTTTCTGAAAATTTGAAAATTGTTAAAAAATTCGTCCAAAATCTTGATGTCTCCAATCTCTTTTTTGTACGTTTTTTCCACGTGTCTTGACATCCAATGTATCCCTGCAAAGTTTGGTGAAGATCTGAGTATGTAGTTTTTGACCTTATCTGGAACCTCCCATCTGAAAATTTGAAAATTCTTAAAAAATTCGACCAAAATCTTGATGTCTCCAATCTTTTGTTTTGTACGTTTTTTCCACGTGTCTTGACACATAATGTATCCATGCAAAGTTTGGTGAAGATCTGAGTATGTAGTTTTTGACCTTATATGGAACCTCCTATCTGAAAATTTGAAAATTCTTAAAAAATTCGTCCAAAATCTTGATGTCTCCAATCTCTTGTTTTGTACGTTTTTTCCACGTGTCTTGACATCCAATGTATCCCTGCAAAGTTTGGTGAAGATCTGAGTATGTAGTTTTTGACCTTATCTGGAACCTCCCATCTGAAAATTTGAAAATTCCTAAAAAATCCGTGCAAAATCTTGATGACCCCAATCTCTTGTTTTGTACGTTTTTTCCACGTGTCTTGACATCCAATGTATCCATGCAAAGTTTGGTGAAGATCTGAGTATGTCGTTTTTGACCTTATCTGGAACCTCCCATCTGAAAATTTGAAAATTCTTAAAAAATTCGTCGAAAATCTTGATGTCTCCAATCTCTTGTTTTGTACGTTTTTTCCACGTGTCTTGACATGCAAAGTATCCCTGCAACGTTTGGTGAAGATCTGAGTATGTAGTTTTTGACCTTATCTGGAACCTCCTATCTGAAAATTTGAAAATTCTTCAAAAATTCGTCGAAAATCTTGATGTCTCCAATCTCTTGTTTTGTACGTTTTTTCCACGTGTCTTGACATCCAATGTATCCATGCAAAGTTTGGTGAAGATCTGAGTATGTCGTTTTTGACCTTATCTGGAACCTCCCATCTGAAAATTTGAAAATTCTTAAAAAATTCGTCGAAAATCTTGATGTCTCCAATCTCTTGTTTTGTACGTTTTTTCTACGTGTCTTGACATGCAAAGTATCCCTGCAAAGTTTGGTGAAGATCTGAGTATGTAGTTTTTGACCTCATCTGGAACCTCCTATCTGAAAATTTGAAAATTCTTAAAAAATTCGTCCAAAATTTTGATGTCTCCAATCTCTTGTTTTGTACGTTTTTTCCACGTGTCTTGACATCCAATGTATCCCTGCAATGTTTGGTGAAGATCTGAGTATGTAGTTTTTGACCTTATCTGGAACCTCCCATCTGAAAATTTGAAAATTCCTAAAAAATCCGTCCAAAATCTTGATGACCCCAATCTCTTGTTTTGTACGTTTTTTCCACGTGTCTTGACATCCAATGTATCCCTGCAAAGTTTGGTGAAGATCTGAGTATGTAGTTTTTGACCTTATCTGGAACCTCCTATCTGAAAATTTGAAAATTCTTAAAAAATTCGTCCAAAATCTTGATGTCTCCAATCTCTTGTTTTGTACGTTTTTTCCACGTGTCTTGATATCCAATGTATCCCTGCAAAGTTTGGTGAAGATCTGAGTATGTCGTTTTTGACCTTATCTGGAACATCCTTTCTGAAAATTTGAAAATTGTTAAAAAATTCGTCCAAAATCTTGATGTCTCCAATCTCTTTTTTGTACGTTTTTTCCACGTGTCTTGACATCCAATGTATCCCTGCAAAGTTTGGTGAAGATCTGAGTATGTAGTTTTTGACCTTATCTGGAACCTCCCATCTGAAAATTTGAAAATTCTTAAAAAATTCGACCAAAATCTTGATGTCTCCAATCTTTTGTTTTGTACGTTTTTTCCACGTGTCTTGACACATAATGTATCCATGCAAAGTTTGGTGAAGATCTGAGTATGTAGTTTTTGACCTTATATGGAACCTCCTATCTGAAAATTTGAAAATTCTTAAAAAATTCGTCCAAAATCTTGATGTCTCCAATCTCTTGTTTTGTACGTTTTTTCCACGTGTCTTGACATCCAATGTATCCCTGCAAAGTTTGGTGAAGATCTGAGTATGTAGTTTTTGACCTTATCTGGAACCTCCCATCTGAAAATTTGAAAATTCCTAAAAAATCCGTGCAAAATCTTGATGACCCCAATCTCTTGTTTTGTACGTTTTTTCCACGTGTCTTGACATCCAATGTATTCCTGCAATGTTTGGTGAAGATCTGAGTATGTAGTTTTTGACCTTATATGGAACCTCCTATCTGAAAATTTGAAAATTCTTAAAAAATTCGACCAAAATCTTGATGTTCCGAATCCTATGTTTTGTATGTTTTTTCCACGTGTCTTGACATCCAATGTATCCATGCAAAGTTTGGTGAAGATCTGAGTATGTAGTTTTTGACCTTATATTGAACCTCCCATCTGAAAATTTGAAAATTCTTAAAAAATTCGTCCAAAATCTTGATGACCCCAATCTCTTGTTTTGTACGTTTTTTCCACGTGTCTTGACATCCAAAGTATCCCTGCAAAGTTTGGTGAAGATCTGAGTATGTAGTTTTTGACCTTATATGGAACCTCCTTTCTGAAAATTTGAGAATTCTTAAAAAATTCCTCCAAAATCTTGATGTCTCCAATCTCTTGTTTTGTACGTTTTTTCCACGTGTCTTGACATCCAATGTATCCATGCAAAGTTTGGTGAAGATCTGAGTATGTCGTTTTTGACCTTATCTGGAACCTCCCATCTGAAAATTTGAAAATTCTTAAAAAATTCGTCGAAAATCTTGATGTCTCCAATCTTTTGTTTTGTACGTTTTTTCCACGTGTCTTGACATGCAAAGTATCCCTGCAACGTTTGGTGAAGATCTGAGTATGTAGTTTTTGACCTTATCTGGAACCTCCTATCTGAAAATTTGAAAATTCTTCAAAAATTCGTCGAAAATCTTGATGTCTCCAATCTCTTGTTTTGTACGTTTTTTCCACGTGTCTTGACATCCAATGTATTCCTGCAATGTTTGGTGGAGATCTGAGTATGTAGTTTTAGACCTTATCTGGAACCTCCTATCTGAAAATTTGAAAATTCTTCAAAAATTCGTCCAAAATCTTGATGTCTCCAATCTCTTGTTTTGTACGTTTTTTCCACGTGTCTCGACCTCCAATGGATCCCTGCAAAGTTTGGTGAAGATCTGAGTATGTCGTTTTTGACCTTATCTGGAACATCCTTTCTGAAAATTTGAAAATTCTTAAAAAATTCGTCGAAAATCTTGATGTCTCCAATCTCTTGTTTTGTACGTTTTTTCCACGTGTCTTGACATCCAATGTATCCCTGCAAAGTTTGGTGAAGATCTGAGTATGTAGTTTTTGACCTTATATGGAACCTCCTATCTGAAAATTTGAAAATTCTTAAAAAATTCGTCCAAAATCTTGATGTCTCCAATCTCTTGTTTTGTACGTTTTTTCCACGTGTCTCGACCTCCAATGGATCACTGCAAAGTTTGGTGAAGATCTGAGTATGTCGTTTTTGACCTTATCTGGAACCTCCCATCTGAAAATTTGAAAATTCTTAAAAAATTCGTCGAAAATCTTGATGTCTCCGATCTCTTGTTTTGTACGTTTTTTCCACGTGTCTTGACATGCAAAGTATTCCTGCAAAGTTTGGTGAAGATCTGAGTATGTAGTTTTTGACCTTATCTGGAACCTCCTATCTGAAAATTTGAAAATTCTTAAAAAATTCGTCCAAAATCTTGATGTCTCCAATCTCTTGTTTTGTACGTTTTTTCCACGTGTCTTGACATCCAATGTATCCCTGCAATGTTTGGTGAAGATCTGAGTATGTAGTTTTTGACCTTATCTGGAACCTCCCATCTGAAAATTTGAAAATTCCTAAAAAATCCGTCCAAAATCTTGATGACCCCAATCTCTTGTTTTGTACGTTTTTTCCACGTGTCTTGATATCCAAAGTATCCCTGCAAAGTTTGGTGAAGATCTGAGTATGTAGTTTTTGATCTTATCTGGAACCTCCTATCTGAAAATTTGAAAATTCTTAAAAAATTCGTCCAAAATCTTGATGTCTCCAATCTCTTGTTTTGTACGTTTTTTCCACGTGTCTTGATATCCAATGTATCCCTGCAAAGTTTGGTGAAGATCTGAGTATGTCGTTTTTGACCTTATCTGGAACATCCTTTCTGAAAATTTGAAAATTGTTAAAAAATTCGTCCAAAATCTTGATGTCTCCTATCTCTTGTTTTGTACGTTTTTTCCACGTGTCTTGACATCCAATGTATCCCTGCAAAGTTTGGTGAAGATCTGAGTATGTAGTTTTTGACCTTATCTGGAACCTCCCATCTGAAAATTTGAAAATTCTTAAAAAATTCGACCAATATCTTGATGTCTCCAATCTCTTGTTTTGTACGTTTTTTCCACGTGTCTTGACACATAATGTATCCATGCAAAGTTTGGTGAAGATCTGAGTATGTAGTTTTTGACCTTATATGGAACCTCCTATCTGAAAATTTAAAAATTCCTAAAAAATTCGTCCAAAATCTTGATGTCTCCAATCTCTTGTTTTGTACGTTTTTTCCACGTGTCTTGACATCCAATGTATCCCTGCAAAGTTTGGTGAAGATCTGAGTATGTAGTTTTTGACCTTATCTGGAACCTCCCATCTGAAAATTTGAAAATTCCTAAAAAATCCGTCCAAAATCTTGATGACTCCAATCTCTTGTTTTGTACGTTTTTTCCACGTGTCTTGACATTCAATGTATCCCTGCAAAGTTTGGTGAAGATCTGAGTATGTAGTTTTTGACCTTATATGGAACCTCCTTTCTGAAAATTTGAAAATTCTTAAAAAATTCGTCCAAAATCTTGATGACCCCAATCTCTTGTTTTGTACGTTTTTTCCACGTGTCTTGACATCCAATGTATCCCTGCAAAGTTTGGTGAAGATCTGAGTTTGTAGTTTTTGACCTTATATGGAACCTCCTTTCTGAAAATTTGAGAATTCTTAAAAAATTCGTCCAAAATCTTGATGTCTCCAATCTCTTGTTTTGTACGTTTTTTCCACGTGTCTTGACATCCAATGTATCCATGCAAAGTTTGGTGAAGATCTGAGTATGTCGTTTTTGACCTTATCTGGAACCTCCCATCTGAAAATTTGAAAATTCTTAAAAAATTCGTCGAAAATCTTGATGTCTCCAATCTCTTGTTTTGTACGTTTTTTCCACGTGTCTTGACATGCAAAGTATCCCTGCAACGTTTGGTGAAGATCTGAGTATGTAGTTTTTGACCTTATCTGGAACCTCCTATCTGAAAATTTGAAAATTCTTCAAAAATTCGTCGAAAATCTTGATGTCTCCAATCTCTTGTTTTGTACGTTTTTTCCACGTGTCTTGACCTCCAATGTATCCCTGCAAAGTTTGGTGAAGATCTGAGTATGTCGTTTTTGACCTTATCTGGAACATCCTTTCTGAAAATTTGAAAATTCTTAAAAAATTCGTCCAAAATTTGATGTCTCCAATCTCTTGTTTTGTACGTTTTTTCCACGTGTCTTGACATCCAATGTATCCCTGCAAAGTTTGGTGAAGATCTGAGTATGTCGTTTTTGACCTTATCTGGAACATCCTTTCTGAAAATTTGAAAATTCTTAAAAAATTCGTCCAAAATCTTGATGTCTCCAATCTCTTGTTTTGTACGTTTTTTCCACGTGTCTTGACATGCAAAGTATCCCTGCAACGTTTGGTGAAGATCTGAGTATGTAGTTTTTGACCTTATCTGGAACCTCCTATCTGAAAATTTGAAAATTCTTCAAAAATTCGTCGAAAATCTTGATGTCTCCAATCTCTTGTTTTGTACGTTTTTTCCACGTGTCTTGACATCCAATGTATCCCTGCAATGTTTGGTGGAGATCTGAGTATGTAGTTTTTGACCTTATCTGGGACCTCCTATCAGAAAATTTGAAAATTCTTCAAAAATTCGTCCAAAATCTTGATGTCTCCAATCTCTTGTTTTGTACGTTTTTTCCACGTGTCTCGACCTCCAATGTATCCCTGCAAAGTTTGGTGAAGATCTGAGTATGTCGTTTTTGACCTTATCTGGAACATCCTTTCTGAAAATTTGAAAATTCTTAAAAAATTCGTCGAAAATCTTGATGTCTCCAATCTCTTGTTTTGTACGTTTTTTCCACGTGTCTTGACATCCAATGTATCCCTGCAAAGTTTGGTGAAGATCTGAGTATGTAGTTTTTGACCTTATATGGAACCTCCCATCTGAAAATTTGAAAATTCCTAAAAAATCCGTCCAAAATCTTGATGACCCCAATCTCTTGTTTTGTACTTTTTTTCCACGTGTCTTGACATCCAATGTATCCCTGCAAAGTTTGGTGAAGATCTGAGTATGTAGTTTTTGATCTTATCTGGAACCTCCTATCTGAAAATTTGAAAATTCTTAAAAAATTCGTCCAAAATCTTGATGTCTCCAATCTCTTGTTTTGTACGTTTTTTCCACGTGTCTTGATATCCAATGTATCCCTGCAAAGTTTGGTGAAGATCTGAGTATGTTGTTTTTGACCTTATCTGGAACATCCTTTCTGAAAATTTGAAAATTGTTAAAAAATTCGTCCAAAATCTTGATGTCTCCTATCTCTTGTTTTGTACGTTTTTTCCACGTGTCTTGACATCCAATGTATCCCTGCAAAGTTTGGTGAAGATCTGAGTATGTAGTTTTTGACCTTATCTGGAACCTCCCATCTGAAAATTTGAAAATTCTTAAAAAATTCGACCAATATCTTGATGTCTCCAATCTCTTGTTTTGTACGTTTTTTCCACGTGTCTTGACACATAATGTATCCATGCAAAGTTTGGTGAAGATCTGAGTATGTAGTTTTTGACCATATATGGAACCTCCTATCTGAAAATTTAAAAATTCTTAAAAAATTCGTCCAAAATCTTGATGTCTCCAATCTCTTGTTTTGTACGTTTTTTCCACGTGTCTTGACATCCAATGTATCCCTGCAAAGTTTGGTGAAGATCTGAGTATGTAGTTTTTGACCTTATCTGGAACCTCCCATCTGAAAATTTGAAAATTCTTAAAAAATTCGACCAAAATCTTGATGGCTCCAATCTTTTGTTTTGTACGTTTTTTCCACGTGTCTTGACACATAATGTATCCCTGCAAAGTTTGGTGAAGATCTGAGTATGTAGTTTTTGACCTTATATGGAACCTCCTATCTGAAAATTTGAAAATTCTTAAAAAATTCGTCCAAAATCTTGATGTCTCCAATCTCTTGTTTTGTACGTTTTTTCCACGTCTCTTGACATCCAATGTATCCCTGCAAAGTTTGGTGAAGATCTGAGTATGTAGTTTTTGACCTTATCTGGAACTTCCCATCTGAAAATTTGAAAATTCCTAAAAAATCCGTGCAAAATCTTGATGACCCCAATCTCTTGTTTTGTACGTTTTTTCCACGTGTCTTGACATCCAATGTATTCCTGCAAAGTTTGGTGAAGATCTGAGTATGTAGTTTTTGACCTTATATGGAACCTCCTATCTGAAAATTTGAAAATTCTTAAAAAATTCGACCAAAATCTTGATGTTCCGAATCCTATGTTTTGTATGTTTTTTCCACTTGTCTTGACATCCAATGTATCCATGCAAAGTTTGGTGAAGATCTGAGTATGTAGTTTTTGACCTTATATTGAACCTCCCATCTGAAAATTTGAAAATTCTTAAAAAATTCGTCCAAAATCTTGATGACCCCAATCTCTTGTTTTGTACGTTTTTTCCACGTGTCTTGACATCCAAAGTATCCCTGCAAAGTTTGGTGAAGATCTGAGTATGTAGTTTTTGACCTTATATGGAACCTCCTTTCTGAAAATTTGAGAATTCTTAAAAAATTCCTCCAAAATCTTGATGTCTCCAATCTCTTGTTTTGTACGTTTTTTCCACGTGTCTTGACATCCAATGTATCCATGCAAAGTTTGGTGAAGATCTGAGTATGTCGTTTTTGACCTTATCTGGAACCTCCCATCTGAAAATTTGAAAATTCTTAAAAAATTCGTCGAAAATCTTGATGTCTCCAATCTTTTGTTTTGTACGTTTTTTCCACGTGTCTTGACATGCAAAGTATCCCTGCAACGTTTGGTGAAGATCTGAGTATGTAGTTTTTGACCTTATCTGGAACCTCCTATCTGAAAATTTGAAAATTCTTCAAAAATTCGTCCAAAATTTTGATGTCTCCAATCTCTTGTTTTGTACGTTTTTTCCACGTGTCTTGACATCCAATGTATTCCTGCAATGTTTGGTGGAGATCTGAGTATGTAGTTTTAGACCTTATCTGGAACCTCCTATCTGAAAATTTGAAAATTCTTCAAAAATTCGTCCAAAATCTTGATGTCTCCAATCTCTTGTTTTGTACGTTTTTTCCACGTGTCTCGACCTCCAATGGATCCCTGCAAAGTTTGGTGAAGATCTGAGTATGTCGTTTTTGACCTTATCTGGAACATCCTTTCTGAAAATTTGAAAATTCTTAAAAAATTCGTCGAAAATCTTGATGTCTCCAATCTCTTGTTTTGTACGTTTTTTCCACGTGTCTTGACATTATATGTATCCCTGCAAAGTTTGGTGAAGATCTGAGTATGTAGTTTTTGACCTTATATGGAACCTCCTATCTGAAAATTTGAAAATTCTTAAAAAATTCGTCCAAAATCTTGATGTCTCCAATCTCTTGTTTTGTACGTTTTTTCCACGTGTCTCGACCTCCAATGGATCCCTGCAAAGTTTGGTGAAGATCTGAGTATGTCGTTTTTGACCTTATCTGGAACCTCCCATCTGAAAATTTGAAAATTCTTAAAAAATTCGTCGAAAATCTTGATGTCTCCGATCTCTTGTTTTGTACGTTTTTTCCACGTGTCTTGACATGCAAAGTATTCCTGCAAAGTTTGGTGAAGATCTGAGTATGTAGTTTTTGACCTCATCTGGAACCTCCTATCTGAAAATTTGAAAATTCTTAAAAAATTCGTCCAAAATCTTGATGTCTCCAATCTCTTGTTTTGTACGTTTTTTCCACGTGTCTTGACATCCAATGTATCCCTGCAATGTTTGGTGAAGATCTGAGTATGTAGTTTTTGACCTTATCTGGAACCTCCCATCTGAAAATTTGAAAATTCCTAAAAAATCCGTCCAAAATCTTGATGACCCCAATCTCTTGTTTTGTACTTTTTTTCCACGTGTCTCGACCTCCAATGTATCCCTGCAAAGTTTGGTGAAGATCTGAGTATGTAGTTTTTGACCTTATATGGAACCTCCTATCTGAAAATTTGAAAATTCTTAAAAAATTCGTCCAAAATCTTGATGTCACCAATCCTATGTTTTGTATGTTTTTTCCACGTGTCTTGACATCCAATGTATCCATGCAAAGTTTGGTGAAGATCTGAGTATGTCGTTTTTGACCTTATCTGGAACCTCCCATCTGAAAATTTGAAAATTCTTAAAAAATTCGTCGAAAATCTTGATGTCTCCGATCTCTTGTTTTGTACGTTTTTTCCACGTGTCTTGACATGCAAAGTATTCCTGCAAAGTTTGGTGAAGATCTGAGTATGTCGTTTTTGACCTTATCTGGAACATCCTTTCTGAAAATTTGAAAATTCTTAAAAAATTCGTCGAAAATCTTGATGTCTCCAATCTCTTGTTTTGTACGTTTTTTCCACGTGTCTTGACATCCAATGTATCCCTGCAAAGTTTGGTGAAGATCTGAGTATGTAGTTTTTGACCTTATATGGAACCTCCCATCTGAAAATTTGAAAATTCCTAAAAAATCCGTCCAAAATCTTGATGACCCCAATCTCTTGTTTTGTACTTTTTTTCCACGTGTCTTGACATCCAATGTATCCCTGCAAAGTTTGGTGAAGATCTGAGTATGTAGTTTTTGATCTTATCTGGAACCTCCTATCTGAAAATTTGAAAATTCTTAAAAAATTCGTCCAAAATCTTGATGTCTCCAATCTCTTGTTTTGTACGTTTTTTCCACGTGTCTTGATATCCAATGTATCCCTGCAAAGTTTGGTGAAGATCTGAGTATGTTGTTTTTGACCTTATCTGGAACATCCTTTCTGAAAATTTGAAAATTGTTAAAAAATTCGTCCAAAATCTTGATGTCTCCTATCTCTTGTTTTGTACGTTTTTTCCACGTGTCTTGACATCCAATGTATCCCTGCAAAGTTTGGTGAAGATCTGAGTATGTAGTTTTTGACCTTATCTGGAACCTCCCATCTGAAAATTTGAAAATTCTTAAAAAATTCGACCAATATCTTGATGTCTCCAATCTCTTGTTTTGTACGTTTTTTCCACGTGTCTTGACACATAATGTATCCATGCAAAGTTTGGTGAAGATCTGAGTATGTAGTTTTTGACCATATATGGAACCTCCTATCTGAAAATTTAAAAATTCTTAAAAAATTCGTCCAAAATCTTGATGTCTCCAATCTCTTGTTTTGTACGTTTTTTCCACGTGTCTTGACATCCAATGTATCCCTGCAAAGTTTGGTGAAGATCTGAGTATGTAGTTTTTGACCTTATCTGGAACCTCCCATCTGAAAATTTGAAAATTCTTAAAAAATTCGACCAAAATCTTGATGGCTCCAATCTTTTGTTTTGTAAGTTTTTTCCACGTGTCTTGACACATAATGTATCCCTGCAAAGTTTGGTGAAGATCTGAGTATGTAGTTTTTGACCTTATATGGAACCTCCTATCTGAAAATTTGAAAATTCTTAAAAAATTCGTCCAAAATCTTGATGTCTCCAATCTCTTGTTTTGTACGTTTTTTCCACGTCTCTTGACATCCAATGTATCCCTGCAAAGTTTGGTGAAGATCTGAGTATGTAGTTTTTGACCTTATCTGGAACTTCCCATCTGAAAATTTGAAAATTCCTAAAAAATCCGTGCAAAATCTTGATGACCCCAATCTCTTGTTTTGTACGTTTTTTCCACGTGTCTTGACATCCAATGTATTCCTGCAAAGTTTGGTGAAGATCTGAGTATGTAGTTTTTGACCTTATATGGAACCTCCTATCTGAAAATTTGAAAATTCTTAAAAAATTCGACCAAAATCTTGATGTTCCGAATCCTATGTTTTGTATGTTTTTTCCACTTGTCTTGACATCCAATGTATCCATGCAAAGTTTGGTGAAGATCTGAGTATGTAGTTTTTGACCTTATATTGAACCTCCCATCTGAAAATTTGAAAATTCTTAAAAAATTCGTCCAAAATCTTGATGACCCCAATCTCTTGTTTTGTACGTTTTTTCCACGTGTCTTGACATCCAAAGTATCCCTGCAAAGTTTGGTGAAGATCTGAGTATGTAGTTTTTGACCTTATATGGAACCTCCTTTCTGAAAATTTGAGAATTCTTAAAAAATTCCTCCAAAATCTTGATGTCTCCAATCTCTTGTTTTGTACGTTTTTTCCACGTGTCTTGACATCCAATGTATCCATGCAAAGTTTGGTGAAGATCTGAGTATGTCGTTTTTGACCTTATCTGGAACCTCCCATCTGAAAATTTGAAAATTCTTAAAAAATTCGTCGAAAATCTTGATGTCTCCAATCTTTTGTTTTGTACGTTTTTTCCACGTGTCTTGACATGCAAAGTATCCCTGCAACGTTTGGTGAAGATCTGAGTATGTAGTTTTTGACCTTATCTGGAACCTCCTATCTGAAAATTTGAAAATTCTTCAAAAATTCGTCCAAAATTTTGATGTCTCCAATCTCTTGTTTTGTACGTTTTTTCCACGTGTCTTGACATCCAATGTATTCCTGCAATGTTTGGTGGAGATCTGAGTATGTAGTTTTAGACCTTATCTGGAACCTCCTATCTGAAAATTTGAAAATTCTTCAAAAATTCGTCCAAAATCTTGATGTCTCCAATCTCTTGTTTTGTACGTTTTTTCCACGTGTCTCGACCTCCAATGGATCCCTGCAAAGTTTGGTGAAGATCTGAGTATGTCGTTTTTGACCTTATCTGGAACATCCTTTCTGAAAATTTGAAAATTCTTAAAAAATTCGTCGAAAATCTTGATGTCTCCAATCTCTTGTTTTGTACGTTTTTTCCACGTGTCTTGACATTATATGTATCCCTGCAAAGTTTGGTGAAGATCTGAGTATGTAGTTTTTGACCTTATATGGAACCTCCTATCTGAAAATTTGAAAATTCTTAAAAAATTCGTCCAAAATCTTGATGTCTCCAATCTCTTGTTTTGTACGTTTTTTCCACGTGTCTCGACCTCCAATGGATCCCTGCAAAGTTTGGTGAAGATCTGAGTATGTCGTTTTTGACCTTATCTGGAACCTCCCATCTGAAAATTTGAAAATTCTTAAAAAATTCGTCGAAAATCTTGATGTCTCCGATCTCTTGTTTTGTACGTTTTTTCCACGTGTCTTGACATGCAAAGTATTCCTGCAAAGTTTGGTGAAGATCTGAGTATGTAGTTTTTGACCTCATCTGGAACCTCCTATCTGAAAATTTGAAAATTCTTAAAAAATTCGTCCAAAATCTTGATGTCTCCAATCTCTTGTTTTGTACGTTTTTTCCACGTGTCTTGACATCCAATGTATCCCTGCAATGTTTGGTGAAGATCTGAGTATGTAGTTTTTGACCTTATCTGGAACCTCCCATCTGAAAATTTGAAAATTCCTAAAAAATCCGTCCAAAATCTTGATGACCCCAATCTCTTGTTTTGTACTTTTTTTCCACGTGTCTCGACCTCCAATGTATCCCTGCAAAGTTTGGTGAAGATCTGAGTATGTAGTTTTTGACCTTATATGGAACCTCCTATCTGAAAATTTGAAAATTCTTAAAAAATTCGTCCAAAATCTTGATGTCACCAATCCTATGTTTTGTATGTTTTTTCCACGTGTCTTGACATCCAATGTATCCATGCAAAGTTTGGTGAAGATCTGAGTATGTCGTTTTTGACCTTATCTGGAACCTCCCATCTGAAAATTTGAAAATTCTTAAAAAATTCGTCGAAAATCTTGATGTCTCCGATCTCTTGTTTTGTACGTTTTTTCCACGTGTCTTGACATGCAAAGTATTCCTGCAAAGTTTGGTGAAGATCTGAGTATGTAGTTTTTGACCTCATCTGGAACCTCCTATCTGAAAATTTGAAAATTCTTAAAAAATTCGTCCAAAATTTTGATGTCTCCAATCTCTTGTTTTGTACGTTTTTTCCACGTGTCTTGACATCCAATGTATCCCTGCAATGTTTGGTGAAGATCTGAGTATGTAGTTTTTGACCTTATCTGGAACCTCCCATCTGAAAATTTGAAAATTCCTAAAAAATCCGTCCAAAATCTTGATGACCCCAATCTCTTGTTTTGTACGTTTTTTCCACGTGTCTTGACATCCAATGTATCCCTGCAAAGTTTGGTGAAGATCTGAGTATGTAGTTTTTGACCTTATCTGGAACCTCCTATCTGAAAATTTGAAAATTCTTAAAAAATTCGTCCAAAATCTTGATGTCTCCAATCTCTTGTTTTGTACGTTTTTTCCACGTGTCTTGATATCCAATGTATCCCTGCAAAGTTTGGTGAAGATCTGAGTATGTCGTTTTTGACCTTATCTGGAACATCCTTTCTGAAAATTTGAAAATTGTTAAAAAATTCGTCCAAAATCTTGATGTCTCCAATCTCTTTTTTGTACGTTTTTTCCACGTGTCTTGACATCCAATGTATCCCTGCAAAATTTGGTGAAGATCTGAGTATGTAGTTTTTGACCTTATCTGGAACCTCCCATCTGAAAATTTGAAAATTCCTAAAAAATCCGTCCAAAATCTTGATGACCCCAATCTCTTGTTTTGTACGTTTTTTCCACGTGTCTTGACATCCAATGTATCCCTGCAAAGTTTGGTGAAGATCTGAGTATGTAGTTTTTGACCTTATCTGGAACCTCCTATCTGAAAATTTGAAAATTCTTAAAAAATTCGTCCAAAATCTTGATGTCTCCAATCTCTTGTTTTGTACGTTTTTTCCACGTGTCTTGATATCCAATGTATCCCTGCAAAGTTTGGTGAAGATCTGAGTATGTCGTTTTTGACCTTATCTGGAACATCCTTTCTGAAAATTTGAAAATTGTTAAAAAATTCGTCCAAAATCTTGATGTCTCCAATCTCTTTTTTGTACGTTTTTTCCACGTGTCTTGACATCCAATGTATCCCTGCAAAGTTTGGTGAAGATCTGAGTATGTAGTTTTTGACCTTATCTGGAACCTCCCATTTGAAAATTTGAAAATTCTTAAAAAATTCGACCAAAATCTTGATGTCTCCAATCTTTTGTTTTGTACGTTTTTTCCACGTGTCTTGACACATAATGTATCCATGCAAAGTTTGGTGAAGATCTGAGTATGTAGTTTTTGACCTTATCTGGAACCTCCCATCTGAAAATTTGAAAATTCTTAAAAAATTCGACCAAAATCTTGATGTCTCCAATCTTTTGTTTTGTACGTTTTTTCCACGTGTCTTGACACATAATGTATCCATGCAAAGTTTGGTGAAGATCTGAGTATGTAGTTTTTGACCTTATATGGAACCTCCTATCTGAAAATTTGAAAATTCTTAAAAAATTCGTCCAAAATCTTGATGTCTCCAATCTCTTGTTTTGTACGTTTTTTCCACGTCTCTTGACATCCAATGTATCCCTGCAAAGTTTGGTGAAGATCTGAGTATGTAGTTTTTGACCTTATCTGGAACCTCCCATCTGAAAATTTGAAAATTCCTAAAAAATCCGTGCAAAATCTTGATGACCCCAATCTCTTGTTTTGTACGTTTTTTCCACGTGTCTTGACATCCAATGTATTCCTGCAATGTTTGGTGAAGATCTGAGTATGTAGTTTTTGACCTTATATGGAACCTCCTATCTGAAAATTTGAAAATTCTTAAAAAATTCGACCAAAATCTTGATGTTCCGAATCCTATGTTTTGTATGTTTTTTCCACGTGTCTTGACATCCAATGTATCCATGCAAAGTTTGGTGAAGATCTGAGTATGTAGTTTTTGACCTTATATTCAACCTCCCATCTGAAAATTTGAAAATTCTTAAAAAATTCGTCCAAAATCTTGATGACCCCAATCTCTTGTTTTGTACGTTTTTTCCACGTGTCTTGACATCCAAAGTATCCCTGCAAAGTTTGGTGAAGATCTGAGTATGTAGTTTTTGACCTTATATGGAACCTCCTTTCTGAAAATTTGAGAATTCTTAAAAAATTCGTCCAAAATCTTGATGTCTCCAATCTCTTGTTTTGTACGTTTTTTCCACGTGTCTTGACATCCAATGTATCCATGCAAAGTTTGGTGAAGATCTGAGTATGTCGTTTTTGACCTTATCTGGAACCTCCCATCTGAAAATTTGAAAATTCTTAAAAAATTCGTCGAAAATCTTGATGTCTCCAATCTTTTGTTTTGTACGTTTTTTCCATGTGTCTTGACATGCAAAGTATCCCTGCAACGTTTGGTGAAGATCTGAGTATGTAGTTTTTGACCTTATCTGGAACCTCCTATCTGAAAATTTGAAAATTCTTCAAAAATTCGTCGAAAATCTTGATGTCTCCAATCTCTTGTTTTGTACGTTTTTTCCACGTGTCTTGACATCCAATGTATTCCTGCAATGTTTGGTGGAGATCTGAGTATGTAGTTTTAGACCTTATCTGGAACCTCCTATCTGAAAATTTGAAAATTCTTCAAAAATTCGTCCAAAATCTTGATGTCTCCAATCTCTTGTTTTGTACGTTTTTTCCACGTGTCTCGACCTCCAATGGATCCCTGCAAAGTTTGGTGAAGATCTGAGTATGTCGTTTTTGACCTTATCTGGAACATCCTTTCTGAAAATTTGAAAATTCTTAAAAAATTAGTCGAAAATCTTGATGTCTCCAATCTCTTGTTTTGTACGTTTTTTCCACGTGTCTTGACATCCAATGTATCCCTGCAAAGTTTGGTGAAGATCTGAGTATGTAGTTTTTGACCTTATATGGAACCTCCTATCTGAAAATTTGAAAATTCTTAAAAAATTCGTCCAAAATCTTGATGTCTCCAATCTCTTGTTTTGTACGTTTTTTCCACGTGTCTCGACCTCCAATGGATCCCTGCAAAGTTTGGTGAAGATCTGAGTATGTCGTTTTTGACCTTATCTGGAACCTCCCATCTGAAAATTTGAAAATTCTTAAAAAATTCGTCGAAAATCTTGATGTCTCCGATCTCTTGTTTTGTACGTTTTTTCCACGTGTCTTGACATGCAAAGTATTCCTGCAAAGTTTGGTGAAGATCTGAGTATGTAGTTTTTGACCTCATCTGGAACCTCCTATCTGAAAATTTGAAAATTCTTAAAAAATTCGTCCAAAATCTTGATGTCTCCAATCTCTTGTTTTGTACGTTTTTTCCACGTGTCTTGACATCCAATGTATCCCTGCAATGTTTGGTGAAGATCTGAGTATGTAGTTTTTGACCTTATCTGGAACCTCCCATCTGAAAATTTGAAAATTCCTAAAAAATCCGTCCAAAATCTTGATGACCCCAATCTCTTGTTTTGTACTTTTTTTCCACGTGTCTCGACCTCCAATGTATCCCTGCAAAGTTTGGTGAAGATCTGAGTATGTAGTTTTTGACCTTATATGGAACCTCCTATCTGAAAATTTGAAAATTCTTAAAAAATTCGTCCAAAATCTTGATGTCACCAATCCTATGTTTTGTATGTTTTTTTCCACGTGTCTTGACATCCAATGTATCCATGCAAAGTTTGGTGAAGATCTGAGTATGTCGTTTTTGACCTTATCTGGAACCTCCCATCTGAAAATTTGAAAATTCTTAAAAAATTCGTCGAAAATCTTGATGTCTCCGATCTCTTGTTTTGTACGTTTTTTCCACGTGTCTTGACATGCAAAGTATTCCTGCAAAGTTTGGTGAAGATCTGAGTATGTAGTTTTTGACCTCATCTGGAACCTCCTATCTGAAAATTTGAAAATTCTTAAAAAATTCGTCCAAAATTTTGATGTCTCCAATCTCTTGTTTTGTACGTTTTTTCCACGTGTCTTGACATCCAATGTATCCCTGCAATGTTTGGTGAAGATCTGAGTATGTAGTTTTTGACCTTATCTGGAACCTCCCATCTGAAAATTTGAAAATTCCTAAAAAATCCGTCCAAAATCTTGATGACCCCAATCTCTTGTTTTGTACGTTTTTTCCACGTGTCTTGACATCCAATGTATCCCTGCAAAGTTTGGTGAAGATCTGAGTATGTAGTTTTTGACCTTATCTGGAACCTCCTATCTGAAAATTTGAAAATTCTTAAAAAATTCGTCCAAAATCTTGATGTCTCCAATCTCTTGTTTTGTACGTTTTTTCCACGTGTCTTGATATCCAATGTATCCCTGCAAAGTTTGGTGAAGATCTGAGTATGTCGTTTTTGACCTTATCTGGAACATCCTTTCTGAAAATTTGAAAATTGTTAAAAAATTCGTCCAAAATCTTGATGTCTCCAATCTCTTTTTTGTACGTTTTTTCCACGTGTCTTGACATCCAATGTATCCCTGCAAAGTTTGGTGAAGATCTGAGTATGTAGTTTTTGACCTTATCTGGAACCTCCCATCTGAAAATTTGAAAATTCTTAAAAAATTCGACCAAAATCTTGATGTCTCCAATCTTTTGTTTTGTACGTTTTTTCCACGTGTCTTGACACATAATGTATCCATGCAAAGTTTGGTGAAGATCTGAGTATGTAGTTTTTGACCTTATATGGAACCTCCTATCTGAAAATTTGAAAATTCTTAAAAAATTCGTCCAAAATCTTGATGTCTCCAATCTCTTGTTTTGTACGTTTTTTCCACGTGTCTTGACATCCAATGTATCCCTGCAAAGTTTGGTGAAGATCTGAGTATGTAGTTTTTGACCTTATCTGGAACCTCCCATCTGAAAATTTGAAAATTCCTAAAAAATCCGTGCAAAATCTTGATGACCCCAATCTCTTGTTTTGTACGTTTTTTCCACGTGTCTTGACATCCAATGTATCCATGCAAAGTTTGGTGAAGATCTGAGTATGTCGTTTTTGACCTTATCTGGAACCTCCCATCTGAAAATTTGAAAATTCTTAAAAAATTCGTCGAAAATCTTGATGTCTCCAATCTCTTGTTTTGTACGTTTTTTCCACGTGTCTTGACATCCAATGTATCCCTGCAATGTTTGGTGGAGATCTGAGTATGTAGTTTTTGACCTTATCTGGAATCTCCTATCAGAAAATTTGAAAATTCTTCAAAAATTCGTCCAAAATCTTGATGTCTCCAATCTCTTGTTTTGTACGTTTTTTCCACGTGTCTCGACCTCCAATGTATCCCTGCAAAGTTTGGTGAAGATCTGAGTATGTCGTTTTTGACCTTATCTGGAACCTCCCATCTGAAAATTTGAAAATTCTTAAAAAATTCGTCGAAAATCTTGATGTCTCCGATCTCTTCTTTTGTACGTTTTTTCCACGTGTCTTGACATGCAAAGTATTCCTGCAAAGTTTGGTGAAGATCTGAGTATGTAGTTTTTGACCTCATCTGGAACCTCCTATCTGAAAATTTGAAAATTCTTAAAAAATTCGTCCAAAATCTTGATGTCTCCAATCTCTTGTTTTGTACGTTTTTTCCACGTGTCTTGACATCCAATGTATCCCTGCAATGTTTGGTGAAGATCTGAGTATGTAGTTTTTGACCTTATCTGGAACCTCCCATCTGAAAATTTGAAAATTCCTAAAAAATCCGTCCAAAATCTTGATGACCCCAATCTCTTGTTTTGTACTTTTTTTCCACGTGTCTCGACCTCCAATGTATCCCTGCAAAGTTTGGTGAAGATCTGAGTATGTAGTTTTTGACCTTATATGGAACCTCCTATCTGAAAATTTGAAAATTCTTAAAAAATTCGTCCAAAATCTTGATGTCACCAATCCTATGTTTTGTATGTTTTTTCCACGTGTCTTGACATCCAATGTATCCATGCAAAGTTTGGTGAAGATCTGAGTATGTCGTTTTTGACCTTATCTGGAACCTCCCATCTGAAAATTTGAAAATTCTTAAAAAATTCGTCGAAAATCTTGATGTCTCCGATCTCTTGTTTTGTACGTTTTTTCCACGTGTCTTGACATGCAAAGTATTCCTGCAAAGTTTGGTGAAGATCTGAGTATGTAGTTTTTGACCTCATCTGGAACCTCCTATCTGAAAATTTGAAAATTCTTAAAAAATTCGTCCAAAATTTTGATGTCTCCAATCTCTTGTTTTGTACGTTTTTTCCACGTGTCTTGACATCCAATGTATCCCTGCAATGTTTGGTGAAGATCTGAGTATGTAGTTTTTGACCTTATCTGGAACCTCCCATCTGAAAATTTGAAAATTCCTAAAAAATCCGTCCAAAATCTTGATGACCCCAATCTCTTGTTTTGTACGTTTTTTCCACGTGTCTTGACATCCAATGTATCCCTGCAAAGTTTGGTGAAGATCTGAGTATGTCGTTTTTGACCTTATCTGGAACCTCCTATCTGAAAATTTGAAAATTCTTAAAAAATTCGTCCAAAATCTTGATGTCTCCAATCTCTTGTTTTGTACGTTTTTTCCACTTGTCTTGATATCCAATGTATCCCTGCAAAGTTTGGTGAAGATCTGAGTATGTCGTTTTTGACCTTATCTGGAACATCCTTTCTGAAAATTTGAAAATTGTTAAAAAATTCGTCCAAAATCTTGATGTCTCCAATCTCTTTTTTGTACGTTTTTTCCACGTGTCTTGACATCCAATGTATCCCTGCAAAGTTTGGTGAAGATCTGAGTATGTAGTTTTTGACCTTATCTGGAACCTCCCATCTGAAAATTTGAAAATTCTTAAAAAATTCGACCAAAATCTTGATGTCTCCAATCTTTTGTTTTGTACGTTTTTTCCACGTGTCTTGACACATAATGTATCCATGCAAAGTTTGGTGAAGATCTGAGTATGTAGTTTTTGACCTTATATGGAACCTCCTATCTGAAAATTTGAAAATTCTTAAAAAATTCGTCCAAAATCTTGATGTCTCCAATCTCTTGTTTTGTACGTTTTTTCCACGTGTCTTGACATCCAATGTATCCCTGCAAAGTTTGGTGAAGATCTGAGTATGTAGTTTTTGACCTTATCTGGAACCTCCCATCTGAAAATTTGAAAATTCCTAAAAAATCCGTGCAAAATCTTGATGATCCCAATCTCTTGTTTTGTACGTTTTTTCCACGTGTCTTGACATCCAATGTATCCATGCAAAGTTTGGTGAAGATCTGAGTATGTCGTTTTTGACCTTATCTGGAACCTCCCATCTGAAAATTTGAAAATTCTTAAAAAATTCGTCGAAAATCTTGATGTCTCCAATCTCTTGTTTTGTACGTTTTTTCCACGTGTCTTGACATGCAAAGTATCCCTGCAACGTTTGGTGAAGATCTGAGTATGTAGTTTTTGACCTTATCTGGAACCTCCTATCTGAAAATTTGAAAATTCTTAAAAAATTCGTCCAAAATCTTGATGTCTCCAATCTCTTGTTTTGTACGTTTTTTCCACGTGTCTTGACATCCAATGTATCCATGCAAAGTTTGGTGAAGATCTGAGTATGTCGTTTTTGACCTTATCTGGAACCTCCCATCTGAAAATTTGAAAATTCTTAAAAAATTCGTCGAAAATCTTGATGTCTCCAATCTCTTGTTTTGTACGTTTTTTCCACGTGTCTTGACATGCAAAGTATCCCTGCAAAGTTTGGTGAAGATCTGAGTATGTAGTTTTTGACCTCATCTGGAACCTCCTATCTGAAAATTTGAAAATTCTTAAAAAATTCGTCCAAAATTTTGATGTCTCCAATCTCTTGTTTTGTACGTTTTTTCCACGTGTCTTGACATCCAATGTATCCCTGCAATGTTTGGTGAAGATCTGAGTATGTAGTTTTTGACCTTATCTGGAACCTCCCATCTGAAAATTTGAAAATTCCTAAAAAATCCGTCCAAAATCTTGATGACCCCAATCTCTTGTTTTGTACGTTTTTTCCACGTGTCTTGACATCCAATGTATCCCTGCAAAGTTTGGTGAAGATCTGAGTATGTAGTTTTTGACCTTATCTGGAACCTCCTATCTGAAAATTTGAAAATTCTTAAAAAATTCGTCCAAAATCTTGATGTCTCCAATCTCTTGTTTTGTACGTTTTTTCCACGTGTCTTGATATCCAATGTATCCCTGCAAAGTTTGGTGAAGATCTGAGTATGTCGTTTTTGACCTTATCTGGAACATCCTTTCTGAAAATTTGAAAATTGTTAAAAAATTCGTCCAAAATCTTGATGTCTCCAATCTCTTTTTTGTACGTTTTTTCCACGTGTCTTGACATCCAATGTATCCCTGCAAAGTTTGGTGAAGATCTGAGTATGTAGTTTTTGACCTTATCTGGAACCTCCCATCTGAAAATTTGAAAATTCTTAAAAAATTCGACCAAAATCTTGATGTCTCCAATCTTTTGTTTTGTACGTTTTTTCCACGTGTCTTGACACATAATGTATCCATGCAAAGTTTGGTGAAGATCTGAGTATGTAGTTTTTGACCTTATATGGAACCTCCTATCTGAAAATTTGAAAATTCTTAAAAAATTCGTCCAAAATCTTGATGTCTCCAATCTCTTGTTTTGTACGTTTTTTCCACGTGTCTTGACATCCAATGTATCCCTGCAAAGTTTGGTGAAGATCTGAGTATGTAGTTTTTGACCTTATCTGGAACCTCCCATCTGAAAATTTGAAAATTCCTAAAAAATCCGTGCAAAATCTTGATGACCCCAATCTCTTGTTTTGTACGTTTTTTCCACGTGTCTTGACATCCAATGTATTCCTGCAATGTTTGGTGAAGATCTGAGTATGTAGTTTTTGACCTTATATGGAACCTCCTATCTGAAAATTTGAAAATTCTTAAAAAATTCGACCAAAATCTTGATGTTCCGAATCCTATGTTTTGTATGTTTTTTCCACGTGTCTTGACATCCAATGTATCCATGCAAAGTTTGGTGAAGATCTGAGTATGTAGTTTTTGACCTTATATTGAACCTCCCATCTGAAAATTTGAAAATTCTTAAAAAATTCGTCCAAAATCTTGATGACCCCAATCTCTTGTTTTGTACGTTTTTTCCACGTGTCTTGACATCCAAAGTATCCCTGCAAAGTTTGGTGAAGATCTGAGTATGTAGTTTTTGACCTTATATGGAACCTCCTTTCTGAAAATTTGAGAATTCTTAAAAAATTCCTCCAAAATCTTGATGTCTCCAATCTCTTGTTTTGTACGTTTTTTCCACGTGTCTTGACATCCAATGTATCCATGCAAAGTTTGGTGAAGATCTGAGTATGTCGTTTTTGACCTTATCTGGAACCTCCCATCTGAAAATTTGAAAATTCTTAAAAAATTCGTCGAAAATCTTGATGTCTCCAATCTTTTGTTTTGTACGTTTTTTCCACGTGTCTTGACATGCAAAGTATCCCTGCAACGTTTGGTGAAGATCTGAGTATGTAGTTTTTGACCTTATCTGGAACCTCCTATCTGAAAATTTGAAAATTCTTCAAAAATTCGTCGAAAATCTTGATGTCTCCAATCTCTTGTTTTGTACGTTTTTTCCACGTGTCTTGACATCCAATGTATTCCTGCAATGTTTGGTGGAGATCTGAGTATGTAGTTTTACACCTTATCTGGAACCTCCTATCTGAAAATTTGAAAATTCTTCAAAAATTCGTCCAAAATCTTGATGTCTCCAATCTCTTGTTTTGTACGTTTTTTCCACGTGTCTCGACCTCCAATGGATCCCTGCAAAGTTTGGTGAAGATCTGAGTATGTCGTTTTTGACCTTATCTGGAACATCCTTTCTGAAAATTTGAAAATTCTTAAAAAATTCGTCGAAAATCTTGATGTCTCCAATCTCTTGTTTTGTACGTTTTTTCCACGTGTCTTGACATCCAATGTATCCCTGCAAAGTTTGGTGAAGATCTGAGTATGTAGTTTTTGACCTTATATGGAACCTCCTATCTGAAAATTTGAAAATTCTTAAAAAATTCGTCCAAAATCTTGATGTCTCCAATCTCTTGTTTTGTACGTTTTTTCCACGTGTCTCGACCTCCAATGGATCCCTGCAAAGTTTGGTGAAGATCTGAGTATGTCGTTTTTGACCTTATCTGGAACCTCCCATCTGAAAATTTGAAAATTCTTAAAAAATTCGTCGAAAATCTTGATGTCTCCGATCTCTTGTTTTGTACGTTTTTTCCACGTGTCTTGACATGCAAAGTATTCCTGCAAAGTTTGGTGAAGATCTGAGTATGTAGTTTTTGACCTTATATGGAACCTCCTATCTGAAAATTTGAAAATTCTTAAAAAATTCGTCCAAAATCTTGATGTCTCCAATCTCTTGTTTTGTACGTTTTTTCCACGTGTCTTGACATCCAATGTATCCCTGCAATGTTTGGTGAAGATCTGAGTATGTAGTTTTTGACCTTATCTGGAACCTCCCATCTGAAAATTTGAAAATTCCTAAAAAATCCGTCCAAAATCTTGATGACCCCAATCTCTTGTTTTGTACGTTTTTTCCACGTGTCTTGACATCCAAAGTATCCCTGCAAAGTTTGGTGAAGATCTGAGTATGTAGTTTTTGATCTTATCTGGAACCTCCTATCTGAAAATTTGAAAATTCTTAAAAAATTCGTCCAAAATCTTGATGTCTCCAATCTCTTGTTTTGTACGTTTTTTCCACGTGTCTTGATATCCAATGTATCCCTGCAAAGTTTGGTGAAGATCTGAGTATGTCGTTTTTGACCTTATCTGGAACATCCTTTCTGAAAATTTGAAAATTGTTAAAAAATTCGTCCAAAATCTTGATGTCTCCTATCTCTTGTTTTGTACGTTTTTTCCACGTGTCTTGACATCCAATGTATCCCTGCAAAGTTTGGTGAAGATCTGAGTATGTAGTTTTTGACCTTATCTGGAACCTCCCATCTGAAAATTTGAAAATTCTTAAAAAATTCGACCAATATCTTGATGTCTCCAATCTCTTGTTTTGTACGTTTTTTCCACGTGTCTTGACATGCAAAGTATCCCTGCAACGTTTGGTGAAGATCTGAGTATGTAGTTTTTGACCTTATCTGGAACCTCCTATCTGAAAATTTGAAAATTCTTAAAAAATTCGTCCAAAATCTTGATGTCTCCAATCTCTTGTTTTGTACGTTTTTTCCACGTGTCTTGACATCCAATGTATCCATGCAAAGTTTGGTGAAGATCTGAGTATGTCGTTTTTGACCTTATCTGGAACCTCCCATCTGAAAATTTGAAAATTCTTAAAAAATTCGTCGAAAATCTTGATGTCTCCAATCTCTTGTTTTGTACGTTTTTTCCACGTGTCTTGACATGCAAAGTATCCCTGCAAAGTTTGGTGAAGATCTGAGTATGTAGTTTTTGACCTCATCTGGAACCTCCTATCTGAAAATTTGAAAATTCTTAAAAAATTCGTCCAAAATTTTGATGTCTCCAATCTCTTGTTTTGTACGTTTTTTCCACGTGTCTTGACATCCAATGTATCCCTGCAATGTTTGGTGAAGATCTGAGTATGTAGTTTTTGACCTTATCTGGAACCTCCCATCTGAAAATTTGAAAATTCCTAAAAAATCCGTCCAAAATCTTGATGACCCCAATCTCTTGTTTTGTACGTTTTTTCCACGTGTCTTGACATCCAATGTATCCCTGCAAAGTTTGGTGAAGATCTGAGTATGTAGTTTTTGACCTTATCTGGAACCTCCTATCTGAAAATTTGAAAATTCTTAAAAAATTCGTCCAAAATCTTGATGTCTCCAATCTCTTGTTTTGTACGTTTTTTCCACGTGTCTTGATATCCAATGTATCCCTGCAAAGTTTGGTGAAGATCTGAGTATGTCGTTTTTGACCTTATCTGGAACATCCTTTCTGAAAATTTGAAAATTGTTAAAAAATTCGTCCAAAATCTTGATGTCTCCAATCTCTTTTTTGTACGTTTTTTCCACGTGTCTTGACATCCAATGTATCCCTGCAAAGTTTGGTGAAGATCTGAGTATGTAGTTTTTGACCTTATCTGGAACCTCCCATCTGAAAATTTGAAAATTCTTAAAAAATTCGACCAAAATCTTGATGTCTCCAATCTTTTGTTTTGTACGTTTTTTCCACGTGTCTTGACACATAATGTATCCATGCAAAGTTTGGTGAAGATCTGAGTATGTAGTTTTTGACCTTATATGGAACCTCCTATCTGAAAATTTGAAAATTCTTAAAAAATTCGTCCAAAATCTTGATGTCTCCAATCTCTTGTTTTGTACGTTTTTTCCACGTGTCTTGACATCCAATGTATCCCTGCAAAGTTTGGTGAAGATCTGAGTATGTAGTTTTTGACCTTATCTGGAACCTCCCATCTGAAAATTTGAAAATTCCTAAAAAATCCGTGCAAAATCTTGATGACCCCAATCTCTTGTTTTGTACGTTTTTTCCACGTGTCTTGACATCCAATGTATTCCTGCAATGTTTGGTGAAGATCTGAGTATGTAGTTTTTGACCTTATATGGAACCTCCTATCTGAAAATTTGAAAATTCTTAAAAAATTCGACCAAAATCTTGATGTTCCGAATCCTATGTTTAGTATGTTTTTTCCACGTGTCTTGACATCCAATGTATCCATGCAAAGTTTGGTGAAGATCTGAGTATGTAGTTTTTGACCTTATATTGAACCTCCCATCTGAAAATTTGAAAATTCTTAAAAAATTCGTCCAAAATCTTGATGACCCCAATCTCTTGTTTTGTACGTTTTTTCCACGTGTCTTGACATCCAAAGTATCCCTGCAAAGTTTGGTGAAGATCTGAGTATGTAGTTTTTGACCTTATATGGAACCTCCTTTCTGAAAATTTGAGAATTCTTAAAAAATTCCTCCAAAATCTTGATGTCTCCAATCTCTTGTTTTGTACGTTTTTTCCACGTGTCTTGACATCCAATGTATCCATGCAAAGTTTGGTGAAGATCTGAGTATGTCGTTTTTGACCTTATCTGGAACCTCCCATCTGAAAATTTGAAAATTCTTAAAAAATTCGTCGAAAATCTTGATGTCTCCAATCTTTTGTTTTGTACGTTTTTTCCACGTGTCTTGACATGCAAAGTATCCCTGCAACGTTTGGTGAAGATCTGAGTATGTAGTTTTTGACCTTATCTGGAACCTCCTATCTGAAAATTTGAAAATTCTTCAAAAATTCGTCGAAAATCTTGATGTCTCCAATCTCTTGTTTTGTACGTTTTTTCCACGTGTCTTGACATCCAATGTATTCCTGCAATGTTTGGTGGAGATCTGAGTATGTAGTTTTACACCTTATCTGGAACCTCCTATCTGAAAATTTGAAAATTCTTCAAAAATTCGTCCAAAATCTTGATGTCTCCAATCTCTTGTTTTGTACGTTTTTTCCACGTGTCTCGACCTCCAATGGATCCCTGCAAAGTTTGGTGAAGATCTGAGTATGTCGTTTTTGACCTTATCTGGAACATCCTTTCTGAAAATTTGAAAATTCTTAAAAAATTCGTCGAAAATCTTGATGTCTCCAATCTCTTGTTTTGTACGTTTTTTCCACGTGTCTTGACATCCAATGTATCCCTGCAAAGTTTGGTGAAGATCTGAGTATGTAGTTTTTGACCTTATATGGAACCTCCTATCTGAAAATTTGAAAATTCTTAAAAAATTCGTCCAAAATCTTGATGTCTCCAATCTCTTGTTTTGTACGTTTTTTCCACGTGTCTCGACCTCCAATGGATCCCTGCAAAGTTTGGTGAAGATCTGAGTATGTCGTTTTTGACCTTATCTGGAACCTCCCATCTGAAAATTTGAAAATTCTTAAAAAATTCGTCGAAAATCTTGATGTCTCCGATCTCTTGTTTTGTACGTTTTTTCCACGTGTCTTGACATGCAAAGTATTCCTGCAAAGTTTGGTGAAGATCTGAGTATGTAGTTTTTGACCTTATATGGAACCTCCTATCTGAAAATTTGAAAATTCTTAAAAAATTCGTCCAAAATCTTGATGTCTCCAATCTCTTGTTTTGTACGTTTTTTCCACGTGTCTTGACATCCAATGTATCCCTGCAATGTTTGGTGAAGATCTGAGTATGTAGTTTTTGACCTTATCTGGAACCTCCCATCTGAAAATTTGAAAATTCCTAAAAAATCCGTCCAAAATCTTGATGACCCCAATCTCTTGTTTTGTACGTTTTTTCCACGTGTCTTGACATCCAAAGTATCCCTGCAAAGTTTGGTGAAGATCTGAGTATGTAGTTTTTGATCTTATCTGGAACCTCCTATCTGAAAATTTGAAAATTCTTAAAAAATTCGTCCAAAATCTTGATGTCTCCAATCTCTTGTTTTGTACGTTTTTTCCACGTGTCTTGATATCCAATGTATCCCTGCAAAGTTTGGTGAAGATCTGAGTATGTCGTTTTTGACCTTATCTGGAACATCCTTTCTGAAAATTTGAAAATTGTTAAAAAATTCGTCCAAAATCTTGATGTCTCCTATCTCTTGTTTTGTACGTTTTTTCCACGTGTCTTGACATCCAATGTATCCCTGCAAAGTTTGGTGAAGATCTGAGTATGTAGTTTTTGACCTTATCTGGAACCTCCCATCTGAAAATTTGAAAATTCTTAAAAAATTCGACCAATATCTTGATGTCTCCAATCTCTTGTTTTGTACGTTTTTTCCACGTGTCTTGACACATAATGTATCCATGCAAAGTTTGGTGAAGATCTGAGTATGTAGTTTTTGACCTTATATGGAACCTCCTATCTGAAAATTTAAAAATTCTTAAAAAATTCGTCCAAAATCTTGATGTCTCCAATCTCTTGTTTTGTACGTTTTTTCCACGTGTCTTGACATCCAATGTATCCCTGCAAAGTTTGGTGAAGATCTGAGTATGTAGTTTTTGACCTTATCTGGAACCTCCCATCTGAAAATTTGAAAATTCCTAAAAAATCCGTCCAAAATCTTGATGACTCCAATCTCTTGTTTTGTACGTTTTTTCCACGTGTCTTGACATTCAATGTATCCCTGCAAAGTTTGGTGAAGATCTGAGTATGTAGTTTTTGACCTTATCTGGAACCTCCTATCTGAAAATTTGAAAATTCTTCAAAAATTCGTCGAAAATCTTGATGTCTCCAATCTCTTGTTTTGTACGTTTTTTCCACGTGTCTTGACATGCAAAGTATCCCTGCAACGTTTGGTGAAGATCTGAGTATGTAGTTTTTGACCTTATCTGGAACCTCCTATCTGAAAATTTGAAAATTCTTCAAAAATTCGTCGAAAATCTTGATGTCTCCAATCTCTTGTTTTGTACGTTTTTTCCACGTGTCTTGACCTCCAATGTATCCCTGCAAAGTTTGGTGAAGATCTGAGTATGTCGTTTTTGACCTTATCTGGAACATCCTTTCTGAAAATTTGAAAATTCTTAAAAAATTCGTCCAAAATTTGATGTCTCCAATCTCTTGTTTTGTACGTTTTTTCCACGTGTCTTGACATCCAATGTATCCCTGCAAAGTTTGGTGAAGATCTGAGTATGTCGTTTTTGACCTTATCTGGAACATCCTTTCTGAAAATTTGAAAATTCTTAAAAAATTCGTCCAAAATCTTGATGTCTCCAATCTCTTGTTTTGTACGTTTTTTCCACGTGTCTTGACATGCAAAGTATCCCTGCAACGTTTGGTGAAGATCTGAGTATGTAGTTTTTGACCTTATCTGGAACCTCCTATCTGAAAATTTGAAAATTCTTCAAAAATTCGTCGAAAATCTTGATGTCTCCAATCTCTTGTTTTGTACGTTTTTTCCACGTGTCTTGACATCCAATGTATCCCTGCAATGTTTGGTGGAGATCTGAGTTTGTAGTTTTTGACCTTATCTGGGACCTCCTATCAGAAAATTTGAAAATTCTTCAAAAATTCGTCCAAAATCTTGATGTCTCCAATCTCTTGTTTTGTACGTTTTTTCCACGTGTCTCGACCTCCAATGTATCCCTGCAAAGTTTGGTGAAGATCTGAGTATGTCGTTTTTGACCTTATCTGGAACATCCTTTCTGAAAATTTGAAAATTCTTAAAAAATTCGTCGAAAATCTTGATGTCTCCAATCTCTTGTTTTGTACGTTTTTTCCACATGTCTTGACATCCAATGTATCCCTGCAAAGTTTGGTGAAGATCTGAGTATGTAGTTTTTGACCTTATATGGAACCTCCCATCTGAAAATTTGAAAATTCCTAAAAAATCCGTCCAAAATCTTGATGACCCCAATCTCTTGTTTTGTACTTTTTTTCCACGTGTCTTGACATCCAATGTATCCCTGCAAAGTTTGGTGAAGATCTGAGTATGTAGTTTTTGATCTTATCTGGAACCTCCTATCTGAAAATTTGAAAATTCTTAAAAAATTCGTCCAAAATCTTGATGTCTCCAATCTCTTGTTTTGTACGTTTTTTCCACGTGTCTTGATATCCAATGTATCCCTGCAAAGTTTGGTGAAGATCTGAGTATGTTGTTTTTGACCTTATCTGGAACATCCTTTCTGAAAATTTGAAAATTGTTAAAAAATTCGTCCAAAATCTTGATGTCTCCTATCTCTTGTTTTGTACGTTTTTTCCACGTGTCTTGACATCCAATGTATCCCTGCAAAGTTTGGTGAAGATCTGAGTATGTAGTTTTTGACCTTATCTGGAACCTCCCATCTGAAAATTTGAAAATTCTTAAAAAATTCGACCAATATCTTGATGTCTCCAATCTCTTGTTTTGTACGTTTTTTCCACGTGTCTTGACACATAATGTATCCATGCAAAGTTTGGTGAAGATCTGAGTATGTAGTTTTTGACCTTATATGGAACCTCCTATCTGAAAATTTAAAAATTCTTAAAAAATTCGTCCAAAATCTTTATGTCTCCAATCTCTTGTTTTGTACGTTTTTTCCACGTGTCTTGACATCCAATGTATCCCTGCAAAGTTTGGTGAAGATCTGAGTATGTAGTTTTTGACCTTATCTGGAACCTCCCATCTGAAAATTTGAAAATTCTTAAAAAATTCGACCAAAATCTTGATGTCTCCAATCTTTTGTTTTGTACGTTTTTTCCACGTGTCTTGACACATAATGTATCCCTGCAAAGTTTGGTGAAGATCTGAGTATGTAGTTTTTGACCTTATATGGAACCTCCTATCTGAAAATTTGAAAATTCTTAAAAAATTCGTCCAAAATCTTGATGTCTCCAATCTCTTGTTTTGTACGTTTTTTCCACGTCTCTTGACATCCAATGTATCCCTGCAAAGTTTGGTGAAGATCTGAGTATGTAGTTTTTGACCTTATCTGGAACCTCCCATCTGAAAATTTGAAAATTTTTAAAAAATCCGTGCAAAATCTTGATGACCCCAATCTCTTGTTTTGTACGTTTTTTCCACGTGTCTTGACATCCAATGTATTCCTGCAATGTTTGGTGAAGATCTGAGTATGTAGTTTTTGACCTTATATGGAACCTCCTATCTGAAAATTTGAAAATTCTTAAAAAATTCGACCAAAATCTTGATGTTCCGAATCCTATGTTTTGTATGTTTTTTCCACTTGTCTTGACATCCAATGTATCCATGCAAAGTTTGGTGAAGATCTGAGTATGTAGTTTTTGACCTTATATTGAACCTCCCTTCTGAAAATTTGAGAATTCTTAAAAAATTCCTCCAAAATCTTGATGTCTCCAATCTCTTGTTTTGTACGTTTTTTCCACGTGTCTTGACATCCAATGTATCCATGCAAAGTTTGGTGAAGATCTGAGTATGTCGTTTTTGACCTTATCTGGAACCTCCCATCTGAAAATTTGAAAATTCTTAAAAAATTCGTCGAAAATCTTGATGTCTCCAATCTTTTGTTTTGTACGTTTTTTCCACGTGTCTTGACATGCAAAGTATCCCTGCAACGTTTGGTGAAGATCTGAGTATGTAGTTTTTGACCTTATCTGGAACCTCCTATCTGAAAATTTGAAAATTCTTCAAAAATTCGTCCAAAATTTTGATGTCTCCAATCTCTTGTTTTGTACGTTTTTTCCACGTGTCTTGACATCCAATGTATTCCTGCAATGTTTGGTGGAGATCTGAGTATGTAGTTTTAGACCTTATCTGGAACCTCCTATCTGAAAATTTGAAAATTCTTCAAAAATTCGTCCAAAATCTTGATGTCTCCAATCTCTTGTTTTGTACGTTTTTTCCACGTGTCTCGACCTCCAATGGATCCCTGCAAAGTTTGGTGAAGATCTGAGTATGTCGTTTTTGACCTTATCTGGAACATCCTTTCTGAAAATTTGAAAATTCTTAAAAAATTCGTCGAAAATCTTGATGTCTCCAATCTCTTGTTTTGTACGTTTTTTCCACGTGTCTTGACATTATATGTATCCCTGCAAAGTTTGGTGAAGATCTGAGTATGTAGTTTTTGACCTTATATGGAACCTCCTATCTGAAAATTTGAAAATTCTTAAAAAATTCGTCCAAAATCTTGATGTCTCCAATCTCTTGTTTTGTACGTTTTTTCCACGTGTCTCGACCTCCAATGGATCCCTGCAAAGTTTGGTGAAGATCTGAGTATGTCGTTTTTGACCTTATCTGGAACCTCCCATCTGAAAATTTGAAAATTCTTAAAAAATTCGTCGAAAATCTTGATGTCTCCGATCTCTTGTTTTGTACGTTTTTTCCACGTGTCTTGACATGCAAAGTATTCCTGCAAAGTTTGGTGAAGATCTGAGTATGTAGTTTTTGACCTCATCTGGAACCTCCTATCTGAAAATTTGAAAATTCTTAAAAAATTCGTCCAAAATCTTGATGTCTCCAATCTCTTGTTTTGTACGTTTTTTCCACGTGTCTTGACATCCAATGTATCCCTGCAATGTTTGGTGAAGATCTGAGTATGTAGTTTTTGACCTTATCTGGAACCTCCCATCTGAAAATTTGAAAATTCCTAAAAAATCCGTCCAAAATCTTGATGACCCCAATCTCTTGTTTTGTACTTTTTTTCCACGTGTCTCGACCTCCAATGTATCCCTGCAAAGTTTGGTGAAGATCTGAGTATGTAGTTTTTGACCTTATATGGAACCTCCTATCTGAAAATTTGAAAATTCTTAAAAAATTCGTCCAAAATCTTGATGTCACCAATCCTATGTTTTGTATGTTTTTTCCACGTGTCTTGACATCCAATGTATCCATGCAAAGTTTGGTGAAGATCTGAGTATGTCGTTTTTGACCTTATCTGGAACCTCCCATCTGAAAATTTGAAAATTCTTAAAAAATTCGTCGAAAATCTTGATGTCTCCGATCTCTTGTTTTGTACGTTTTTTCCACGTGTCTTGACATGCAAAGTATTCCTGCAAAGTTTGGTGAAGATCTGAGTATGTAGTTTTTGACCTCATCTGGAACCTCCTATCTGAAAATTTGAAAATTCTTAAAAAATTCGTCCAAAATTTTGATGTCTCCAATCTCTTGTTTTGTACGTTTTTTCCACGTGTCTTGACATCCAATGTATCCCTGCAATGTTTGGTGAAGATCTGAGTATGTAGTTTTTGACCTTATCTGGAACCTCCCATCTGAAAATTTGAAAATTCCTAAAAAATCCGTCCAAAATCTTGATGACCCCAATCTCTTGTTTTGTACGTTTTTTCCACGTGTCTTGACATCCAATGTATCCCTGCAAAGTTTGGTGAAGATCTGAGTATGTAGTTTTTGACCTTATCTGGAACCTCCTATCTGAAAATTTGAAAATTCTTAAAAAATTCGTCCAAAATCTTGATGTCTCCAATCTCTTGTTTTGTACGTTTTTTCCACGTGTCTTGATATCCAATGTATACCTGCAAAGTTTGGTGAAGATCTGAGTATGTCGTTTTTGACCTTATCTGGAACATCCTTTCTGAAAATTTGAAAATTGTTAAAAAATTCGTCCAAAATCTTGATGTCTCCAATCTCTTGTTTTGTACGTTTTTTCCACGTGTCTTGACATCCAATGTATCCATGCAAAGTTTGGTGAAGATCTGAGTATGTCGTTTTTGACCTTATCTGGAACCTCCCATCTGAAAATTTGAAAATTCTTAAAAAATTCGTCGAAAATCTTGATGTCTCCAATCTTTTGTTTTGTACGTTTTTTCCACGTGTCTTGACATGCAAAGTATCCCTGCAACGTTTGGTGAAGATCTGAGTATGTAGTTTTTGACCTTATCTGGAACCTCCTATCTGAAAATTTGAAAATTCTTCAAAAATTCGTCGAAAATCTTGATGTCTCCAATCTCTTGTTTTGTACGTTTTTTCCACGTGTCTTGACATCCAATGTATTCCTGCAATGTTTGGTGGAGATCTGAGTATGTAGTTTTAGACCTTATCTGGAACCTCCTATCTGAAAATTTGAAAATTCTTCAAAAATTCGTCCAAAATCTTGATGTCTCCAATCTCTTGTTTTGTACGTTTTTTCCACGTGTCTCGACCTCCAATGGATCCCTGCAAAGTTTGGTGAAGATCTGAGTATGTCGTTTTTGACCTTATCTGGAACATCCTTTCTGAAAATTTGAAAATTCTTAAAAAATTCGTCGAAAATCTTGATGTCTCCAATCTCTTGTTTTGTACGTTTTTTCCACGTGTCTTGACATCCAATGTATCCCTGCAAAGTTTGGTGAAGATCTGAGTATGTAGTTTTTGACCTTATATGGAACCTCCTATCTGAAAATTTGAAAATTCTTAAAAAATTCGTCCAAAATCTTGATGTCTCCAATCTCTTGTTTTGTACGTTTTTTCCACGTGTCTCGACCTCCAATGGATCCCTGCAAAGTTTGGTGAAGATCTGAATATGTCGTTTTTGACCTTATCTGGAACCTCCCATCTGAAAATTTGAAAATTCTTAAAAAATTCGTCGAAAATCTTGATGTCTCCGATCTCTTGTTTTGTACGTTTTTTCCACGTGTCTTGACATGCAAAGTATTCCTGCAAAGTTTGGTGAAGATCTGAGTATGTAGTTTTTGACCTCATCTGGAACCTCCTATCTGAAAATTTGAAAATTCTTAAAAAATTCGTCCAAAATCTTGATGTCTCCAATCTCTTGTTTTGTACGTTTTTTCCACGTGTCTTGACATCCAATGTATCCCTGCAATGTTTGGTGAAGATCTGAGTATGTAGTTTTTGACCTTATCTGGAACCTCCCATCTGAAAATTTGAAAATTCCTAAAAAATCCGTCCAAAATCTTGATGACCCCAATCTCTTGTTTTGTACTTTTTTTCCACGTGTCTCGACCTCCAATGTATCCCTGCAAAGTTTGGTGAAGATCTGAGTATGTAGTTTTTGACCTTATATGGAACCTCCTATCTGAAAATTTGAAAATTCTTAAAAAATTCGTCCAAAATCTTGATGTCACCAATCCTATGTTTTGTATGTTTTTTTCCACGTGTCTTGACATCCAATGTATCCATGCAAAGTTTGGTGAAGATCTGAGTATGTCGTTTTTGACCTTATCTGGAACCTCCCATCTGAAAATTTGAAAATTCTTAAAAAATTCGTCGAAAATCTTGATGTCTCCGATCTCTTGTTTTGTACGTTTTTTCCACGTGTCTTGACATGCAAAGTATTCCTGCAAAGTTTGGTGAAGATCTGAGTATGTAGTTTTTGACCTCATCTGGAACCTCCTATCTGAAAATTTGAAAATTCTTAAAAAATTCGTCCAAAATTTTGATGTCTCCAATCTCTTGTTTTGTACGTTTTTTCCACGTGTCTTGACATCCAATGTATCCCTGCAATGTTTGGTGAAGATCTGAGTATGTAGTTTTTGACCTTATCTGGAACCTCCCATCTGAAAATTTGAAAATTCCTAAAAAATCCGTCCAAAATCTTGATGACCCCAATCTCTTGTTTTGTACGTTTTTTCCACGTGTCTTGACATCCAATGTATCCCTGCAAAGTTTGGTGAAGATCTGAGTATGTAGTTTTTGACCTTATCTGGAACCTCCTATCTGAAAATTTGAAAATTCTTAAAAAATTCGTCCAAAATCTTGATGTCTCCAATCTCTTGTTTTGTACGTTTTTTCCACGTGTCTTGATATCCAATGTATCCCTGCAAAGTTTGGTGAAGATCTGAGTATGTCGTTTTTGACCTTATCTGGAACATCCTTTCTGAAAATTTGAAAATTGTTAAAAAATTCGTCCAAAATCTTGATGTCTCCAATCTCTTTTTTGTACGTTTTTTCCACGTGTCTTGACATCCAATGTATCCCTGCAAAGTTTGGTGAAGATCTGAGTATGTAGTTTTTGACCTTATCTGGAACCTCCCATCTGAAAATTTGAAAATTCTTAAAAAATTCGACCAAAATCTTGATGTCTCCAATCTTTTGTTTTGTACGTTTTTTCCACGTGTCTTGACACATAATGTATCCATGCAAAGTTTGGTGAAGATCTGAGTATGTAGTTTTTGACCTTATATGGAACCTCCTATCTGAAAATTTGAAAATTCTTAAAAAATTCGTCCAAAATCTTGATGTCTCCAATCTCTTGTTTTGTACGTTTTTTCCACGTGTCTTGACATCCAATGTATCCCTGCAAAGTTTGGTGAAGATCTGAGTATGTAGTTTTTGACCTTATCTGGAACCTCCCATCTGAAAATTTGAAAATTCCTAAAAAATCCGTGCAAAATCTTGATGACCCCAATCTCTTGTTTTGTACGTTTTTTCCACGTGTCTTGACATCCAATGTATCCATGCAAAGTTTGGTGAAGATCTGAGTATGTCGTTTTTGACCTTATCTGGAACCTCCCATCTGAAAATTTGAAAATTCTTAAAAAATTCGTCGAAAATCTTGATGTCTCCAATCTCTTGTTTTGTACGTTTTTTCCACGTGTCTTGACATCCAATGTATCCCTGCAATGTTTGGTGGAGATCTGAGTATGTAGTTTTTGACCTTATCTGGAACCTCCCATCTGAAAATTTGAAAATTCCTAAAAAATCCGTCCAAAATCTTGATGACCCCAATCTCTTGTTTTGTACTTTTTTTCCACGTGTCTCGACCTCCAATGTATCCCTGCAAAGTTTGGTGAAGATCTGAGTATGTAGTTTTTGACCTTATATGGAACCTCCTATCTGAAAATTTGAAAATTCTTAAAAAATTCGTCCAAAATCTTGATGTCACCAATCCTATGTTTTGTATGTTTTTTCCACGTGTCTTGACATCCAATGTATCCATGCAAAGTTTGGTGAAGATCTGAGTATGTCGTTTTTGACCTTATCTGGAACCTCCCATCTGAAAATTTGAAAATTCTTAAAAAATTCGTCGAAAATCTTGATGTCTCCGATCTCTTGTTTTGTACGTTTTTTCCACGTGTCTTGACATGCAAAGTATTCCTGCAAAGTTTGGTGAAGATCTGAGTATGTAGTTTTTGACCTCATCTGGAACCTCCTATCTGAAAATTTGAAAATTCTTAAAAAATTCGTCCAAAATTTTGATGTCTCCAATCTCTTGTTTTGTACGTTTTTTCCACGTGTCTTGACATCCAATGTATCCCTGCAATGTTTGGTGAAGATCTGAGTATGTAGTTTTTGACCTTATCTGGAACCTCCCATCTGAAAATTTGAAAATTCCTAAAAAATCCGTCCAAAATCTTGATGACCCCAATCTCTTGTTTTGTACGTTTTTTCCACGTGTCTTGACATCCAATGTATCCCTGCAAAGTTTGGTGAAGATCTGAGTATGTAGTTTTTGACCTTATCTGGAACCTCCTATCTGAAAATTTGAAAATTCTTAAAAAATTCGTCCAAAATCTTGATGTCTCCAATCTCTTGTTTTGTACGTTTTTTCCACGTGTCTTGATATCCAATGTATCCCTGCAAAGTTTGGTGAAGATCTGAGTATGTCGTTTTTGACCTTATCTGGAACATCCTTTCTGAAAATTTGAAGATTGTTAAAAAATTCGTCCAAAATCTTGATGTCTCCAATCTCTTTTTTGTACGTTTTTTCCACGTGTCTTGACATCCAATGTATCCCTGCAAAGTTTGGTGAAGATCTGAGTATGTAGTTTTTGACCTTATCTGGAACCTCCCATCTGAAAATTTGAAAATTCTTAAAAAATTCGACCAAAATCTTGATGTCTCCAATCTTTTGTTTTGTACGTTTTTTCCACGTGTCTTGACACATAATGTATCCATGCAAAGTTTGGTGAAGATCTGAGTATGTAGTTTTTGACCTTATCTGGAACCTCCCATCTGAAAATTTGAAAATTCTTAAAAAATTCGACCAAAATCTTGATGTCTCCAATCTTTTGTTTTGTACGTTTTTTCCACGTGTCTTGACACATAATGTATCCATGCAAAGTTTGGTGAAGATCTGAGTATGTAGTTTTTGACCTTATATGGAACCTCCTATCTGAAAATTTGAAAATTCTTAAAAAATTCGTCCAAAATCTTGATGTCTCCAATCTCTTGTTTTGTACGTTTTTTCCACGTCTCTTGACATCCAATGTATCCCTGCAAAGTTTGGTGAAGATCTGAGTATGTAGTTTTTGACCTTATCTGGAACCTCCTATCTGAAAATTTGAAAATTCTTAAAAAATTCGTCGAAAATCTTGATGTCTCCGATCTCTTGTTTTGTACGTTTTTTCCACGTGTCTTGACATGCAAAGTATTCCTGCAAAGTTTGGTGAAGATCTGAGTATGTAGTTTTTGACCTCATCTGGAACCTCCTATCTGAAAATTTGAAAATTCTTAAAAAATTCGTCCAAAATCTTGATGTCTCCATTCTCTTGTTTTGTACGTTTTTTCCACGTGTCTTGACATCCAATGTATCCCTGCAATGTTTGGTGAAGATCTGAGTATGTAGTTTTTGACCTTATCTGGAACCTCCCATCTGAAAATTTGAAAATTCCTAAAAAATCCGTCCAAAATCTTGATGACCCCAATCTCTTGTTTTGTACTTTTTTTCCACGTGTCTCGACCTCCAATGTATCCCTGCAAAGTTTGGTGAAGATCTGAGTATGTAGTTTTTGACCTTATATGGAACCTCCTATCTGAAAATTTGAAAATTCTTAAAAAATTCGTCCAAAATCTTGATGTCACCAATCCTATGTTTTGTATGTTTTTTTCCACGTGTCTTGACATCCAATGTATCCATGCAAAGTTTGGTGAAGATCTGAGTATGTCGTTTTTGACCTTATCTGGAACCTCCCATCTGAAAATTTGAAAATTCTTAAAAAATTCGTCGAAAATCTTGATGTCTCCGATCTCTTTTTTGTACGTTTTTTCCACGTGTCTTGACATGCAAAGTATTCCTGCAAAGTTTGGTGAAGATCTGAGTATGTAGTTTTTGACCTCATCTGGAACCTCCTATCTGAAAATTTGAAAATTCTTAAAAAATTCGTCCAAAATTTTGATGTCTCCAATCTCTTGTTTTGTACGTTTTTTCCACGTGTCTTGACATCCAATGTATCCCTGCAATGTTTGGTGAAGATCTGAGTATGTAGTTTTTGACCTTATCTGGAACCTCCCATCTGAAAATTTGAAAATTCCTAAAAAATCCGTCCAAAATCTTGATGACCCCAATCTCTTGTTTTGTACGTTTTTTCCACGTGTCTTGACATCCAATGTATCCCTGCAAAGTTTGGTGAAGATCTGAGTATGTAGTTTTTGACCTTATCTGGAACCTCCTATCTGAAAATTTGAAAATTCTTAAAAAATTCGTCCAAAATCTTGATGTCTCCAATCTCTTGTTTTGTACGTTTTTTCCACGTGTCTTGATATCCAATGTATCCCTGCAAAGTTTGGTGAAGATCTGAGTATGTCGTTTTTGACCTTATCTGGAACATCCTTTCTGAAAATTTGAAAATTGTTAAAAAATTCGTCCAAAATCTTGATGTCTCCAATCTCTTTTTTGTACGTTTTTTCCACGTGTCTTGACATCCAATGTATCCCTGCAAAGTTTGGTGAAGATCTGAGTATGTAGTTTTTGACCTTATCTGGAACCTCCCATCTGAAAATTTGAAAATTCTTAAAAAATTCGACCAAAATCTTGATGTCTCCAATCTTTTGTTTTGTACGTTTTTTCCACGTGTCTTGACACATAATGTATCCATGCAAAGTTTGGTGAAGATCTGAGTACGTATTTTTTGACCTTATATGGAACCTCCTATCTGAAAATTTGAAAATTCTTAAAAAATTCGTCCAAAATCTTGATGTCTCCAATCTCTTGTTTTGTACGTTTTTTCCACGTGTCTTGACATCCAATGTATCCCTGCAAAGTTTGGTGAAGATCTGAGTATGTAGTTTTTGACCTTATCTGGAACCTCCCATCTGAAAATTTGAAAATTCCTAAAAAATCCGTGCAAAATCTTGATGACCCCAATCTCTTGTTTTGTACGTTTTTTCCACGTGTCTTGACATCCAATGTATCCATGCAAAGTTTGGTGAAGATCTGAGTATGTCGTTTTTGACCTTATCTGGAACCTCCCATCTGAAAATTTGAAAATTCTTAAAAAATTCGTCGAAAATCTTGATGTCTCCAATCTCTTGTTTTGTACGTTTTTTCCACGTGTCTTGACATGCAAAGTATCCCTGCAACGTTTGGTGAAGATCTGAGTATGTAGTTTTTGACCTTATCTGGAACCTCCTATCTGAAAATTTGAAAATTCTTCAAAAATTCGTCGAAAATCTTGATGTCTCCAATCTCTTGTTTTGTACGTTTTTTCCACGTGTCTTGACATCCAATGTATCCCTGCAATGTTTGGTGGAGATCTGAGTATGTAGTTTTTGACCTTATCTGGGATCTCCTATCAGAAAATTTGAAAATTCTTCAAAAATTCGTCCAAAATCTTGATGTCTCCAATCTCTTGTTTTGTACGTTTTTTCCACGTGTCTCGACCTCCAATGTATCCCTGCAAAGTTTGGTGAAGATCTGAGTATGTCGTTTTTGACCTTATCTGGAACCTCCCATCTGAAAATTTGAAAATTCTTAAAAAATTCGTCGAAAATCTTGATGTCTCCGATCTCTTGTTTTGTACGTTTTTTCCACGTGTCTTGACATGCAAAGTATTCCTGCAAAGTTTGGTGAAGATCTGAGTATGTAGTTTTTGACCTCATCTGGAACCTCCTATCTGAAAATTTGAAAATTCTTAAAAAATTCGTCCAAAATCTTGATGTCTCCAATCTCTTGTTTTGTACGTTTTTTCCACGTGTCTTGACATCCAATGTATCCCTGCAATGTTTGGTGAAGATCTGAGTATGTAGTTTTTGACCTTATCTGGAACCTCCCATCTGAAAATTTGAAAATTCCTAAAAAATCCGTCCAAAATCTTGATGACCCCAATCTCTTGTTTTGTACTTTTTTTCCACGTGTCTCGACCTCCAATGTATCCCTGCAAAGTTTGGTGAAGATCTGAGTATGTAGTTTTTGACCTTATATGGAACCTCCTATCTGAAAATTTGAAAATTCTTAAAAAATTCGTCCAAAATCTTGATGTCACCAATCCTATGTTTTGTATGTTTTTTCCACGTGTCTTGACATCCAATGTATCCATGCAAAGTTTGGTGAAGATCTGAGTATGTCGTTTTTGACCTTATCTGGAACCTCCCATCTGAAAATTTGAAAATTCTTAAAAAATTCGTCGAAAATCTTGATGTCTCCGATCTCTTGTTTTGTACGTTTTTTCCACGTGTCTTGACATGCAAAGTATTCCTGCAAAGTTTGGTGAAGATCTGAGTATGTAGTTTTTGACCTCATCTGGAACCTCCTATCTGAAAATTTGAAAATTCTTAAAAAATTCGTCCAAAATTTTGATGTCTCCAATCTCTTGTTTTGTACGTTTTTTCCACGTGTCTTGACATCCAATGTATCCCTGCAATGTTTGGTGAAGATCTGAGTATGTAGTTTTTGACCTTATCTGGAACCTCCCATCTGAAAATTTGAAAATTCCTAAAAAATCCGTCCAAAATCTTGATGACCCCAATCTCTTGTTTTGTACGTTTTTTCCACGTGTCTTGACATCCAATGTATCCCTGCAAAGTTTGGTGAAGATCTGAGTATGTAGTTTTTGACCTTATCTGGAACCTCCTATCTGAAAATTTGAAAATTCTTAAAAAATTCGTCCAAAATCTTGATGTCTCCAATCTCTTGTTTTGTACGTTTTTTCCACGTGTCTTGATATCCAATGTATCCCTGCAAAGTTTGGTGAAGATCTGAGTATGTCGTTTTTGACCTTATCTGGAACATCCTTTCTGAAAATTTGAAAATTGTTAAAAAATTCGTCCAAAATCTTGATGTCTCCAATCTCTTTTTTGTACGTTTTTTCCACGTGTCTTGACATCCAATGTATCCCTGCAAAGTTTGGTGAAGATCTGAGTATGTAGTTTTTGACCTTATCTGGAACCTCCCATCTGAAAATTTGAAAATTCTTAAAAAATTCGACCAAAATCTTGATGTCTCCAATCTTTTGTTTTGTACGTTTTTTCCACGTGTCTTGACACATAATGTATCCATGCAAAGTTTGGTGAAGATCTGAGTATGTAGTTTTTGACCTTATCTGGAACCTCCTATCTGAAAATTTGAAAATTCTTAAAAAATTCGACCAAAATCTTGATGTCTCCAATCTTTTGTTTTGTACGTTTTTTCCACGTGTCTTGACACATAATGTATCCATGCAAAGTTTGGTGAAGATCTGAGTATGTAGTTTTTGACCTTATATGGAACCTCCTATCTGAAAATTTGAAAATTCTTAAAAAATTCGTCCAAAATCTTGATGTCTCCAATCTCTTGTTTTGTACGTTTTTTCCACGTCTCTTGACATCCAATGTATCCCTGCAAAGTTTGGTGAAGATCTGAGTATGTAGTTTTTGACCTTATCTGGAACCTCCCATCTGAAAATTTGAAAATTCCTAAAAAATCCGTGCAAAATCTTGATGACCCCAATCTCTTGTTTTGTACGTTTTTTCCACGTGTCTTGACATCCAATGTATTCCTGCAATGTTTGGTGAAGATCTGAGTATGTAGTTTTTGACCTTATATGGAACCTCCTATCTGAAAATTTGAAAATTCTTAAAAAATTCGACCAAAATCTTGATGTTCCGAATCCTATGTTTTGTATGTTTTTTCCACGTGTCTTGACAACCAATGTATCCATGCAAAGTTTGGTGAAGATCTGAGTATGTAGTTTTTGACCTTATATTCAACCTCCCATCTGAAAATTTGAAAATTCTTAAAAAATTCGTCCAAAATCTTGATGACCCCAATCTCTTGTTTTGTACGTTTTTTCCACGTGTCTTGACATCCAAAGTATCCCTGCAAAGTTTGGTGAAGATCTGAGTATGTAGTTTTTGACCTTATATGGAACCTCCTTTCTGAAAATTTGAGAATTCTTAAAAAATTCGTCCAAAATCTTGATGTCTCCAATCTCTTGTTTTGTACGTTTTTTCCACGTGTCTTGACATCCAATGTATCCATGCAAAGTTTGGTGAAGATCTGAGTATGTCGTTTTTGACCTTATCTGGAACCTCCCATCTGAAAATTTGAAAATTCTTAAAAAATTCGTCGAAAATCTTGATGTCTCCAATCTTTTGTTTTGTACGTTTTTTCCACGTGTCTTGACATGCAAAGTATCCCTGCAACGTTTGGTGAAGATCTGAGTATGTAGTTTTTGACCTTATCTGGAACCTCCTATCTGAAAATTTGAAAATTCTTCAAAAATTCGTCGAAAATCTTGATGTCTCCAATCTCTTGTTTTGTACGTTTTTTCCACGTGTCTTGACATCCAATGTATTTTGCAATGTTTGGTGGAGATCTGAGTATGTAGTTTTAGACCTTATCTGGAACCTCCTATCTGAAAATTTGAAAATTCTTCAAAAATTCGTCCAAAATCTTGATGTCTCCAATCTCTTGTTTTGTACGTTTTTTCCACGTGTCTCGACCTCCAATGGATCCCTGCAAAGTTTGGTGAAGATCTGAGTATGTCGTTTTTGACCTTATCTGGAACATCCTTTCTGAAAATTTGAAAATTCTTAAAAAATTCGTCGAAAATCTTGATGTCTCCAATCTCTTGTTTTGTACGTTTTTTCCACGTGTCTTGACATCCAATGTATCCCTGCAAAGTTTGGTGAAGATCTGAGTATGTAGTTTTTGACCTTATATGGAACCTCCTATCTGAAAATTTGAAAATTCTTAAAAAATTCGTCCAAAATCTTGATGTCTCCAATCTCTTGTTTTGTACGTTTTTTCCACGTGTCTCGACCTCCAATGGATCCCTGCAAAGTTTGGTGAAGATCTGAGTATGTCGTTTTTGACCTTATCTGGAACCTCCCATCTGAAAATTTGAAAATTCTTAAAAAATTCGTCGAAAATCTTGATGTCTCCGATCTCTTGTTTTGTACGTTTTTTCCACGTGTCTTGACATGCAAAGTATTCCTGCAAAGTTTGGTGAAGATCTGAGTATGTAGTTTTTGACCTCATCTGGAACCTCCTATCTGAAAATTTGAAAATTCTTAAAAAATTCGTCCAAAATCTTGATGTCTCCAATCTCTTGTTTTGTACGTTTTTTCCACGTGTCTTGACATCCAATGTATCCCTGCAATGTTTGGTGAAGATCTGAGTATGTAGTTTTTGACCTTATCTGGAACCTCCCATCTGAAAATTTGAAAATTCCTAAAAAATCCGTCCAAAATCTTGATGACCCCAATCTCTTGTTTTGTACTTTTTTTCCACGTGTCTCGACCTCCAATGTATCCCTGCAAAGTTTGGTGAAGATCTGAGTATGTAGTTTTTGACCTTATATGGAACCTCCTATCTGAAAATTTGAAAATTCTTAAAAAATTCGTCCAAAATCTTGATGTCACCAATCCTATGTTTTGTATGTTTTTTTCCACGTGTCTTGACATCCAATGTATCCATGCAAAGTTTGGTGAAGATCTGAGTATGTCGTTTTTGACCTTATCTGGAACCTCCCATCTGAAAATTTGAAAATTCTTAAAAAATTCGTCGAAAATCTTGATGTCTCCGATCTCTTGTTTTGTACGTTTTTTCCACGTGTCTTGACATGCAAAGTATTCCTGCAAAGTTTGGTGAAGATCTGAGTATGTAGTTTTTGACCTCATCTGGAACCTCCTATCTGAAAATTTGAAAATTCTTAAAAAATTCGTCCAAAATTTTGATGTCTCCAATCTCTTGTTTTGTACGTTTTTTCCACGTGTCTTGACATCCAATGTATCCCTGCAATGTTTGGTGAAGATCTGAGTATGTAGTTTTTGACCTTATCTGGAACCTCCCATCTGAAAATTTGAAAATTCCTAAAAAATCCGTCCAAAATCTTGATGACCCCAATCTCTTGTTTTGTACGTTTTTTCCACGTGTCTTGACATCCAATGTATCCCTGCAAAGTTTGGTGAAGATCTGAGTATGTAGTTTTTGACCTTATCTGGAACCTCCTATCTGAAAATTTGAAAATTCTTAAAAAATTCGTCCAAAATCTTGATGTCTCCAATCTCTTGTTTTGTACGTTTTTTCCACGTGTCTTGATATCCAATGTATCCCTGCAAAGTTTGGTGAAGATCTGAGTATGTCGTTTTTGACCTTATCTGGAACATCCTTTCTGAAAATTTGAAAATTGTTAAAAAATTCGTCCAAAATCTTGATGTCTCCAATCTCTTTTTTGTACGTTTTTTCCACGTGTCTTGACATCCAATGTATCCCTGCAAAGTTTGGTGAAGATCTGAGTATGTAGTTTTTGACCTTATCTGGAACCTCCCATCTGAAAATTTGAAAATTCTTAAAAAATGCGACCAAAATCTTGATGTCTCCAATCTTTTGTTTTGTACGTTTTTTCCACGTGTCTTGACATGCAAAGTATCCCTGCAACGTTTGGTGAAGATCTGAGTATGTAGTTTTTGACCTTATCTGGAACCTCCTATCTGAAAATTTGAAAATTCTTCAAAAATTCGTCGAAAATCTTGATGTCTCCAATCTCTTGTTTTGTACGTTTTTTCCACGTGTCTTGACATCCAATGTATCCCTGCAATGTTTGGTGGAGATCTGAGTATGTAGTTTTTGACCTTATCTGGGACCTCCTATCAGAAAATTTGAAAATTCTTCAAAAATTCGTCCAAAATCTTGATGTCTCCAATCTCTTGTTTTGTACGTTTTTTCCACGTGTCTCGACCTCCAATGTATCCCTGCAAAGTTTGGTGAAGATCTGAGTATGTCGTTTTTGACCTTATCTGGAACATCCTTTCTGAAAATTTGAAAATTCTTAAAAAATTCGTCGAAAATCTTGATGTCTCCAATCTCTTGTTTTGTACGTTTTTTCCACGTGTCTTGACATCCAATGTATCCCTGCAAAGTTTGGTGAAGATCTGAGTATGTAGTTTTTGACCTTATATGGAACCTCCTTTCTGAAAATTTGAAAATTCTCAAAAAATTCGTCCATAATCTTGATGTCTCCAATCTCTTGTTTTGTACGTTTTTTCCACGTGTCTTGACATGCAAAGTATCCCTGCAACGTTTGGTGAAGATCTGAGTATGTAGTTTTTGACCTTATATGGAACCTCCTATCTGAAAATTTGAAAATTCTTAAAAAATTCGTCCAAAATCTTGATGTCTCCAATCTCTTGTTTTGTACGTTTTTTCCACGTGTCTCGACCTCCAATGGATCCCTGCAAAGTTTGGTGAAGATCTGAGTATGTCGTTTTTGACCTTATCTGGAACCTCCCATCTGAAAATTTGAAAATTCTTAAAAAATTCGTCGAAAATCTTGATGTCTCCGATCTCTTGTTTTGTACGTTTTTTCCACGTGTCTTGACATGCAAAGTATTCCTGCAAAGTTTGGTGAAGATCTGAGTATGTCGTTTTTGACCTTATCTGGAACCTCCTATCTGAAAATTTGAAAATTCTTAAAAAATTCGTCCAAAATCTTGATGTCTCCAATCTCTTGTTTTGTACGTTTTTTCCACGTGTCTTGACATCCAATGTATCCCTGCAATGTTTGGTGAAGATCTGAGTATGTAGTTTTTGACCTTATCTGGAACCTCCCATCTGAAAATTTGAAAATTCCTAAAAAATCCGTCCAAAATCTTGATGACCCCAATCTCTTGTTTTGTACGTTTTTTCCACGTGTCTTGACATCCAAAGTATCCCTGCAAAGTTTGGTGAAGATCTGAGTATGTAGTTTTTGATCTTATCTGGAACCTCCTATCTGAAAATTTGAAAATTCTTAAAAAATTCGTCCAAAATCTTGATGTCTCCAATCTCTTGTTTTGTACGTTTTTTCCACGTGTCTTGATATGCAATGTATCCCTGCAAAGTTTGGTGAAGATCTGAGTATGTCGTTTTTGACCTTATCTGGAACATCCTTTCTGAAAATTTGAAAATTGTTAAAAAATTCGTCCAAAATCTTGATGTCTCCTATCTCTTGTTTTGTACGTTTTTTCCACGTGTCTTGACATCCAATGTATCCCTGCAAAGTTTGGTGAAGATCTGAGTATGTAGTTTTTGACCTTATCTGGAACCTCCCATCTGAAAATTTGAAAATTCTTAAAAAATTCGACCAATATCTTGATGTCTCCAATCTCTTGTTTTGTACGTTTTTTCCACGTGTCTTGACACATAATGTATCCATGCAAAGTTTGGTGAAGATCTGAGTATGTAGTTTTTGACCTTATATGGAACCTCCTATCTGAAAATTTAAAAATTCTTAAAAAATTCGTCCAAAATCTTGATGTCTCCAATCTCTTGTTTTGTACGTTTTTTCCACGTGTCTTGACATCCAATGTATCCCTGCAAAGTTTGGTGAAGATCTGAGTATGTAGTTTTTGACCTTATCTGGAACCTCCCATCTGAAAATTTGAAAATTCCTAAAAAATCCGTCCAAAATCTTGATGACCCCAATCTCTTGTTTTGTACGTTTTTTCCACGTGTCTTGACATTCAATGTATCCCTGCAAAGTTTGGTGAAGATCTGAGTATGTAGTTTTTGACCTTATATGGAACCTCCTTTCTGAAAATTTGAAAATTCTTAAAAAATTCGTCCAAAATCTTGATGACCCCAATCTCTTGTTTTGTACGTTTTTTCCACGTGTCTTGACATCCAATGTATCCCTGCAAAGTTTGGTGAAGATCTGAGTTTGTAGTTTTTGACCTTATATGGAACCTCCTTTCTGAAAATTTGAGAATTCTTAAAAAATTCGTCCAAAATCTTGATGTCTCCAATCTCTTGTTTTGTACGTTTTTTCCACGTGTCTTGACATGCAAAGTATCCCTGCAACGTTTGGTGAAGATCTGAGTATGTAGTTTTTGACCTTATCTGGAACTTCCTATCTGAAAATTTGAAAATTCTTCAAAAATTCGTCGAAAATCTTGATGTCTCCAATCTCTTGTTTTGTACGTTTTTTCCACGTGTCTCGACCTCCAATGTATCCCTGCAAAGTTTGGTGAAGATCTGAGTATGTCGTTTTTGACCTTATCTGGAACATCCTTTCTGAAAATTTGAAAATTCTTAAAAAATTCGTCGAAAATCTTGATGTCTCCAATCTCTTGTTTTGTACGTTTTTTCCACGTGTCTTGACATCCAATGTATCCCTGCAAAGTTTGGTGAAGATCTGAGTATGTAGTTTTTGACCTTATATGGAACCTCCCATCTGAAAATTTGAAAATTCCTAAAAAATCCGTCCAAAATCTTGATGACCCCAATCTCTTGTTTTGTACTTTTTTTCCACGTGTCTTGACATCCAATGTATCCCTGCAAAGTTTGGTGAAGATCTGAGTATGTAGTTTTTGATCTTATCTGGAACCTCCTATCTGAAAATTTGAAAATTCTTAAAAAATTCGTCCAAAATCTTGATGTCTCCAATCTCTTGTTTTGTACGTTTTTTCCACGTGTCTTGATATCCAATGTATCCCTGCAAAGTTTGGTGAAGATCTGAGTATGTTGTTTTTGACCTTATCTGGAACATCCTTTCTGAAAATTTGAAAATTGTTAAAAAATTCGTCCAAAATCTTGATGTCTCCTATCTCTTGTTTTGTACGTTTTTTCCACGTGTCTTGACATCCAATGTATCCCTGCAAAGTTTGGTGAAGATCTGAGTATGTAGTTTTTGACCTTATCTGGAACCTCCCATCTGAAAATTTGAAAATTCTTAAAAAATTCGACCAATATCATGATGTCTCCAATCTCTTGTTTTGTACGTTTTTTCCACGTGTCTTGACACATAATGTATCCATGCAAAGTTTGGTGAAGATCTGAGTATGTAGTTTTTGACCTTATATGGAACCTCCTATCTGAAAATTTAAAAATTCTTAAAAAATTCGTCCAAAATCTTGATGTCTCCAATCTCTTGTTTTGTACGTTTTTTCCACGTGTCTTGACATCCAATGTATCCCTGCAAAGTTTGGTGATGATCTAAGTATGTAGTTTTTGACCTTATCTGGAACCTCCCATCTGAAAATTTGAAAATTCTTAAAAAATTCGACCAAAATCTTGATGTCTCCAATCTTTTGTTTTGTACGTTTTTTCCACGTGTCTTGACACATAATGTATCCATGCAAAGTTTGGTGAAGATCTGAGTATGTAGTTTTTGACCTTATATGGAACCTCCTATCTGAAAATTTGAAAATTCTTAAAAAATTCGTCCAAAATCTTGATGTCTCCAATCTCTTGTTTTGTACGTTTTTTCCACGTCTCTTGACATCCAATGTATCCCTGCAAAGTTTGGTGAAGATCTGAGTATGTAGTTTTTGACCTTATCTGGAACCTCCCATCTGAAAATTTGAAAATTCCTAAAAAATCCGTGCAAAATCTTGATGACCCCAATCTCTTGTTTTGTACGTTTTTTCCACGTGTCTTGACATCCAATGTATTCCTGCAATGTTTGGTGAAGATCTGAGTATGTAGTTTTTGACCTTATATGGAACCTCCTATCTGAAAATTTGAAAATTCTTAAAAAATTCGACCAAAATCTTGATGTTCCGAATCCTATGTTTTGTATGTTTTTTCCACGTGTCTTGACATCCAATGTATCCATGCAAAGTTTGGTGAAGATCTGAGTATGTAGTTTTTGACCTTATATTGAACCTCCCATCTGAAAATTTGAAAATTCTTAAAAAATTCGTCCAAAATCTTGATGACCCCAATCTCTTGTTTTGTACGTTTTTTCCACGTGTCTTGACATCCAAAGTATCACTGCAAAGTTTGGTGAAGATCTGAGTATGTAGTTTTTGACCTTATATGGAACCTCCTTTCTGAAAATTTGAGAATTCTTAAAAAATTCGTCCAAAATCTTGATGTCTCCAATCTCTTGTTTTGTACGTTTTTTCCACGTGTCTTGACATCCAATGTATCCATGCAAAGTTTGGTGAAGATCTGAGTATGTCGTTTTTGACCTTATCTGGAACCTCCCATCTGAAAATTTGAAAATTCTTAAAAAATTCGTCGAAAATCTTGATGTCTCCAATCTTTTGTTTTGTACGTTTTTTCCACGTGTCTTGACATGCAAAGTATCCCTGCAACGTTTGGTGAAGATCTGAGTATGTAGTTTTTGACCTTATCTGGAACCTCCTATCTGAAAATTTGAAAATTCTTCAAAAATTCGTCGAAAATCTTGATGTCTCCAATCTCTTGTTTTGTACGTTTTTTCCACGTGTCTTGACATCCAATGTATTCCTGCAATGTTTGGTGGAGATCTGAGTATGTAGTTTTAGACCTTATCTGGAACCTCCTATCTGAAAATTTGAAAATTCTTCAAAAATTCGTCCAAAATCTTGATGTCTCCAATCTCTTGTTTTGTACGTTTTTTCCACGTGTCTCGACCTCCAATGGATCCCTGCAAAGTTTGGTGAAGATCTGAGTATGTCGTTTTTGACCTTATCTGGAACATCCTTTCTGAAAATTTGAAAATTCTTAAAAAATTCGTCGAAAATCTTGATGTCTCCAATCTCTTGTTTTGTACGTTTTTTCCACGTGTCTTGACATCCAATGTATCCCTGCAAAGTTTGGTGAAGATCTGAGTATGTAGTTTTTGACCTTATATGGAACCTCCTATCTGAAAATTTGAAAATTCTTAAAAAATTCGTCCAAAATCTTGATGTCTCCAATCTCTTGTTTTGTACGTTTTTTCCACGTGTCTCGACCTCCAATGGATCCCTGCAAAGTTTGGTGAAGATCTGAGTATGTCGTTTTTGACCTTATCTGGAACCTCCCATCTGAAAATTTGAAAATTCTTAAAAAATTCGTCGAAAATCTTGATGTCTCCGATCTCTTGTTTTGTACGTTTTTTCCACGTGTCTTGACATGCAAAGTATTCCTGCAAAGTTTGGTGAAGATCTGAGTATGTAGTTTTTGACCTCATCTGGAACCTCCTATCTGAAAATTTGAAAATTCTTAAAAAATTCGTCCAAAATCTTGATGTCTCCAATCTCTTGTTTTGTACGTTTTTTCCACGTGTCTTGACATCCAATGTATCCCTGCAATGTTTGGTGAAGATCTGAGTATGTAGTTTTTGACCTTATCTGGAACCTCCCATCTGAAAATTTGAAAATTCCTAAAAAATCCGTCCAAAATCTTGATGACCCCAATCTCTTGTTTTGTACTTCTTTTCCACGTGTCTCGACCTCCAATGTATCCCTGCAAAGTTTGGTGAAGATCTGAGTATGTAGTTTTTGACCTTATATGGAACCTCCTATCTGAAAATTTGAAAATTCTTAAAAAATTCGTCCAAAATCTTGATGTCACCAATCCTATGTTTTGTATGTTTTTTCCACGTGTCTTGACATCCAATGTATCCATGCAAAGTTTGGTGAAGATCTGAGTATGTCGTTTTTGACCTTATCTGGAACCTCCCATCTGAAAATTTGAAAATTCTTAAAAAATTCGTCGAAAATCTTGATGTCTCCGATCTCTTGTTTTGTACGTTTTTTCCACGTGTCTTGACATGCAAAGTATTCCTGCAAAGTTTGGTGAAGATCTGAGTATGTAGTTTTTGACCTCATCTGGAACCTCCTATCTGAAAATTTGAAAATTCTTAAAAAATTCGTCCAAAATTTTGATGTCTCCAATCTCTTGTTTTGTACGTTTTTTCCACGTGTCTTGACATCCAATGTATCCCTGCAATGTTTGGTGAAGATCTGAGTATGTAGTTTTTGACCTTATCTGGAACCTCCCATCTGAAAATTTGAAAATTCCTAAAAAATCCTTCCAAAATCTTGATGACCCCAATCTCTTGTTTTGTACGTTTTTTCCACGTGTCTTGACATCCAATGTATCCCTGCAAAGTTTGGTGAAGATCTGAGTATGTAGTTTTTGACCTTATCTGGAACCTCCTATCTGAAAATTTGAAAATTCTTAAAAAATTCGTCCAAAATCTTGATGTCTCCAATCTCTTGTTTTGTACGTTTTTTCCACGTGTCTTGATATCCAATGTATCCCTGCAAAGTTTGGTGAAGATCTGAGTATGTCGTTTTTGACCTTATCTGGAACATCCTTTCTGAAAATTTGAAAATTGTTAAAAAATTCGTCCAAAATCTTGATGTCTCCAATCTCTTTTTTGTACGTTTTTTCCACGTGTCTTGACATCCAATGTATCCCTGCAATGTTTGGTGAAGATCTGAGTATGTAGTTTTTGACCTTATCTGGAACCTCCCATCTGAAAATTTGAAAATTCTTAAAAAATTCGACCAAAATCTTGATGTCTCCAATCTTTTGTTTTGTACGTTTTTTCCACGTGTCTTGACACATAATGTATCCAAGCAAAGTTTGGTGAAGATCTGAGTATGTATTTTTTGACCTTATATGGAACCTCCTATCTGAAAATTTGAAAATTCTTAAAAAATTCGTCCAAAATCTTGATGTCTCCAATCTCTTGTTTTGTACGTTTTTTCCACGTGTCTTGACATCCAATGTATCCCTGCAAAGTTTGGTGAAGATCTGAGTATGTAGTTTTTGACCTTATCTGGAACCTCCCATCTGAAAATTTGAAAATTCCTAAAAAATCCGTGCAAAATCTTGATGACCCCAATCTCTTGTTTTGTACGTTTTTTCCACGTGTCTTGACATCCAATGTATCCATGCAAAGTTTGGTGAAGATCTGAGTATGTCGTTTTTGACCTTATCTGGAACCTCCCATCTGAAAATTTGAAAATTCTTAAAAAATTCGTCGAAAATCTTGATGTCTCCAATCTCTTGTTTTGTACGTTTTTTCCACGTGTCTTGACATGCAAAGTATCCCTGCAACGTTTGGTGAAGATCTGAGTATGTAGTTTTTGACCTTATCTGGAACCTCCTATCGGAAAATTTGAAAATTCTTCAAAAATTCGTCGAAAATCTTGATGTCTCCAATCTCTTGTTTTGTACGTTTTTTCCACGTGTCTTGACATCCAATGTATCCCTGCAATGTTTGGTGGAGATCTGAGTATGTAGTTTTTGACCTTATCTGGGACCTCCTATCAGAAAATTTGAAAATTCTTCAAAAATTCGTCCAAAATCTTGATGTCTCCAATCTCTTGTTTTGTACGTTTTTTCCACGTGTCTCGACCTCCAATGTATCCCTGCAAAGTTTGGTGAAGATCTGAGTATGTCGTTTTTGACCTTATCTGGAACATCCTTTCTGAAAATTTGAAAATTCTTAAAAAATTCGTCGAAAATCTTGATGTCTCCAATCTCTTGTTTTGTACGTTTTTTCCACGTGTCTTGACATCCAATGTATCCCTGCAAAGTTTGGTGAAGATCTGAGTATGTAGTTTTTGACCTTATATGGAACCTCCTTTCTGAAAATTTGAAAATTCTCAAAAAATTCGTCCATAATCTTGATGTCTCCAATCTCTTGTTTTGTACGTTTTTTCCACGTGTCTTGACATCCAATGTATCCCTGCAAAGTTTGGTGAAGATCTGAGTATGTAGTTTTTGACCTTATATGGAACCTCCTATCTGAAAATTTGAAAATTCTTAAAAAATTCGTCCAAAATCTTGATGTCTCCAATCTCTTGTTTTGTACGTTTTTTCCACGTGTCTTGATATCCAATGTATCCCTGCAAAGTTTGGTGAAGATCTGAGTATGTTGTTTTTGACCTTATCTGGAACATCCTTTCTGAAAATTTGAAAATTGTTAAAAAATTCGTCCAAAATCTTGATGTCTCCTATCTCTTGTTTTGTACGTTTTTTCCACGTGTCTTGACATCCAATGTATCCCTGCAAAGTTTGGTGAAGATCTGAGTATGTAGTTTTTGACCTTATCTGGAACCTCCCATCTGAAAATTTGAAAATTCTTAAAAAATTCGACCAATATCTTGATGTCTCCAATCTCTTGTTTTGTACGTTTTTTCCACGTGTCTTGACACATAATGTATCCATGCAAAGTTTGGTGAAGATCTGAGTATGTAGTTTTTGACCTTATATGGAACCTCCTATCTGAAAATTTAAAAATTCTTAAAAAATTCGTCTAAAATCTTGATGTCTCCAATCTCTTGTTTTGTACGTTTTTTCCACGTGTCTTGACATCCAATGTATCCCTGCAAAGTTTGGTGAAGATCTGAGTATGTAGTTTTTGACCTTATCTGGAACCTCCCATCTGAAAATTTGAAAATTCTTAAAAAATTCGACCAAAATCTTGATGTCTCCAATCTTTTGATTTGTACGTTTTTTCCACGTGTCTTGACACATAATGTATCCATGCAAAGTTTGGTGAAGATCTGAGTATGTAGTTTTTGACCTTATATGGAACCTCCTATCTGAAAATTTGAAAATTCTTAAAAAATTCGTCCAAAATCTTGATGTCTCCAATCTCTTGTTTTGTACGTTTTTTCCACGTGTCTTGACATCCAATGTATCCCTGCAAAGTTTGGTGAAGATCTGAGTATGTAGTTTTTGACCTTATCTGGAACATCCCATCTGAAAATTTGAAAATTCCTAAAAAATCCGTGCAAAATCTTGATGACTCCAATCTCTTGTTTTGTACGTTTTTTCCACGTGTCTTGACATCCAATGTATTCCTGCAATGTTTGGTGAAGATCTGAGTATGTAGTTTTTGACCTTATATGGAACCTCCTATCTGAAAATTTGAAAATTCTTAAAATATTCGACCAAAATCTTGATGTTCCGAATCCTATGTTTTGTATGTTTTTTCCACGTGTCTTGACATCCAATGTATCCATGCAAAGTTTGGTGAAGATCTGAGTATGTAGTTTTTGACCTTATATTGAACCTCCCATCTGAAAATTTGAAAATTCTTAAAAAATTCGTCCAAAATCTTGATGACCCCAATCTCTTGTTTTGTACGTTTTTTCCACGTGTCTTGACATCCAAAGTATCCCTGCAAAGTTTGGTGAAGATCTGAGTATGTAGTTTTTGACCTTATATGGAACCTCCTTTCTGAAAATTTGAGAATTCTTAAAAAATTCGTCCAAAATCTTGATGTCTCCAATCTCTTGTTTTGTACGTTTTTTCCACGTGTCTTGACATCCAATGTATCCATGCAAAGTTTGGTGAAGATCTGAGTATGTCGTTTTTGACCTTATCTGGAACCTCCCATCTGAAAATTTGAAAATTCTTAAAAAATTCGTCGAAAATCTTGATGTCTCCAATCTTTTGTTTTGTACGTTTTTTCCACGTGTCTTGACATGCAAAGTATCCCTGCAACGTTTGGTGAAGATCTGAGTATGTAGTTTTTGACCTTATCTGGAACCTCCTATCTGAAAATTTGAAAATTCTTCAAAAATTCGTCGAAAATCTTGATGTCTCCAATCTCTTGTTTTGTACGTTTTTTCCACGTGTCTTGACATCCAATGTATTCCTGCAATGTTTGGTGGAGATCTGAGTATGTAGTTTTAGACCTTATCTGGAACCTCCTATCTGAAAATTTGAAAATTCTTCAAAAATTCGTCCAAAATCTTGATGTCTCCAATCTCTTGTTTTGTACGTTTTTTCCACGTGTCTCGACCTCCAATGGATCCCTGCAAAGTTTGGTGAAGATCTGAGTATGTCGTTTTTGACCTTATCTGGAACATCCTTTCTGAAAATTTGAAAATTCTTAAAAAATTCGTCGAAAATCTTGATGTCTCCAATCTCTTGTTTTGTACGTTTTTTCCACGTGTCTTGACACCCAATGTATCCCTGCAAAGTTTGGTGAAGATCTGAGTATGTAGTTTTTGACCTTATATGGAACCTCCTATCTGAAAATTTGAAAATCCTTAAAAAATTCGTCCAAAATCTTGATGTCTCCAATCTCTTGTTTTGTACGTTTTTTCCACGTGTCTCGACCTCCAATGGATCCCTGCAAAGTTTGGTGAAGATCTGAGTATGTCGTTTTTGACCTTATCTGGAACCTCCCATCTGAAAATTTGAAAATACTTAAAAAATTCGTCGAAAATCTTGATGTCTCCGATCTCTTGTTTTGTACGTTTTTTCCACGTGTCTTGACATGCAAAGTATTCCTGCAAAGTTTGGTGAAGATCTGAGTATGTAGTTTTTGACCTCATCTGGAAACTCCTATCTGAAAATTTGAAAATTCTTAAAAAATTCGTCCAAAATCTTGATGTCTCCAATCTCTTGTTTTGTACGTTTTTTCCACGTGTCTTGACATCCAATGTATCCCTGCAATGTTTGGTGAAGATCTGAGTATGTCGTTTTTGACCTTATCTGGAACCTCCCATCTGAAAATTTGAAAATTCCTAAAAAATCCGTCCAAAATCTTGATGACCCCAATCTCTTGTTTTGTACTTTTTTTCCACGTGTCTCGACCTCCAATGTATCCCTGCAAAGTTTGGTGAAGATCTGAGTATGTAGTTTTTGACCTTATATGGAACCTCCTATCTGAAAATTTGAGAATTCTTAAAAAATTCGTCCAAAATCTTGATGTCACCAATCCTATGTTTTGTATGTTTTTTCCACGTGTCTTGACATCCAATGTATCCATGCAAAGTTTGGTGAAGATCTGAGTATGTCGTTTTTGACCTTATCTGGAACCTCCCATCTGAAAATTTGAAAATTCTTAAAAAATTCGTCGAAAATCTTGATGTCTCCGATCTCTTGTTTTGTACGTTTTTTCCACGTGTCTTGACATGCAAAGTATTCCTGCAAAGTTTGGTGAAGATCTGAGTATGTAGTTTTTGACCTCATCTGGAACCTCCTATCTGAAAATTTGAAAATTCTTAAAAAATTCGTCCAAAATCTTGATGTCTCCAATCTCTTGTTTTGTACGTTCTTTCCACGTGTCTTGACATCCAATGTATCCCTGCAATGTTTGGTGAAGATCTGAGTATGTAGTTTTTGACCTTATATGGAACCTCCTATCTGAAAATTTGAAAATTCTTAAAAGAATTTAACAAAATCTTGATGTCCCCAATCCTATGTTTTGTATGTTTTTTCCACGTGTCTTGACATACAATGTATCCCTGCAGAGTTTGGTGAAGATCTGAGTATGTAGTTTTTGACCTTATCTGGAACCTCCCATCTGAAAATTTGAAAATTCCTAAAAAATCCGTCCAAAATCTTGTTGACCCGAATCTCTTGTTTTGTACGTTTTTTCCACGTGTCTTGACATCCAATGTATCCCTGCAAAGTTTGGTGAAGATCTGAGTATGTAGTTTTTGACCTTATCTGGAACAGCATTTCTGAAAATTTGAAAATTTTTAAAAAAATCGTCCAAAATCTTGATGTCTCCAATCTCTTGTTTTGTACGTTTTTTCCACGTGTCTTGACATCCAATGTATCCCTGCAAAGTTTGGTGAAGATCTGAGTATGTAGTTTTTGACCTTATATGGAACCTCCTATCTGAAAATTTGAAAATTCTTAAAAAATTCGTCCAAAATCTTGATGTCTCCAATCTCTTGTTTTGTACGTTTTTTCCACGTGTCTCGACCTCCAATGGATCCCTGCAAAGTTTGGTGAAGATCTGAGTATGTCGTTTTTGACCTTATCTGGAACCTCCCATCTGAAAATTTGAAAATTCTTAAAAAATTCGTCGAAAATCTTGATGTCTCCGATCTCTTGTTTTGTACGTTTTTTCCACGTGTCTTGACATGCAAAGTATTCCTGCAAAGTTTGGTGAAGATCTGAGTATGTAGTTTTTGACCTCATCTGGAACCTCCTATCTGAAAATTTGAAAATTCTTAAAAAATTCGTCCAAAATCTTGATGTCTCCAATCTCTTGTTTTGTACGTTTTTTCCACGTGTCTTGACATCCAATGTATCCCTGCAAAGTTTGGTGAAGATCTGAGTATGTAGTTTTTGACCTTATCTGGAACCTCCTATCTGAAAATTTGAAAATTCTTAAAAAATTCGTCCAAAATCTTGATGTCTCCAATCTCTTGTTTTGTACGTTTTTTCCACGTGTCTTGATATCCAATGTATCCCTGCAAAGTTTGGTGAAGATCTGAGTATGTCGTTTTTGACCTTATCTGGAACATCCTTTCTGAAAATTTGAAAATTGTTAAAAAATTCGTCCAAAATCTTGATGTCTCCTATCTCTTGTTTTGTACGTTTTTTCCACGTGTCTTGACATCCAATGTATCCCTGCAAAGTTTGGTGAAGATCTGAGTATGTAGTTTTTGACCTTATCTGGAACCTCCCATCTGAAAATTTGAAAATTCTTAAAAAATTCGACCAAAATCTTGATGTCTCCAATCTCTTGTTTTGTACGTTTTTTCCACGTGTCTTGACACATAATGTATCCATGCAAAGTTTGGTGAAGATCTGAGTATGTAGTTTTTGACCTTATATGGAACCTCCTATCTGAAAATTTGAAAATTCTTAAAAAATTCGTCCAAAATCTTGATGTCTCCAATCTCTTGTTTTGTACGTTTTTTCCACGTGTCTTGACATCCAATGTATCCCTGCAAAGTTTGGTGAAGATCTGAGTATGTAGTTTTTGACCTTATCTGGAACCTCCCATCTGAAAATTTGAAAATTCCTAAAAAATCCGTCCAAAATCTTGATGACCACAATCTCTTGTTTTGTACGTTTTTTCCACGTGTCTTGACATTCAATGTATTCCTGCAAAGTTTGGTGAAGATCTGAGTATGTAGTTTTTGACCTTATATGGAACCTCCTATCTGAAAATTTGAAAATTCTTAAAAAATTCGTCCAAAATCTTGATGTCTCCAATCTCTTGTTTTGTACGTTTTTTCCACGTGTCTTGACATCCAATGTATCCCTGCAAAGTTTGGTGAAGATCTGAGTATGTAGTTTTTGACCTTATCTGGAACCTCCCATCTGAAAATTTGAAAATTCTTAAAAAATTCGTCGAAAATCTTGATGTCTCCAATCTCTTGTTTTGTACGTTTTTTCCACGTGTCTTGACATGCAAAGTATCCCTGCAACGTTTGGTGAAGATCTGAGTATGTAGTTTTTGACCTTATCTGGAACCTCCTATCTGAAAATTTGAAAATTCTTCAAAAATTCGTCGAAAATCTTGATGTCTCCAATCTCTTGTTTTGTACGTTTTTTCCACGTGTCTTGACATCCAATGTATCCCTGCAATGTTTGGTGGAGATCTGAGTATGTAGTTTTTGACCTTATCTGGGACCTCCTATCAGAAAATTTGAAAATTCTTCAAAAATTCGTCCAAAATCTTGATGTCTCCAATCTCTTGTTTTGTACGTTTTTTCCACGTGTCTCGACCTCCAATGTATCCCTGCAAAGTTTGGTGAAGATCTGAGTATGTAGTTTTTGACCTTATCTGGAACCTCCTATCTGAAAATTTGAAAATTCTTAAAAAATTCGTCGAAAATCTTGATGTCTCCAATCTCTTGTTTTGTACGTTTTTTCCACGTGTCTTGACATCCAATGTATCCCTGCAATGTTTGGTGGAGATCTGAGTATGTAGTTTTTGACCTTATCTGGGACCTCCTATCAGAAAATTTGAAAATTCTTCAAAAATTCGTCCAAAATCTTGATGTCTCCAATCTCTTGTTTTGTACGTTTTTTCCACGTGTCTCGACCTCCAATGTATCCCTGCAAAGTTTGGTGAAGATCTGAGTATGTCGTTTTTGACCTTATCTGGAACATCCTTTCTGAAAATTTGAAAATTCTTAAAAAATTCGTCGAAAATCTTGATGTCTCCAATCTCTTGTTTTGTACGTTTTTTCCACGTGTCTTGACGTCCAATGTATCCCTGCAAAGTTTGGTGAAGATCTGAGTATGTAGTTTTTGACCTTATATGGAACCTCCTTTCTGAAAATTTGAAAATTCTCAAAAAATTCGTCCATAATCTTGATGTCTCCAATCTCTTGTTTTGTACGTTTTTTCCACGTGTCTTGACATCCAATGTATCCCTGCAAAGTTTGGTGAAGATCTGAGTATGTAGTTTTTGACCTTATATGGAACCTCCTATCTGAAAATTTGAAAATTCTTAAAAAATTCGTCCAAAATCTTGATGTCACCAATCCTATGTTTTGTATGTTTTTTCCACGTGTCTTGACATCCAATGTATCCATGCAGAGTTTGGTGAAGATCTGAGTATGTCGTTTTTGACCTTATCTGGAACCTCCCATCTGAAAATTTGAAAAATCCTTAAAAAATTCGTCGAAAATCTTGATGTCTCCGATCTCTTGTTTTGTACGTTTTTTCCACGTGTCTTGACATGCAAAGTATTCCTGCAAAGTTTGGTGAAGATCTGAGTATGTAGTTTTTGACCTCATCTGGAACCTCCTATCTGAAAATTTGAAAATTCTTAAAAAATTCGTCCAAAATTTTGATGTCTCCAATCTCTTGTTTTGTACGTTTTTTCCACGTGTCTTGACATCCAATGTATCCCTGCAATGTTTGGTGAAGATCTGAGTATGTAGTTTTTGACCTTATCTGGAACCTCCCATCTGAAAATTTGAAAATTCCTAAAAAATCCGTCCAAAATCTTGATGACCCCAATCTCTTGTTTTGTACGTTTTTTCCACGTGTCTTGACATCCAATGTATCCCTGCAAAGTTTGGTGAAGATCTGAGTATGTAGTTTTTGACCTTATCTGGAACCTCCTATCTGAAAATTTGAAAATTCTTAAAAAATTCGTCCAAAATCTTGATGTCTCCAATCTCTTGTTTTGTACGTTTTTTCCACGTGTCTTGATATCCAATGTATCCCTGCAAAGTTTGGTGAAGATCTGAGTATGTCGTTTTTGACCTTATCTGGAACATCCTTTCTGAAAATTTGAAAATTGTTAAAAAATTCGTCCAAAATCTTGATGTCTCCAATCTCTTTTTTGTACGTTTTTTCCACGTGTCTTGACATCCAATATATCCCTGCAAAGTTTGGTGAAGATCTGAGTATGTAGTTTTTGACCTTATCTGGAACCTCCCATCTGAAAATTTGAAAATTCTTAAAAAATTCGACCAAAATCTTGATGTCTCCAATCTTTTGTTTTGTACGTTTTTTCCACGTGTCTTGACACATAATGTATCCATGCAAAGTTTGGTGAAGATCTGAGTATGTAGTTTTTGACCTTATATGGAACCTCCTATCTGAAAATTTGAAAATTCTTAAAAAATTCGTCCAAAATCTTGATGTCTCCAATCTCTTGTTTTGTACGTTTTTTCCACGTGTCTTGACATCCAATGTATCCCTGCAAAGTTTGGTGAAGATCTGAGTATGTAGTTTTTGACCTTATCTGGAACCTCCCATCTGAAAATTTGAAAATTCTTAAAAAATTCGACCAAAATCTTGATGTCTCCAATCTTTTGTTTTGTACGTTTTTTCCACGTGTCTTGACACATAATGTATCCATGCAAAGTTTGGTGAAGATCTGAGTATGTAGTTTTTGACCTCATCTGGAACCTCCTATCTGAAAATTTGAAAATTCTTAAAAAATTCGTCCAAAATCTTGATGTCTCCAATCTCTTGTTTTGTACGTTCTTTCCACGTGTCTTGACATCCAATGTATCCCTGCAATGTTTGGTGAAGATCTGAGTATGTAGTTTTTGACCTTATATGGAACCTCCTATCTGAAAATTTGAAAATTCTTAAAAGAATTTAACAAAATCTTGATGTCCCCAATCCTATGTTTTGTATGTTTTTTCCACGTGTCTTGACATACAATGTATCCCTGCAGAGTTTGGTGAAGATCTGAGTATGTAGTTTTTGACCTTATCTGGAACCTCCCATCTGAAAATTTGAAAATTCCTAAAAAATCCGTCCAAAATCTTGTTGACCCGAATCTCTTGTTTTGTACGTTTTTTCCACGTGTCTTGACATCCAATGTATCCCTGCAAAGTTTGGTGAAGATCTGAGTATGTAGTTTTTGACCTTATCTGGAACCGCATTTCTGAAAATTTGAAAATTTTTAAAAAAATCGTCCAAAATCTTGATGTCTCCAATCTCTTGTTTTGTACGTTTTTTCCACGTGTCTTGACATCCAATGTATCCCTGCAAAGTTTGGTGAAGATCTGAGTATGTAGTTTTTGACCTTATATGGAACCTCCTATCTGAAAATTTGAAAATTCTTTAAAAATTCGTCCAAAATCTTGATGTCTCCAATCTCTTGTTTTGTACGTTTTTTCCACGTGTCTCGACCTCCAATGGAACCCTGCAAAGTTTGGTGAAGATCTGAGTATGTCGTTTTTGACCTTATCTGGAACCTCCCATCTGAAAATTTGAAAATTCTTAAAAAATTCGTCGAAAATCTTGATGTCTCCGATCTCTTGTTTTGTACGTTTTTTCCACGTGTCTTGACATGCAAAGTATTCCTGCAAAGTTTGGTGAAGATCTGAGTATGTAGTTTTTGACCTCATCTGGAACCTCCTATCTGAAAATTTGAAAATTCTTAAAAAATTCGTCCAAAATCTTGATGTCTCCAATCTCTTGTTTTGTACGTTTTTTCCACGTGTCTTGACATCCAATGTATCCCTGCAAAGTTTGGTGAAGATCTGAGTATGTAGTTTTTGACCTTATCTGGAACCTCCTATCTGAAAATTTGAAAATTCTTAAAAAATTCGTCCAAAATCTTGATGTCTCCAATCTCTTGTTTTGTACGTTTTTTCCACGTGTCTTGATATCCAATGTATCCCTGCAAAGTTTGGTGAAGATCTGAGTATGTCGTTTTTGACCTTATCTGGAACATCCTTTCTGAAAATTTGAAAATTGTTAAAAAATTCGTCCAAAATCTTGATGTCTCCTATCTCTTGTTTTGTACGTTTTTTCCACGTGTCTTGACATCCAATGTATCCCTGCAAAGTTTGGTGAAGATCTGAGTATGTAGTTTTTGACCTTATCTGGAACCTCCCATCTGAAAATTTGAAAATTCTTAAAAAATTCGACCAAAATCTTGATGTCTCCAATCTCTTGTTTTGTACGTTTTTTCCACGTGTCTTGACACATAATGTATCCATGCAAAGTTTGGTGAAGATCTGAGTATGTAGTTTTTGACCTTATATGGAACCTCCTATCTGAAAATTTGAAAATTCTTAAAAAATTCGTCCAAAATCTTGATGTCTCCAATCTCTTGTTTTGTACGTTTTTTCCACGTGTCTTGACATCCAATGTATCCCTGCAAAGTTTGGTGAAGATCTGAGTATGTAGTTTTTGACCTTATCTGGAACCTCCCATCTGAAAATTTGAAAATTCCTAAAAAATCCGTCCAAAATCTTGATGACCACAATCTCTTGTTTTGTACGTTTTTTCCACGTGTCTTGACATTCAATGTATTCCTGCAAAGTTTGGTGAAGATCTGAGTATGTAGTTTTTGACCTTATATGGAACCTCCTATCTGAAAATTTGAAAATTCTTAAAAAATTCGTCCAAAATCTTGATGTCTCCAATCTCTTGTTTTGTACGTTTTTTCCACGTGTCTTGACATCCAATGTATCCCTGCAAAGTTTGGTGAAGATCTGAGTATGTAGTTTTTGACCTTATCTGGAACCTCCCATCTGAAAATTTGAAAATTCCTAAAAAATCCGTGCAAAATCTTGATGACCCCAATCTCTTGTTTTGTACGTTCTTTCCACGTGTCTTGACATCCAATGTATCCATGCAAAGTTTGGTGAAGATCTGAGTATGTCGTTTTTGACCTTATCTGGAACCTCCCATCTGAAAATTTGAAAATTCTTAAAAAATTCGTCGAAAATCTTGATGTCTCCAATCTCTTGTTTTGTACGTTTTTTCCACGTGTCTTGACATGCAAAGTATCCCTGCAACGTTTGGTGAAGATCTGAGTATGTAGTTTTTGACCTTATCTGGAACCTCCTATCTGAAAATTTGAAAATTCTTCAAAAATTCGTCGAAAATCTTGATGTCTCCAATCTCTTGTTTTGTACGTTTTTTCCACGTGTCTTGACATCCAATGTATCCCTGCAATGTTTGGTGGAGATCTGAGTATGTAGTTTTTGACCTTATCTGGGACCTCCTATCAGAAAATTTGAAAATTCTTCAAAAATTCGTCCAAAATCTTGATGTCTCCAATCTCTTGTTTTGTACGTTTTTTCCACGTGTCTCGACCTCCAATGTATCCCTGCAAAGTTTGGTGAAGATCTGAGTATGTAGTTTTTGACCTTATCTGGAACCTCCTATCTGAAAATTTGAAAATTCTTCAAAAATTCGTCGAAAATCTTGATGTCTCCAATCTCTTGTTTTGTACGTTTTTTCCACGTGTCTTGACATCCAATGTATCCCTGCAATGTTTGGTGGAGATCTGAGTATGTAGTTTTTGACCTTATCTGGGACCTCCTATCAGAAAATTTGAAAATTCTTCAAAAATTCGTCCAAAATCTTGATGTCTCCAATCTCTTGTTTTGTACGTTTTTTCCACGTGTCTCGACCTCCAATGTATCCCTGCAAAGTTTGGTGAAGATCTGAGTATGTCGTTTTTGACCTTATCTGGAACATCCTTTCTGAAAATTTGAAAATTCTTAAAAAATTCGTCGAAAATCTTGATGTCTCCAATCTCTTGTTTTGTACGTTTTTTCCACGTGTCTTGACATCCAATGTATCCCTGCAAAGTTTGGTGAAGATCTGAGTATGTAGTTTTTGACCTTATATGGAACCTCCTATCTGAAAATTTGAAAATTCTTAAAAAATTCGTCCAAAATCTTGATGTCACCAATCCTATGTTTTGTATGTTTTTTCCACGTGTCTTGACATCCAATGTATCCATGCAAAGTTTGGTGAAGATCTGAGTATGTCGTTTTTGACCTTATCTGGAACCTCCCATCTGAAAATTTGAAAATTCTTAAAAAATTCGTCGAAAATCTTGATGTCTCCGATCTCTTGTTTTGTACGTTTTTTCCACGTGTCTTGACATGCAAAGTATTCCTGCAAAGTTTGGTGAAGATCTGAGTATGTAGTTTTTGACCTCATCTGGAACCTCCTATCTGAAAATTTGAAAATTCTTAAAAAATTCGTCCAAAATTTTGATGTCTCCAATCTCTTGTTTTGTACGTTTTTTCCACGTGTCTTGACATCCAATGTATCCCTGCAATGTTTGGTGAAGATCTGAGTATGTAGTTTTTGACCTTATCTGGAACCTCCCATCTGAAAATTTGAAAATTCCTAAAAAATCCGTCCAAAATCTTGATGACCCCAATCTCTTGTTTTGTACGTTTTTTCCACGTGTCTTGACATCCAATGTATCCCTGCAAAGTTTGGTGAAGATCTGAGTATGTCGTTTTTGACCTTATCTGGAACCTCCTATCTGAAAATTTGAAAATTCTTAAAAAATTCGTCCAAAATCTTGATGTCTCCAATCTCTTGTTTTGTACGTTTTTTCCACGTGTCTTGATATGCAATGTATCCCTGCAAAGTTTGGTGAAGATCTGAGTATGTCGTTTTTGACCTTATCTGGAACATCCTTTCTGAAAATTTGAAAATTGTTAAAAAATTCGTCCAAAATCTTGATGTCTCCAATCTCTTTTTTGTACGTTTTTTCCACGTGTCTTGACATCCAATGTATCCCTGCAAAGTTTGGTGAAGATCTGAGTATGTAGTTTTTGACCTTATCTGGAACCTCCCATCTGAAAATTTGAAAATTCTTAAAAAATTCGACCAAAATCTTGATGTCTCCAATCTTTTGTTTTGTACGTTTTTTCCACGTGTCTTGACACATAATGTATCCATGCAAAGTTTGGTGAAGATCTGAGTATGTAGTTTTTGACCTTATATGGAACCTCCTATCTGAAAATTTGAAAATTCTTAAAAAATTCGTCCAAAATCTTGATGTCTCCAATCTCTTGTTTTGTACGTTTTTTCCACGTGTCTTGACATCCAATGTATCCCTGCAAAGTTTGGTGAAGATCTGAGTATGTAGTTTTTGACCTTATCTGGAACCTCCCATCTGAAAATTTGAAAATTCCTAAAAAATCCGTGCAAAATCTTGATGACTCCAATCTCTTGTTTTGTACGTTTTTTCCACGTGTCTTGACATCCAATGTATTCCTGCAATGTTTGGTGAAGATCTGAATATGTAGTTTTTGACCTTATATGGAACCTCCTATCTGAAAATTTGAAAATTCTTAAAAAATTCGACCAAAATCTTGATGTTCCGAATCCTATGTTTTGTATGTTTTTTCCACGTGTCTTGACATCCAATGTATCCATGCAAAGTTTGGTGAAGATCTGAGTATGTAGTTTTTGACCTTATATTGAACCTCCCATCTGAAAATTTGAAAATTCTTAAAAAATTCGTCCAAAATCTTGATGACCCCAATCTCTTGTTTTGTACGTTTTTTCCACGTGTCTTGACATCCAAAGTATCCCTGCAAAGTTTGGTGAAGATCTGAGTATGTAGTTTTTGACCTTATATGGAACCTCCTTTCTGAAAATTTGAGAATTCTTAAAAAATTCGTCCAAAATCTTGATGTCTCCAATCTCTTGTTTTGTACGTTTTTTCCACGTGTCTTGACATCCAATGTATCCATGCAAAGTTTGGTGAAGATCTGAGTATGTCGTTTTTGACCTTATCTGGAACCTCCCATCTGAAAATTTGAAAATTCTTAAAAAATTCTTCGAAAATCTTGATGTCTCCAATCTTTTGTTTTGTACGTTTTTTCCACGTGTCTTGACATGCAAAGTATCCCTGCAACGTTTGGTGAAGATCTGAGTATGTAGTTTTTGACCTTATCTGGAACCTCCTATCTGAAAATTTGAAAATTCTTCAAAAATTCGTCGAAAATCTTGATGTCTCCAATCTCTTGTTTTGTACGTTTTTTCCACGTGTCTTGACATCCAATGTATTCCTGCAATGTTTGGTGGAGATCTGAGTATGTAGTTTTAGACCTTATCTGGAACCTCCTATCTGAAAATTTGAAAATTCTTCAAAAATTCGTCCAAAATCTTGATGTCTCCAATCTCTTGTTTTGTACGTTTTTTCCACGTGTCTCGACCTCCAATGGATCCCTGCAAAGTTTGGTGAAGATCTGAGTATGTCGTTTTTGACCTTATCTGGAACATCCTTTCTGAAAATTTAAAAATTCTTAAAAAATTCGTCGAAAATCTTGATGTCTCCAATCTCTTGTTTTGTACGTTTTTTCCACGTGTCTTGACATCCAATGTATCCCTGCAAAGTTTGGTGAAGATCTGAGTATGTAGTTTTTGACCTTATATGGAACCTCCTATCTGAAAATTTGAAAATTCTTAAAAAATTCGTCCAAAATCTTGATGTCTCCAATCTCTTGTTTTGTACGTTTTTTCCACGTGTCTCGACCTCCAATGGATCCCTGCAAAGTTTGGTGAAGATCTGAGTATGTCGTTTTTGACCTTATCTGGAACCTCCCATCTGAAAATTTGAAAATTCTTAAAAAATTCGTCGAAAATCTTGATGTCTCCGATCTCTTGTTTTGTACGTTTTTTCCACGTGTCTTGACATGCAAAGTATTCTTGCAAAGTTTGGTGAAGATCTGAGTATGTAGTTTTTGACCTCATCTGGAACCTCCTATCTGAAAATTTGAAAATTCTTAAAAAATTCGTCCAAAATCTTGATGTCTCCTATCTCTTGTTTTGTACGTTTTTTCCACGTGTCTTGACATCCAATGTATCCCTGCAAAGTTTGGTGAAGATCTGAGTATGTAGTTTTTGACCTTATCTGGAACCTCCCATCTGAAAATTTGAAAATTCTTAAAAAATTCGACCAAAATCTTGATGTCTCCAATCTCTTGTTTTGTACGTTTTTTCCACGTGTCTTGACACATAATGTATCCATGCAAAGTTTGGTGAAGATCTGAGTATGTAGTTTTTGACCTTATATGGAACCTCCTATCTGAAAATTTGAAAATTCTTAAAAAATTCGTCCAAAATCTTGATGTCTCCAATCTCTTGTTTTGTACGTTTTTTCCACGTGTCTTGACATCCAATGTATCCCTGCAAAGTTTGGTGAAGATCTGAGTATGTAGTTTTTGACCTTATCTGGAACCTCCCATCTGAAAATTTGAAAATTCCTAAAAAATCCGTCCAAAATCTTGATGACCACAATCTCTTGTTTTGTACGTTTTTTCCACGTGTCTTGACATTCAATGTATTCCTGCAAAGTTTGGTGAAGATCTGAGTATGTAGTTTTTGACCTTATATGGAACCTCCTATCTGAAAGTTTGAAAATTCTTAAAAAATTCGTCCAAAATCTTGATGTCTCCAATCTCTTGTTTTGTACGTTTTTTCCACGTGTCTTGACATCCAATGTATCCCTGCAAAGTTTGGTGAAGATCTGAGTATGTAGTTTTTGACCTTATCTGGAACCTCCCATCTGAAAATTTGAAAATTCCTAAAAAATCCGTGCAAAATCTTGATGACCCCAATCTCTTGTTTTGTACGTTCTTTCCACGTGTCTTGACATCCAATGTATCCATGCAAAGTTTGGTGAAGATCTGAGTATGTCGTTTTTGACCTTATCTGGAACCTCCCATCTGAAAATTAGAAAATTCTTAAAAAATTCGTCGAAAATCTTGATGTCTCCAATCTCTTGTTTTGTACGTTTTTTTCCACGTGTCTTGACATGCAAAGTATCCCTGCAACGTTTGGTGAAGATCTGAGTATGTAGTTTTTGACCTTATCTGGAACCTCCTATCTGAAAATTTGAAAATTCTTCAAAAATTCGTCGAAAATCTTGATGTCTCCAATCTCTTGTTTTGTACGTTTTTTCCACGTGTCTTGACATCCAATGTATCCCTGCAATGTTTGGTGGAGATCTGAGTATGTAGTTTTTGACCTTATCTGGGACCTCCTATCAGAAAATTTGAAAATTCTTCAAAAATTCGTCCAAAATCTTGATGTCTCCAATCTCTTGTTTTGTACGTTTTTTCCACGTGTCTCGACCTCCAATGTATCCCTGCAAAGTTTGGTGAAGATCTGAGTATGTAGTTTTTGACCTTATCTGGAACCTCCTATCTGAAAATTTGAAAATTCTTCAAAAATTCGTCGAAAATCTTGATGTCTCCAATCTCTTGTTTTGTACGTTTTTTCCACGTGTCTTGACATCCAATGTATCCCTGCAATGTTTGGTGGAGATCTGAGTATGTAGTTTTTGACCTTATCTGAGACCTCCTATCAGAAAATTTGAAAATTCTTAAAAAATTCGTCCAAAATCTTGATGTCTCCAATCTCTTGTTTTGTACGTTTTTTCCACGTGTCTCGACCTCCAATGTATCCCTGCAAAGTTTGGTGAAGATCTGAGTATGTCGTTTTTGACCTTATCTGGAACATCCTTTCTGAAAATTTGAAAATTCTTAAAAAATTCGTCGAAAATCTTGATGTCTCCAATCTCTTGTTTTGTACGTTTTTTCCACGTGTCTTGACATCCAATGTATCCCTGCAAAGTTTGGTGAAGATCTGAGTATGTAGTTTTTGACCTTATATGGAACCTCCTTTCTGAAAATTTGAAAATTCTCAAAAAATTCGTCCATAATCTTGATGTCTCCAATCTCTTGTTTTGTACGTTTTTTCCACGTGTCTTGACATGCAATGTATCCCTGCAAAGTTTGGTGAAGATCTGAGTATGTAGTTTTTGACCTTATATGGAACCTCCTATCTGAAAATTTGAAAATTCTTAAAAAATTCGTCCAAAATCTTGATGTCACCAATCCTATGTTTTGTATGTTTTTTCCACGTGTCTTGACATCCAATGTATCCATGCAAAGTTTGGTGAAGATCTGAGTATGTCGTTTTTGACCTTATCTGGAACCTCCCATCTGAAAATTTGAAAATTCTTAAAAAATTCGTCGAAAATCTTGATGTCTCCGATCTCTTGTTTTGTACGTTTTTTCCACGTGTCTTGACATGCAAAGTATTCCTGCAAAGTTTGGTGAAGATCTGAGTATGTAGTTTTTGACCTTATATGGAACCTCCTTTCTGAAAATTTGAAAATTCTCAAAAAATTCGTCCATAATCTTGATGTCTCCAATCTCTTGTTTTGTACGTTTTTTCCACGTGTCTTGATATCCAATGTATCCCTGCAAAGTTTGGTGAAGATCTGAGTATGTCGTTTTTGACCTTATCTGGAACATCCTTTCTGAAAATTTGAAAATTGTTAAAAAATTCGTCCAAAATCTTGATGTCTCCAATCTCTTTTTTGTACGTTTTTTCCACGTGTCTTGACATCCAATGTATCCCTGCAAAGTTTGGTGAAGATCTGAGTATGTAGTTTTTGACCTTATCTGGAACCTCCCATCTGAAAATTTGAAAATTCTTAAAAAATTCGACCAAAATCTTGATGTCTCCAATCTTTTGTTTTGTACGTTTTTTCCACGTGTCTTGACACATAATGTATCCATGCAAAGTTTGGTGAAGATCTGAGTATGTAGTTTTTGACCTTATATGGAACCTCCTATCTGAAAATTTGAAAATTCTTAAAAAATTCGTCCAAAATCTTGATGTCTCCAATCTCTTGTTTTGTACGTTTTTTCCACGTGTCTTGACATCCAATGTATCCCTGCAAAGTTTGGTGAAGATCTGAGTATGTAGTTTTTGACCTTATCTGGAACCTCCCATCTGAAAATTTGAAAATTCCTAAAAAATCCGTGCAAAATCTTGATGACCCCAATCTCTTGTTTTGTACGTTTTTTCCACGTGTCTTGACATCCAATGTATTCCTGCAATGTTTGGTGAAGATCTGAGTATGTAGTTTTTGACCTTATATGGAACCTCCTATCTGAAAATTTGAAAATTCTTAAAAAATTCGACCAAAATCTTGATGTTCCGAATCCTATGTTTTGTATGTTTTTTCCACGTGTCTTGACATCCAATGTATCCATGCAAAGTTTGGTGAAGATCTGAGTATGTAGTTTTTGACCTTATATTGAACCTCCCATCTGAAAATTTGAAAATTCTTAAAAAATTCGTCCAAAATCTTGATGACCCCAATCTCTTGTTTTGTACGTTTTTTCCACGTGTCTTGACATCCAAAGTATCCCTGCAAAGTTTGGTGAAGATCTGAGTATGTAGTTTTTGACCTTATATGGAACCTCCTTTCTGAAAATTTGAGAATTCTTAAAAAATTCGTCCAAAATCTTGATGTCTCCAATCTCTTGTTTTGTACGTTTTTTCCACGTGTCTTGACATCCAATGTATCCATGCAAAGTTTGGTGAAGATCTGAGTATGTCGTTTTTGACCTTATCTGGAACCTCCCATCTGAAAATTTGAAAATTCTTAAAAAATTCTTCGAAAATCTTGATGTCTCCAATCTTTTGTTTTGTACGTTTTTTCCACGTGTCTTGACATGCAAAGTATCCCTGCAACGTTTGGTGAAGATCTGAGTATGTAGTTTTTGACCTTATCTGGAACCTCCTATCTGAAAATTTGAAAATTCTTCAAAAATTCGTCGAAAATCTTGATGTCTCCAATCTCTTGTTTTGTACGTTTTTTCCACGTGTCTTGACATCCAATGTATTCCTGCAATGTTTGGTGGAGATCTGAGTATGTAGTTTTAGACCTTATCTGGAACCTCCTATCTGAAAATTTGAAAATTCTTCAAAAATTCGTCCAAAATCTTGATGTCTCCAATCTCTTGTTTTGTACGTTTTTTCCACGTGTCTCGACCTCCAATGGATCCCTGCAAAGTTTGGTGAAGATCTGAGTATGTCGTTTTTGACCTTATCTGGAACATCCTTTCTGAAAATTTGAAAATTCTTAAAAAATTCTTCGAAAATCTTGATGTCTCCAATCTTTTGTTTTGTACGTTTTTTCCACGTGTCTTGACATGCAAAGTATCCCTGCAACGTTTGGTGAAGATCTGAGTATGTAGTTTTTGACCTTATCTGGAACCTCCTATCTGAAAATTTGAAAATTCTTCAAAAATTCGTCGAAAATCTTGATGTCTCCAATCTCTTGTTTTGTACGTTTTTTCCACGTGTCTCGACATCCAATGTATTCCTGCAATGTTTGGTGGAGATCTGAGTATGTAGTTTTAGACCTTATCTGGAACCTCCTATCTGAAAATTTGAAAATTCTTAAAAAATTCGTCCAAAATCTTGATGTCTCCAATCTCTTGTTTTGTACGTTTTTTCCACGTGTCTCGACCTCCAATGGATCCCTGCAAAGTTTGGTGAAGATCTGAGTATGTCGTTTTTGACCTTATCTGGAACCTCCCATCTGAAAATTTGAAAATTCTTAAAAAATTCGTCGAAAATCTTGATGTCTCCGATCTCTTGTTTTGTACGTTTTTTCCACGTGTCTTGACATGCAAAGTATTCCTGCAAAGTTTGGTGAAGATCTGAGTATGTAGTTTTTGACCTCATCTGGAACCTCCTATCTGAAAATTTGAAAATTCTTAAAAAATTCGTCCAAAATCTTGATGTCTCCAATCTCTTGTTTTGTACGTTTTTTCCACGTGTCTTGACATCCAATGTATCCCTGCAATGTTTGGTGAAGATCTGAGTATGTAGTTTTTGACCTTATCTGGAACCTCCCATCTGAAAATTTGAAAATTCCTAAAAAATCCGTCCAAAATCTTGATGACCCCAATCTCTTGTTTTGTACGTTTTTTCCACGTGTCTTGACATCCAATTTATCCCTGCAAAGTTTGGTGAAGATCTGAGTATGTAGTTTTTGATCTTATCTGGAACCTCCTATCTGAAAATTTGAAAATTCTTAAAAAATTCGTCCAAAATCTTGATGTCTCCAATCTCTTGTTTTGTACGTTTTTTCCACGTGTCTTGATATCCAATGTATCCCTGCAAAGTTTGGTGAAGATCTGAGTATGTCGTTTTTGACCTTATCTGGAACATCCTTTCTGAAAATTTGAAAATTGTTAAAAAATTCGTCCAAAATCTTGATGTCTCCTATCTCTTGTTTTGTACGTTTTTTCCACGTGTCTTGACATCCAATGTATCCCTGCAAAGTTTGGTGAAGATCTGAGTATGTAGTTTTTGACCTTATCTGGAACCTCCCATCTGAAAATTTGAAAATTCTTAAAAAATTAGACCAATATCTTGATGTCTCCAATCTCTTGTTTTGTACGTTTTTTCCACGTGTCTTGACACATAATGTATCCATGCAAAGTTTGGTGAAGATCTGAGTATGTAGTTTTTGACCTTATATGGAACCTCCTATCTGAAAATTTAAAAATTCTTAAAAAATTCGTCCAAAATCTTGATGTCTCCAATCTCTTGTTTTGTACGTTTTTTCCACGTGTCTTGACATCCAATGTATCCCTGCAAAGTTTGGTGAAGATCTGAGTATGTAGTTTTTGACCTTATCTGGAACCTCCCATCTGAAAATTTGAAAATTCCTAAAAAATCCGTCCAAAATCTTGATGACCCCAATCTCTTGTTTTGTACGTTTTTTCCACGTGTCTTGACATTCAATGTATCCCTGCAAAGTTTGGTGAAGATCTGAGTATGTAGTTTTTGACCTTATATGGAACCTCCTTTCTGAAAATTTGAAAATTCTTAAAAAATTCGTCCAAAATCTTGATGACCCCAATCTCTTGTTTTGTACGTTTTTTCCACGTGTCTTGACATCCAATGTATCCCTGCAAAGTTTTGTGAAGATCTGAGTTTGTAGTTTTTGACCTTATATGGAACCTCCTTTCTGAAAATTTGAGAATTCTTAAAAAATTCGTCCAAAATCTTGATGTCTCCAATCTCTTGTTTTGTACGTTTTTTCCACGTGTCTTGACATCCAATGTATCCATGCAAAGTTTGGTGAAGATCTGAGTATGTCGTTTTTGACCTTATCTGGAACCTCCCATCTGAAAATTTGAAAATTCTTAAAAAATTCGTCGAAAATCTTGATGTCTCCAATCTCTTGTTTTGTACGTTTTTTCCACGTGTCTTGACATGCAAAGTATCCCTGCAACGTTTGGTGAAGATCTGAGTATGTAGTTTTTGACCTTATCTGGAACCTCCTATCTGAAAATTTGAAAATTCTTCAAAAATTCGTCGAAAATCTTGATGTCTCCAATCTCTTGTTTTGTACGTTTTTTCCACGTGTCTTGACCTCCAATGTATCCCTGCAAAGTTTGGTGAAGATCTGAGTATGTCGTTTTTGACCTTATCTGGAACATCCTTTCTGAAAATTTGAAAATTCTTAAAAAATTCGTCCAAAATTTGATGTCTCCAATCTCTTGTTTTGTACGTTTTTTCCACGTGTCTTGACATCCAATGTATCCCTGCAAAGTTTGGTGAAGATCTGAGTATGTCGTTTTTGACCTTATCTGGAACATCCTTTCTGAAAATTTGAAAATTCTTAAAAAATTCGTCCAAAATCTTGATGTCTCCAATCTCTTGTTTTGTACGTTTTTTCCACGTGTCTTGACATGCAAAGTATCCCTGCAACGTTTGGTGAAGATCTGAGTATGTAGTTTTTGACCTTATCTGGAACCTCCTATCTGAAAATTTGAAAAATCTTCAAAAATTCGTCGAAAATCTTGATGTCTCCAATCTCTTGTTTTGTACGTTTTTTCCACGTGTCTTGACATCCAATGTATCCCTGCAATGTTTGGTGGAGATCTGAGTATGTAGTTTTTGACCTTATCTGGGACCTCCTATCAGAAAATTTGAAAATTCTTCAAAAATTCGTCCAAAATCTTGATGTCTCCAATCTCTTGTTTTGTACGTTTTTTCCACGTGTCTCGACCTCCAATGTATCCCTGCAAAGTTTGGTGAAGATCTGAGTATGTCGTTTTTGACCTTATCTGGAACATCCTTTCTGAAAATTTGAAAATTCTTAAAAAATTCTTCGAAAATCTTGATGTCTCCAATCTCTTGTTTTGTACGTTTTTTCCACGTGTCTTGACATCCAATGTATCCCTGCAAAGTTTGGTGAAGATCTGAGTATGTAGTTTTTGACCTTATATGGAACCTCCCATCTGAAAATTTGAAAATTCCTAAAAAATCCGTCCAAAATCTTGATGACCCCAATCTCTTGTTTTGTACTTTTTTTCCACGTGTCTTGACATTCAATGTATCCCTGCAAAGTTTGGTGAAGATCTGAGTATGTAGTTTTTGACCTTATATGGAACCTCCTTTCTGAAAATTTGAAAATTCTTAAAAAATTCGTCCAAAATCTTGATGACCCCAATCTCTTGTTTTGTACGTTTTTTCCACGTGTCTTGACATCCAATGTATCCCTGCAAAGTTTGGTGAAGATCTGAGTTTGTAGTTTTTGACCTTATATGGAACCTCCTTTCTGAAAATTTGAGAATTCTTAAAAAATTCGTCCAAAATCTTGATGTCTCCAATCTCTTGTTTTGTACGTTTTTTCCACGTGTCTTGACATCCAATGTATCCATGCAAAGTTTGGTGAAGATCTGAGTATGTCGTTTTTGACCTTATCTGGAACCTCCCATCTGAAAATTTGAAAATTCTTAAAAAATTCTTCGAAAATCTTGATGTCTCCAATCTCTTGTTTTGTACGTTTTTTCCACGTGTCTTGACATGCAAAGTATCCCTGCAACGTTTGGTGAAGATCTGAGTATGTAGTTTTTGACCTTATCTGGAACCTCCTATCTGAAAATTTGAAAATTCTTCAAAAATTCGTCGAAAATCTTGATTTCTCCAATCTCTTGTTTTGTACGTTTTTTCCACGTGTCTTGACCTCCAATGTATCCCTGCAAAGTTTGGTGAAGATCTGAGTATGTCGTTTTTGACCTTATCTGGAACATCCTTTCTGAAAATTTGAAAATTCTTAAAAAATTCGTCCAAAATTTGATGTCTCCAATCTCTTGTTTTGTACGTTTTTTCCACGTGTCTTGACATCCAATGGATCCCTGCAAAGTTTGGTGAAGATCTGAGTATGTCGTTTTTGACCTTATCTGGAACATCCTTTCTGAAAATTTGAAAATTCTTAAAAAATTCGTCCAAAATCTTGATGTCTCCAATCTCTTGTTTTGTACGTTTTTTCCACGTGTCTTGACATGCAAAGTATCCCTGCAACGTTTGGTGAAGATCTGAGTATGTAGTTTTTGACCTTATCTGGAACCTCCTATCTGAAAATTTGAAAATTCTTCAAAAATTCGTCGAAAATCTTGATGTCTCCAATCTCTTGTTTTGTACGTTTTTTCCACGTGTCTTGACATCCAATGTATCCCTGCAATGTTTGGTGGAGATCTGAGTATGTAGTTTTTGACCTTATCTGGGACCTCCTATCAGAAAATTTGAAAATTCTTCAAAAATTCGTCCAAAATCTTGATGTCTCCAATCTCTTGTTTTGTACGTTTTTTCCACGTGTCTCGACCTCCAATGTATCCCTGCAAAGTTTGGTGAAGATCTGAGTATGTCGTTTTTGACCTTATCTGGAACATCCTTTCTGAAAATTTGAAAATTCTTAAAAAATTCTTCGAAAATCTTGATGTCTCCAATCTCTTGTTTTGTACGTTTTTTCCACGTGTCTTGACATCCAATGTATCCCTGCAAAGTTTGGTGAAGATCTGAGTATGTAGTTTTTGACCTTATATGGAACCTCCTTTCTGAAAATTTGAAAATTCTCAAAAAATTCGTCCATAATCTTGATGTCTCCAATCTCTTGTTTTGTACGTTTTTTCCACGTGTCTTGACATCCAATGTATCCCTGCAAAGTTTGGTGAAGATCTGAGTATGTAGTTTTTGACCTTATATGGAACCTCCTATCTGAAAATTTGAAAATTCTTAAAAAATTCGTCCAAAATCTTGATGTCACCAATCCTATGTTTTGTATGTTTTTTCCACGTGTCTTGACATCCAATGTATCCATGCAAAGTTTGGTGAAGATCTGAGTATGTCGTTTTTGACCTTATCTGGAACCTCCCATCTGAAAATTTGAAAATTCTTAAAAAATTCGTCGAAAATCTTGATGTCTCCGATCTCTTGTTTTGTACGTTTTTTCCACGTGTCTTGACATGCAAAGTATTCCTGCAAAGTTTGGTGAAGATCTGAGTATGTAGTTTTTGACCTTATATGGAACCTCCTTTCTGAAAATTTGAAAATTCTCAAAAAATTCGTCCATAATCTTGATGTCTCCAATCTCTTGTTTTGTACGTTTTTTCCACGTGTCTTGATATCCAATGTATCCCTGCAAAGTTTGGTGAAGATCTGAGTATGTCGTTTTTGACCTTATCTGGAACATCCTTTCTGAAAATTTGAAAATTGTTAAAAAATTCGTCCAAAATCTTGATGTCTCCAATCTCTTTTTTGTACGTTTTTTCCACGTGTCTTGACATCCAATGTATCCCTGCAAAGTTTGGTGAAGATCTGAGTATGTAGTTTTTGACCTTATCTGGAACCTCCCATCTGAAAATTTGAAAATTCTTAAAAAATTCGACCAAAATCTTGATGTCTCCAATCTTTTGTTTTGTACGTTTTTTCCACGTGTCTTGACACATAATGTATCCATGCAAAGTTTGGTGAAGATCTGAGTATGTAGTTTTTGACCTTATATGGAACCTCCTATCTGAAAATTTGAAAATTCTTAAAAAATTCGTCCAAAATCTTGATGTCTCCAATCTCTTGTTTTGTACGTTTTTTCCACGTGTCTTGACATCCAATGTATCCCTGCAAAGTTTGGTGAAGATCTGAGTATGTAGTTTTTGACCTTATCTGGAACCTCCCATCTGAAAATTTGAAAATTCCTAAAAAATCCGTGCAAAATCTTGATGACCCCAATCTCTTGTTTTGTACGTTTTTTCCACGTGTCTTGACATCCAATGTATTCCTGCAATGTTTGGTGAAGATCTGAGTATGTAGTTTTTGACCTTATATGGAACCTCCTATCTGAAAATTTGAAAATTCTTAAAAAATTCGACCAAAATCTTGATGTTCCGAATCCTATGTTTTGTATGTTTTTTCCACGTGTCTTGACATCCAATGTATCCATGCAAAGTTTGGTGAAGATCTGAGTATGTAGTTTTTGACCTTATATTGAACCTCCCATCTGAAAATTTGAAAATTCTTAAAAAATTCGTCCAAAATCTTGATGACCCCAATCTCTTGTTTTGTACGTTTTTTCCACGTGTCTTGACATCCAAAGTATCCCTGCAAAGTTTGGTGAAGATCTGAGTATGTAGTTTTTGACCTTATATGGAACCTCCTTTCTGAAAATTTGAGAATTCTTAAAAAATTCGTCCAAAATCTTGATGTCTCCAATCTCTTGTTTTGTACGTTTTTTCCACGTGTCTTGACATCCAATGTATCCATGCAAAGTTTGGTGAAGATCTGAGTATGTCGTTTTTGACCTTATCTGGAACCTCCCATCTGAAAATTGAAAATTCTTAAAAAATTCTTCGAAAATCTTGATGTCTCCAATCTTTTGTTTTGTACGTTTTTTCCACGTGTCTTGACATGCAAAGTATCCCTGCAACGTTTGGTGAAGATCTGAGTATGTAGTTTTTGACCTTATCTGGAACCTCCTATCTGAAAATTTGAAAATTCTTCAAAAATTCGTCGAAAATCTTGATGTCTCCAATCTCTTGTTTTGTACGTTTTTTCCACGTGTCTTGACATCCAATGTATTCCTGCAATGTTTGGTGGAGATCTGAGTATGTAGTTTTAGACCTTATCTGGAACCTCCTATCTGAAAATTTGAAAATTCTTCAAAAATTCGTCCAAAATCTTGATGTCTCCAATCTCTTGTTTTGTACGTTTTTTCCACGTGTCTCGACCTCCAATGGATCCCTGCAAAGTTTGGTGAAGATCTGAGTATGTCGTTTTTGACCTTATCTGGAACATCCTTTCTGAAAATTTGAAAATTCTTAAAAAATTCGTCGAAAATCTTGATGTCTCCAATCTCTTGTTTTGTACGTTTTTTCCACGTGTCTTGACATCCAATGTATCCCTGCAAAGTTTGGTGAAGATCTGAGTATGTAGTTTTTGACCTTATATGGAACCTCCTATCTGAAAATTTGAAAATTCTTAAAAAATTCGTCCAAAATCTTGATGTCTCCAATCTCTTGTTTTGTACGTTTTTTCCACGTGTCTCGACCTCCAATGGATCCCTGCAAAGTTTGGTGAAGATCTGAGTATGTCGTTTTTGACCTTATCTGGAACCTCCCATCTGAAAATTTGAAAATTCTTAAAAAATTCGTCGAAAATCTTGATGTCTCCGATCTCTTGTTTTGTACGTTTTTTCCACGTGTCTTGACATGCAAAGTATTCCTGCAAAGTTTGGTGAAGATCTGAGTATGTAGTTTTTGACCTCATCTGGAACCTCCTATCTGAAAATTTGAAAATTCTTAAAAAATTCGTCCAAAATCTTGATGTCTCCAATCTCTTGTTTTGTACGTTTTTTCCACGTGTCTTGACATCCAATGTATCCCTGCAATGTTTGGTGAAGATCTGAGTATGTAGTTTTTGACCTTATCTGGAACCTCCCATCTGAAAATTTGAAAATTCCTAAAAAATCCGTCCAAAATCTTGATGACCCCAATCTCTTGTTTTGTACGTTTTTTCCACGTGTCTTGACATCCAATGTATCCCTGCAAAGTTTGGTGAAGATCTGAGTATGTAGTTTTTGATCTTATCTGGAACCTCCTATCTGAAAATTTGAAAATTCTTAAAAAATTCGTCCAAAATCTTGATGTCTCCAATCTCTTGTTTTGTACGTTTTTTCCACGTGTCTTGATATCCAATGTATCCCTGCAAAGTTTGGTGAAGATCTGAGTATGTCGTTTTTGACCTTATCTGGAACATCCTTTCTGAAAATTTGAAAATTGTTAAAAAATTCGTCCAAAATCTTGATGTCTCCTATCTCTTGTTTTGTACGTTTTTTCCACGTGTCTTGACATCCAATGTATCCCTGCAAAGTTTGGTGAAGATCTGAGTATGTAGTTTTTGACCTTATCTGGAACCTCCCATCTGAAAATTTGAAAATTCTTAAAAAATTAGACCAATATCTTGATGTCTCCAATCTCTTGTTTCGTACGTTTTTTCCACGTGTCTTGACACATAATGTATCCATGCAAAGTTTGGTGAAGATCTGAGTATGTAGTTTTTGACCTTATATGGAACCTCCTATCTGAAAATTTAAAAATTCTTAAAAAATTCGTCCAAAATCTTGATGTCTCCAATCTCTTGTTTTGTACGTTTTTTCCACGTGTCTTGACATCCAATGTATCCCTGCAAAGTTTGGTGAAGATCTGAGTATGTAGTTTTTGACCTTATCTGGAACCTCCCATCTGAAAATTTGAAAATTCCTAAAAAATCCGTCCAAAATCTTGATGACCCCAATCTCTTGTTTTGTACGTTTTTTCCACGTGTCTTGACATTCAATGTATCCCTGCAAAGTTTGGTGAAGATCTGAGTATGTAGTTTTTGACCTTATATGGAACCTCCTTTCTGAAAATTTGAAAATTCTTAAAAAATTCGTCCAAAATCTTGATGACCCCAATCTCTTGTTTTGTACGTTTTTTCCACGTGTCTTGACATCCAATGTATCCCTGCAAAGTTTGGTGAAGATCTGAGTTTGTAGTTTTTGACCTTATATGGAACCTCCTTTCTGAAAATTTGAGAATTCTTAAAAAATTCGTCCAAAATCTTGATGTCTCCAATCTCTTGTTTTGTACGTTTTTTCCACGTGTCTTGACATCCAATGTATCCATGCAAAGTTTGGTGAAGATCTGAGTATGTCGTTTTTGACCTTATCTGGAACCTCCCATCTGAAAATTTGAAAATTCTTAAAAAATTCGTCGAAAATCTTGATGTCTCCAATCTCTTGTTTTGTACGTTTTTTCCACGTGTCTTGACATGCAAAGTATCCCTGCAACGTTTGGTGAAGATCTGAGTATGTAGTTTTTGACCTTATCTGGAACCTCCTATCTGAAAATTTGAAAATTCTTCAAAAATTCGTCGAAAATCTTGATGTCTCCAATCTCTTGTTTTGTACGTTTTTTCCACGTGTCTTGACCTCCAATGTATCCCTGCAAAGTTTGGTGAAGATCTGAGTATGTCGTTTTTGACCTTATCTGGAACATCCTTTCTGAAAATTTGAAAATTCTTAAAAAATTCGTCCAAAATTTGATGTCTCCAATCTCTTGTTTTGTACGTTTTTTCCACGTGTCTTGACATCCAATGTATTCCTGCAATGTTTGGTGGAGATCTGAGTATGTAGTTTTAGACCTTATCTGGAACCTCCTATCTGAAAATTTGAAAATTCTTCAAAAATTCGTCCAAAATCTTGATGTCTCCAATCTCTTGTTTTGTACGTTTTTTCCACGTGTCTCGACCTCCAATGGATCCCTGCAAAGTTTGGTGAAGATCTGAGTATGTCGTTTTTGACCTTATCTGGAACATCCTTTCTGAAAATTTGAAAATTCTTAAAAAATTCGTCGAAAATCTTGATGTCTCCAATCTCTTGTTTTGTACGTTTTTTCCACGTGTCTTGACATCCAATGTATCCCTGCAAAGTTTGGTGAAGATCTGAGTATGTAGTTTTTGACCTTATATGGAACCTCCTATCTGAAAATTTGAAAATTCTTAAAAAATTCGTCCAAAATCTTGATGTCTCCAATCTCTTGTTTTGTACGTTTTTTCCACGTGTCTCGACCTCCAATGGATCCCTGCAAAGTTTGGTGAAGATCTGAGTATGTCGTTTTTGACCTTATCTGGAACCTCCCATCTGAAAATTTGAAAATTCTTAAAAAATTCGTCGAAAATCTTGATGTCTCCGATCTCTTGTTTTGTACGTTTTTTCCACGTGTCTTGACATGCAAAGTATTCCTGCAAAGTTTGGTGAAGATCTGAGTATGTAGTTTTTGACCTCATCTGGAACCTCCTATCTGAAAATTTGAAAATTCTTAAAAAATTCGTCCAAAATCTTGATGTCTCCAATCTCTTGTTTTGTACGTTTTTTCCACGTGTCTTGACATCCAATGTATCCCTGCAATGTTTGGTGAAGATCTGAGTATGTAGTTTTTGACCTTATCTGGAACCTCCCATCTGAAAATTTGAAAATTCCTAAAAAATCCGTCCAAAATCTTGATGACCCCAATCTCTTGTTTTGTACGTTTTTTCCACGTGTCTTGACATCCAATGTATCCCTGCAAAGTTTGGTGAAGATCTGAGTATGTAGTTTTTGATCTTATCTGGAACCTCCTATCTGAAAATTTGAAAATTCTTAAAAAATTCGTCCAAAATCTTGATGTCTCCAATCTCTTGTTTTGTACGTTTTTTCCACGTGTCTTGATATCCAATGTATCCCTGCAAAGTTTGGTGAAGATCTGAGTATGTCGTTTTTGACCTTATCTGGAACATCCTTTCTGAAAATTTGAAAATTGTTAAAAAATTCGTCCAAAATCTTGATGTCTCCTATCTCTTGTTTTGTACGTTTTTTCCACGTGTCTTGACATCCAATGTATCCCTGCAAAGTTTGGTGAAGATCTGAGTATGTAGTTTTTGACCTTATCTGGAACCTCCCATCTGAAAATTTGAAAATTCTTAAAAAATTAGACCAATATCTTGATGTCTCCAATCTCTTGTTTCGTACGTTTTTTCCACGTGTCTTGACACATAATGTATCCATGCAAAGTTTGGTGAAGATCTGAGTATGTAGTTTTTGACCTTATATGGAACCTCCTATCTGAAAATTTAAAAATTCTTAAAAAATTCGTCCAAAATCTTGATGTCTCCAATCTCTTGTTTTGTACGTTTTTTCCACGTGTCTTGACATCCAATGTATCCCTGCAAAGTTTGGTGAAGATCTGAGTATGTAGTTTTTGACCTTATCTGGAACCTCCCATCTGAAAATTTGAAAATTCCTAAAAAATCCGTCCAAAATCTTGATGACCCCAATCTCTTGTTTTGTACGTTTTTTCCACGTGTCTTGACATTCAATGTATCCCTGCAAAGTTTGGTGAAGATCTGAGTATGTAGTTTTTGACCTTATATGGAACCTCCTTTCTGAAAATTTGAAAATTCTTAAAAAATTCGTCCAAAATCTTGATGACCCCAATCTCTTGTTTTGTACGTTTTTTCCACGTGTCTTGACATCCAATGTATCCCTGCAAAGTTTGGTGAAGATCTGAGTTTGTAGTTTTTGACCTTATATGGAACCTCCTTTCTGAAAATTTGAGAATTCTTAAAAAATTCGTCCAAAATCTTGATGTCTCCAATCTCTTGTTTTGTACGTTTTTTCCACGTGTCTTGACATCCAATGTATCCATGCAAAGTTTGGTGAAGATCTGAGTATGTCGTTTTTGACCTTATCTGGAACCTCCCATCTGAAAATTTGAAAATTCTTAAAAAATTCGTCGAAAATCTTGATGTCTCCAATCTCTTGTTTTGTACGTTTTTTCCACGTGTCTTGACATGCAAAGTATCCCTGCAACGTTTGGTGAAGATCTGAGTATGTAGTTTTTGACCTTATCTGGAACCTCCTATCTGAAAATTTGAAAATTCTTCAAAAATTCGTCGAAAATCTTGATGTCTCCAATCTCTTGTTTTGTACGTTTTTTCCACGTGTCTTGACCTCCAATGTATCCCTGCAAAGTTTGGTGAAGATCTGAGTATGTCGTTTTTGACCTTATCTGGAACATCCTTTCTGAAAATTTGAAAATTCTTAAAAAATTCGTCCAAAATTTGATGTCTCCAATCTCTTGTTTTGTACGTTTTTTCCACGTGTCTTGACATCCAATGTATCCCTGCAAAGTTTGGTGAAGATCTGAGTATGTCGTTTTTGACCTTATCTGGAACATCCTTTCTGAAAATTTGAAAATTCTTAAAAAATTCGTCCAAAATCTTGATGTCTCCAATCTCTTGTTTTGTACGTTTTTTCCACGTGTCTTGACATGCAAAGTATCCCTGCAACGTTTGGTGAAGATCTGAGTATGTAGTTTTTGACCTTATCTGGAACCTCCTATCTGAAAATTTGAAAATTCTTCAAAAATTCGTCGAAAATCTTGATGTCTCCAATCTCTTGTTTTGTACGTTTTTTCCACGTGTCTTGACATCCAATGTATCCCTGCAATGTTTGGTGGAGATCTGAGTATGTAGTTTTTGACCTTATCTGGGACCTCCTATCAGAAAATTTGAAAATTCTTCAAAAATTCGTCCAAAATCTTGATGTCTCCAATCTCTTGTTTTGTACGTTTTTTCCACGTGTCTCGACCTCCAATGTATCCCTGCAAAGTTTGGTGAAGATCTGAGTATGTCGTCTTTGACCTTATCTGGAACATCCTTTCTGAAAATTTGAAAATTCTTAAAAAATTCTTCGAAAATCTTGATGTCTCCAATCTCTTGTTTTGTACGTTTTTTCCACGTGTCTTGACATCCAATGTATCCCTGCAAAGTTTGGTGAAGATCTGAGTATGTAGTTTTTGACCTTATATGGAACCTCCCATCTGAAAATTTGAAAATTCCTAAAAAATCCGTCCAAAATCTTGATGACCCCAATCTCTTGTTTTGTACTTTTTTTCCACGTGTCTTGACATTCAATGTATCCCTGCAAAGTTTGGTGAAGATCTGAGTATGTAGTTTTTGACCTTATATGGAACCTCCTTTCTGAAAATTTGAAAATTCTTAAAAAATTCGTCCAAAATCTTGATGACACCAATCTCTTGTTTTGTACGTTTTTTCCACGTGTCTTGACATCCAATGTATCCCTGCAAAGTTTGGTGAAGATCTGAGTTTGTAGTTTTTGACCTTATATGGAACCTCCTTTCTGAAAATTTGAGAATTCTTAAAAAATTCGTCCAAAATCTTGATGTCTCCAATCTCTTGTTTTGTACGTTTTTTCCACGTGTCTTGACATCCAATGTATCCATGCAAAGTTTGGTGAAGATCTGAGTATGTCGTTTTTGACCTTATCTGGAACCTCCCATCTGAAAATTTGAAAATTCTTAAAAAATTCGTCGAAAATCTTGATGTCTCCAATCTCTTGTTTTGTACGTTTTTTCCACGTGTCTTGACATGCAAAGTATCCCTGCAACGTTTGGTGAAGATCTGAGTATGTAGTTTTTGACCTTATCTGGAACCTCCTATCTGAAAATTTGAAAATTCTTCAAAAATTCGTCGAAAATCTTGATGTCTCCAATCTCTTGTTTTGTACGTTTTTTCCACGTGTCTTGACCTCCAATGTATCCCTGCAAAGTTTGGTGAAGATCTGAGTATGTCGTTTTTGACCTTATCTGGAACATCCTTTCTGAAAATTTGAAAATTCTTAAAAAATTCGTCCAAAATTTGATGTCTCCAATCTCTTGTTTTGTACGTTTTTTCCACGTGTCTTGACATCCAATGTATCCCTGCAAAGTTTGGTGAAGATCTGAGTATGTCGTTTTTGACCTTATCTGGAACATCCTTTCTGAAAATTTGAAAATTCTTAAAAAATTCGTCCAAAATCTTGATGTCTCCAATCTCTTGTTTTGTACGTTTTTTCCACGTGTCTTGACATGCAAAGTATCCCTGCAACGTTTGGTCAAGATCTGAGTATGTAGTTTTTGACCTTATCTGGAACCTCCTATCTGAAAATTTGAAAATTCTTCAAAAATTCGTCGAAAATCTTGATGTCTCCAATCTCTTGTTTTGTACGTTTTTTCCACGTGTCTTGACATCCAATGTATCCCTGCAATGTTTGGTGGAGATCTGAGTATGTAGTTTTTGACCTTATCTGGGACCTCCTATCAGAAAATTTGAAAATTCTTCAAAAATTCGTCCAAAATCTTGATGTCTCCAATCTCTTGTTTTGTACGTTTTTTCCACGTGTCTCGACCTCCAATGTATCCCTGCAAAGTTTGGTGAAGATCTGAGTATGTCGTTTTTGACCTTATCTGGAACATCCTTTCTGAAAATTTGAAAATTCTTAAAAAATTCTTCGAAAATCTTGATGTCTCCAATCTCTTGTTTTGTACGTTTTTTCCACGTGTCTTGACATCCAATGTATCCCTGCAAAGTTTGGTGAAGATCTGAGTATGTAGTTTTTGACCTTATATGGAACCTCCCATCTGAAAATTTGAAAATTCCTAAAAAATCCGTCCAAAATCTTGATGACCCCAATCTCTTGTTTTGTACTTTTTTTCCACGTGTCTTGACATCCAATGTATCCCTGCAAAGTTTGGTGAAGATCTGAGTATGTAGTTTTTGATCTTATCTGGAACCTCCTATCTGAAAATTTGAAAATTCTTAAAAAATTCGTCCAAAATCTTGATGTCTCCAATCTCTTGTTTTGTACGTTTTTTCCACGTGTCTTGATATCCAATGTATCCCTGCAAAGTTTTGGTGAAGATCTGAGTATGTCGTTTTTGACCTTATCTGGAACATCCTTTCTGAAAATTTGAAAATTGTTAAAAAATTCGTCCAAAATCTTGATGTCTCCAATCTCTTTTTTGTACGTTTTTTCCACGTGTCTTGACATCCAATGTATCCCTGCAAAGTTTGGTGAAGATCTGAGTATGTAGTTTTTGACCTTATCTGGAACCTCCCATCTGAAAATTTGAAAATTCTTAAAAAATTCGACCAAAATCTTGATGTCTCCAATCTTTTGTTTTGTACGTTTTTTCCACGTGTCTTGACACATAATGTATCCATGCAAAGTTTGGTGAAGATCTGAGTATGTAGTTTTTGACCTTATATGGAACCTCCTATCTGAAAATTTGAAAATTCTTAAAAAATTCGTCCAAAATCTTGATGTCTCCAATCTCTTGTTTTGTACGTTTTTTCCACGTGTCTTGACATCCAATGTATCCCTGCAAAGTTTGGTGAAGATCTGAGTATGTAGTTTTTGACCTTATCTGGAACCTCCCATCTGAAAATTTGAAAATTCCTAAAAAATCCGTGCAAAATCTTGATGACCCCAATCTCTTGTTTTGTACGTTTTTTCCACGTGTCTTGACATCCAATGTATCCATGCAAAGTTTGGTGAAGATCTGAGTATGTCGTTTTTGACCTTATCTGGAACCTCCCATCTGAAAATTTGAAAATTCTTAAAAAATTCGTCGAAAATCTTGATGTCTCCAATCTCTTGTTTTGTACGTTTTTTCCACGTGTCTTGACATGCAAAGTATCCCTGCAACGTTTGGTGAAGATCTGAGTATGTAGTTTTTGACCTTATCTGGAACCTCCTATCTGAAAATTTGAAAATTCTTCAAAAATTCGTCGAAAATCTTGATGTCTCCAATCTCTTGTTTTGTACGTTTTTTCCACGTGTCTTGACATCCAATGTATCCCTGCAATGTTTGGTGGAGATCTGAGTATGTAGTTTTTGACCTTATCTGGGACCTCCTATCAGAAAATTTGAAAATTCTTCAAAAATTCGTCCAAAATCTTGATGTCTCCAATCTCTTGTTTTGTACGTTTTTTCCACGTGTCTCGACCTCCAATGTATCCCTGCAAAGTTTGGTGAAGATCTGAGTATGTCGTTTTTGACCTTATCTGGAACATCCTTTCTGAAAATTTGAAAATTCTTAAAAAATTCGTCGAAAATCTTGATGTCTCCAATCTCTTGTTTTGTACGTTTTTTCCACGTGTCTTGACATCCAATGTATCCCTGCAAAGTTTGGTGAAGATCTGAGTATGTAGTTTTTGACCTTATATGGAACCTCCCATCTGAAAATTTGAAAATTCCTAAAAAATCCGTCCAAAATCTTGATGACCCCAATCTCTTGTTTTGTACTTTTTTTCCACGTGTCTTGACATCCAATGTATCCCTGCAAAGTTTGGTGAAGATCTGAGTATGTAGTTTTTGATCTTATCTGGAACCTCCTATCTGAAAATTTGAAAATTCTTAAAAAATTCGTCCAAAATCTTGATGTCTCCAATCTCTTGTTTTGTACGTTTTTTCCACGTGTCTTGATATCCAATGTATCCCTGCAAAGTTTGGTGAAGATCTGAGTATGTTGTTTTTGACCTTATCTGGAACATCCTTTCTGAAAATTTGAAAATTGTTAAAAAATTCGTCCAAAATCTTGATGTCTCCTATCTCTTGTTTTGTACGTTTTTTCCACGTGTCTTGACATCCAATGTATCCCTGCAAAGTTTGGTGAAGATCTGAGTATGTAGTTTTTGACCTTATCTGGAACCTCCCATCTGAAAATTTGAAAATTCTTAAAAAATTCGACCAATATCTTGATGTCTCCAATCTCTTGTTTTGTACGTTTTTTCCACGTGTCTTGACACATAATGTATCCATGCAAAGTTTGGTGAAGATCTGAGTATGTAGTTTTTGACCTTATATGGAACCTCCTATCTGAAAATTTAAAAATTCTTAAAAAATTCGTCCAAAATCTTGATGTCTCCAATCTCTTGTTTTGTACGTTTTTTCCACGTGTCTTGACATCCAATGTATCCCTGCAAAGTTTGGTGAAGATCTGAGTATGTAGTTTTTGACCTTATCTGGAACCTCCCATTTGAAAATTTGAAAATTCTTAAAAAATTCGACCAAAATCTTGATGTCTCCAATCTTTTGTTTTGTACGTTTTTCCACGTGTCTTGACACATAATGTATCCATGCAAAGTTTGGTGAAGATCTGAGTATGTAGTTTTTGACCTTATATGGAACCTCCTATCTGAAAATTTGAAAATTCTTAAAAAATTCGTCCAAAATCTTGATGTCTCCAATCTCTTGTTTTGTACGTTTTTTCCACGTGTCTTGACATCCAATGTATCCCTGCAAAGTTTGGTGAAGATCTGAGTATGTAGTTTTTGACCTTATCTGGAACCTCCCATCTGAAAATTTGAAAATTCCTAAAAAATCCGTGCAAAATCTTGATGACCCCAATCTCTTGTTTTGTACGTTTTTTCCACGTGTCTTGACATCCAATGTATTCCTGCAATGTTTGGTGAAGATCTGAGTATGTAGTTTTTGATCTTATATGGAACCTCCTATCTGAAAATTTGAAAATTCTTAAAAAATTCGACCAAAATCTTGATGTTCCGAATCCTATGTTTTGTATGTTTTTTCCACGTGTCTTGACATCCAATGTATCCATGCAAAGTTTGGTGAAGATCTGAGTATGTAGTTTTTGACCTTATATGGAACCTCCTATCTGAAAATTTAAAAATTCTTAAAAAATTCGACCAAAATCTTGATGTCTCCAATCTCTTGTTTTGTACGTTTTTTCCACGTGTCTTGACATCCAATGTATCCATGCAAAGTTTGGTGAAGATCTGAGTATGTCGTTTTTGATCTTACCTGGAACCTCCCATCTGAAAATTTGAAAATTCTTAAAAAATTCGTCGAAAATCTTGATGTCTCCAATCTTTTGTTTTGTACGTTTTTTCCACGTGTCTTGACATGCAAAGTATCCCTGCAACGTTTGGTGAAGATCTGAGTATGTAGTTTTTGACCTTATCTGGAACCTCCTATCTGAAAATTTGAAAATTCTTCAAAAATTCGTCGAAAATCTTGATGTCTCCAATCTCTTGTTTTGTACGTTTTTTCCACGTGTCTTGACATCCAATGTATTCCTGCAATGTTTGGTGGAGATCTGAGTATGTAGTTTTAGACCTTATCTGGAACCTCCTATCTGAAAATTTGAAAATTCTTCAAAAATTCGTCCAAAATCTTGATGTCTCCAATCTCTTGTTTTGTACGTTTTTTCCACGTGTCTCGACCTCCAATGGATCCCTGCAAAGTTTGGTGAAGATCTGAGTATGTCGTTTTTGACCTTATCTGGAACATCCTTTCTGAAAATTTGAAAATTCTTAAAAAATTCGTCGAAAATCTTGATGTCTCCAATCTCTTGTTTTGTACGTTTTTTCCACGTGTCTTTACATCCAATGTATCCCTGCAAAGTTTGGTGAAGATCTGAGTATGTAGTTTTTGACCTTATATGGAACCTCCTATCTGAAAATTTGAAAATTCTTAAAAAATTCGTCCAAAATCTTGATGTCTCCAATCTCTTGTTTTGTACGTTTTTTCCACGTGTCTCGACCTCCAATGGATCCGTGCAAAGTTTGGTGAAGATCTGAGTATGTCGTTTTTGACCTTATCTGGAACCTCCCATCTGAAAATTTGAAAATTCTTAAAAAATTCGTCGAAAATCTTGATGTCTCCGATCTCTTGTTTTGTACGTTTTTTCCACGTGTCTTGACATGCAAAGTATTCCTGCAAAGTTTGGTGAAGATCTGAGTATGTAGTTTTTGACCTCATCTGGAACCTCCTATCTGAAAATTTGAAAATTCTTAAAAAATTCGTCCAAAATCTTGATGTCTCCAATCTCTTGTTTTGTACGTTTTTTCCACGTGTCTTGACATCCAATGTATCCCTGCAATGTTTGGTGAAGATCTGAGTATGTAGTTTTTGACCTTATCTGGAACCTCCCATCTGAAAATTTGAAAATTCCTAAAAAATCCGTCCAAAATCTTGATGACCCCAATCTCTTGTTTTGTACTTTTTTTCCACGTGTCTCGACCTCCAATGTATCCCTGCAAAGTTTGGTGAAGATCTGAGTATGTAGTTTTTGACCTTATATGGAACCTCCTATCTGAAAATTTGAAAATTCTTAAAAAATTCGTCCAAAATCTTGATGTCACCAATCCTATGTTTTGTATGTTTTTTCCACGTGTCTTGACATCCAATGTATCCATGCAAAGTTTGGTGAAGATCTGAGTATGTCGTTTTTGACCTTATCTGGAACCTCCCATCTGAAAATTTGAAAATTCTTAAAAAATTCGTCGAAAATCTTGATGTCTCCGATCTCTTGTTTTGTACGTTTTTTCCACGTGTCTTGACATGCAAAGTATTCCTGCAAAGTTTGGTGAAGATCTGAGTATGTAGTTTTTGACCTCATCTGGAACCTCCTATCTGAAAATTTGAAAATTCTTAAAAAATTCGTCCAAAATCTTGATGTCTCCAATCTCTTGTTTTGTACGTTCTTTCCACGTGTCTTGACATCCAATGTATCCCTGCAATGTTTGGTGAAGATCTGAGTATGTAGTTTTTGACCTTATATGGAACCTCCTATCTGAAAATTTGAAAATTCTTAAAAGAATTTAACAAAATCTTGATGTCCCCAATCCTATGTTTTGTATGTTTTTTCCACGTGTCTTGACATACAATGTATCCCTGCAGAGTTTGGTGAAGATCTGAGTATGTAGTTTTTGACCTTATCTGGAACCTCCCATCTGAAAAGTTGAAAATTCCTAAAAAATCCGTCCAAAATCTTGTTGACCCGAATCTCTTGTTTTGTACGTTTTTTCCACGTGTCTTGACATCCAATGTATCCCTGCAAAGTTTGGTGAAGATCTGAGTATGTAGTTTTTGACCTTATCTGGAACCGCATTTCTGAAAATTTGAAAATTTTTAAAAAAATCGTCCAAAATCTTGATGTCTCCAATCTCTTGTTTTGTACGTTTTTTCCACGTGTCTTGACATCCAATGTATCCCTGCAAAGTTTGGTGAAGATCTGAGTATGTAGTTTTTGACCTTATATGGAACCTCCTATCTGAAAATTTGAAAATTCTTAAAAAATTCGTCGAAAATCTTGATGTCTCCAATCTCTTGTTTTGTACGTTTTTTCCACGTGTCTCGACCTCCAATGGATCCCTGCAAAGTTTGGTGAAGATCTGAGTATGTCGTTTTTGACCTTATCTGGAACCTCCCATCTGAAAATTTGAAAATTCTTAAAAAATTCGTCGAAAATCTTGATGTCTCCGATCTCTTGTTTTGTACGTTTTTTCCACGTGTCTTGACATGCAAAGTATTCCTGCAAAGTTTGGTGAAGATCTGAGTATGTAGTTTTTGACCTCATCTGGAACCTCCTATCTGAAAATTTGAAAATTCTTAAAAAAATCGTCCAAAATCTTGATGTCTCCAATCTCTTGTTTTGTACGTTTTTTCCACGTGTCTTGACATCCAATGTATCCCTGCAAAGTTTGGTGAAGATCTGAGTATGTAGTTTTTAACCTTATCTGGAACCTCCTATCTGAAAATTTGAAAATTCTTAAAAAATTCGTCCAAAATCTTGATGTCTCCAATCTCTTGTTTTGTACGTTTTCTCCACGTGTCTTGATATCCAATGTATCCCTGCAAAGTTTGGTGAAGATCTGAGTATGTCGTTTTTGACCTTATCTGGAACATCCTTTCTGAAAATTTGAAAATTGTTAAAAAATTCGTCCAAAATCTTGATGTCTCCTATCTCTTGTTTTGTACGTTTTTTCCACGTGTCTTGACATCCAATGTATCCCTGCAAAGTTTGGTGAAGATCTGAGTATGTAGTTTTTGACCTTATCTGGAACCTCCCATCTGAAAATTTGAAAATTCTTAAAAAATTCGACCAAAATCTTGATGTCTCCAATCTCTTGTTTTGTACGTTTTTTCCACGTGTCTTGACACATAATGTATCCATGCAAAGTTTGGTGAAGATCTGAGTATGTAGTTTTTGACCTTATATGGAACCTCCTATCTGAAAATTTGAAAATTCTTAAAAAATTCGTCCAAAATCTTGATGTCTCCAATCTCTTGTTTTGTACGTTTTTTCCACGTGTCTTGACATCCAATGTATCCCTGCAAAGTTTGGTGAAGATCTGAGTATGTAGTTTTTGACCTTATCTGGAACCTCCCATCTGAAAATTTGAAAATTCCTAAAAAATCCGTCCAAAATCTTGATGACCACAATCTCTTGTTTTGTACGTTTTTTCCACGTGTCTTGACATTCAATGTATTCCTGCAAAGTTTGGTGAAGATCTGAGTATGTAGTTTTTGACCTTATATGGAACCTCCTATCTGAAAATTTGAAAATTCTTAAAAAATTCGTCCAAAATCTTGATGTCTCCAATCTCTTGTTTTGTACGTTTTTTCCACGTGTCTTGACATCCAATGTATCCCTGCAAAGTTTGGTGAAGATCTGAGTATGTAGTTTTTGATCTTATCTGGAACCTCCCATCTGAAAATTTGAAAATTCTTAAAAAATTCGTCGAAAATCTTGATGTCTCCAATCTCTTGTTTTGTACGTTTTTTCCACGTGTCTTGACATGCAAAGTATCCCTGCAACGTTTGGTGAAGATCTGAGTATGTAGTTTTTGACCTTATCTGGAACCTCCTATCTGAAAATTTGAAAATTCTTCAAAAATTCGTCGAAAATCTTGATGTCTCCAATCTCTTGTTTTGTACGTTTTTTCCACGTGTCTTGACATCCAATGTATCCCTGCAATGTTTGGTGGAGATCTGAGTATGTAGTTTTTGACCTTATCTGGGACCTCCTATCAGAAAATTTGAAAATTCTTCAAAAATTCGTCCAAAATCTTGATGTCTCCAATCTCTTGTTTTGTACGTTTTTTCCACGTGTCTCGACCTCCAATGTATCCCTGCAAAGTTTGGTGAAGATCTGAGTATGTCGTTTTTGACCTTATATGGAACATCCTTTCTGAAAATTTGAAAATTCTTAAAAAATTCGTCGAAAATCTTGATGTCTCCAATCTCTTGTTTTGTACGTTTTTTCCACGTGTCTTGACATCCAATGTATCCCTGCAAAGTTTGGTGAAGATCTGAGTATGTAGTTTTTGACCTTATATGGAACCTCCTTTCTGAAAATTTGAAAATTCTCAAAAAATTCGTCCAAAATCTTGATGTCTCCAATCTCTTGTTTTGTACGTTTTTTCCACGTGTCTTGACATCCAATGTATCCCTGCAAAGTTTGGTGAAGATCTGAGTATGTAGTTTTTGACCTTATATGGAACCTCCTATCTGAAAATTTGAAAATTCTTAAAAAATTCGTCCAAAATCTTGATGTCACCAATCCTATGTTTTGTATGTTTTTTCCACGTGTCTTGACATCCAATGTATCCATGCAAAGTTTGGTGAAGATCTGAGTATGTCGTTTTTGACCTTATCTGGAACCTCCCATCTGAAAATTTGAAAATTCTTAAAAAATTCGTCGAAAATCTTGATGTCTCCGATCTCTTGTTTTGTACGTTTTTTCCACGTGTCTTGACATGCAAAGTATTCCTGCAAAGTTTGGTGAAGATCTGAGTATGTAGTTTTTGACCTCATCTGGAACCTCCTATCTGAAAATTTGAAAATTCTTAAAAAATTCGTCCAAAATTTTGATGTCTCCAATCTCTTGTTTTGTACGTTTTTTCCACGTGTCTTGACATCCAATGTATCCCTGCAATGTTTGGTGAAGATCTGAGTATGTAGTTTTTGACCTTATCTGGAACCTCCCATCTGAAAATTTGAAAAATCCTAAAAAATCCGTCCAAAATATTGATGACCCCAATCTCTTGTTTTGTACGTTTTTTCCACGTGTCTTGACATCCAATGTATCCCTGCAAAGTTTGGTGAAGATCTGAGTATGTAGTTTTTGACCTTATCTGGAACCTCCTATCTGAAAATTTGAAAATTCTTAAAAAATTCGTCCAAAATCTTGATGTCTCCTATCTCTTGTTTTGTACGTTTTTTCCACGTGTCTTGACATCCAATGTATCCCTGCAAAGTTTGGTGAAGATCTGAGTATGTAGTTTTTGACCTTATCTGGAACCTCCCATCTGAAAATTTGAAAATTCTTAAAAAATTCGACCAAAATCTTGATGTCTCCAATCTCTTGTTTTGTACGTTTTTTCCACGTGTCTTGACACATAATGTATCCATGCAAAGTTTGGTGAAGATCTGAGTATGTAGTTTTTGACCTTATATGGAACCTCCTATCTGAAAATTTGAAAATTCTTAAAAAATTTGACCAAAATCTTGATGTCCCCAATCCTATGTTTTGTATGTTTTTTCCACGTGTCTTGACATCCAATGTATCCATGCAAAGTTTGGTGAAGATCTGAGTATGTAGTTTTTGACCTTATCTGGAACCTCCCATCTGAAAATTTGAAAATTCTTAAAAAATTCGTCGAAAATCTTGATGTCTCCAATCTCTTGTTTTGTACGTTTTTTCCACGTGTCTTGACATGCAAAGTATCCCTGCAACGTTTGGTGAAGATCTGAGTATGTAGTTTTTGACCTTATCTGGAACCTCCTATCTGAAAATTTGAAAATTCTTAAAAAATTCGTCGAAAATCTTGATGTCTCCGATCTCTTGTTTTGTACGTTTTTTCCACGTGTCTTGACATGCAAAGTATTCCTGCAAAGTTTGGTGAAGATCTGAGTATGTAGTTTTTGACCTCATCTGGAACCTCCTATCTGAAAATTTGAAAATTCTTAAAAAATTCGTCCAAAATCTTGATGTCTCCAATCTCTTGTTTTGTACGTTTTTTCCACGTGTCTTGACATCCAATGTATCCCTGCAAAGTTTGGTGAAGATCTGAGTATGTAGTTTTTGACCTTATCTGGAACCTCCTATCTGAAAATTTGAAAATTCTTAAAAAATTCGTCCAAAATCTTGATGTCTCCAATCTCTTGTTTTGTACGTTTTTTCCACGTGTCTTGATATCCAATGTATCCCTGCAAAGTTTGGTGAAGATCTGAGTATGTCGTTTTTGACCTTATCTGGAACATCCTTTCTGAAAATTTGAAAATTGTTAAAAAATTCGTCCAAAATCTTGATGTCTCCTATCTCTTGTTTTGTACGTTTTTTCCACGTGTCTTGACATCCAATGTATCCCTGCAAAGTTTGGTGAAGATCTGAGTATGTAGTTTTTGACCTTATCTGGAACCTCCCATCTGAAAATTTGAAAATTCTTAAAAAATTCGACCAAAATCTTGATGTCTCCAATCTCTTGTTTTGTACGTTTTTTCCACGTGTCTTGACACATAATGTATCCATGCAAAGTTTGGTGAAGATCTGAGTATGTAGTTTTTGACCTTATATGGAACCTCCTATCTGAAAATTTGAAAATTCTTAAAAAATTCGTCCAAAATCTTGATGTCTCCAATCTCTTGTTTTGTACGTTTTTTCCACGTGTCTTGACATCCAATGTATCCCTACAAAGTTTGGTGAAGATCTGAGTATGTAGTTTTTGACCTTATCTGGAACCTCCCATCTGAAAATTTGAAAATTCCTAAAAAATCCGTCCAAAATCTTGATGACCACAATCTCTTGTTTTGTACGTTTTTTCCACGTGTCTTGACATTCAATGTATTCCTGCAAAGTTTGGTGAAGATCTGAGTATGTAGTTTTTGACCTTATATGGAACCTCCTATCTGAAAATTTGAAAATTCTTAAAAAATTCGTCCAAAATCTTGATGTCTCCAATCTCTTGTTTTGTACGTTTTTTCCACGTGTCTTGACATCCAATGTATCCCTGCAAAGTTTGGTGTAGATCTGAGTATGTAGTTTTTGACCTTATCTGGAACCTCCCATCTGAAAATTTGAAAATTCCTAAAAAATCCGTGCAAAATCTTGATGACCCCAATCTCTTGTTTTGTACGTTTTTTCCACGTGTCTTGACATCCAATGTATCCATGCAAAGTTTGGTGAAGATCTGAGTATGTCGTTTTTGACCTTATCTGGAACCTCCCATCTGAAAATTTGAAAATTCTTAAAAAATTCTTCGAAAATCTTGATGTCTCCAATCTCTTGTTTTGTACGTTTTTTCCACGTGTCTTGACATGCAAAGTATCCCTGCAACGTTTGGTGAAGATCTGAGTATGTAGTTTTTGACCTTATCTGGAACCTCCTATCTGAAAATTTGAAAATTCTTCAAAAATTCGTCGAAAATCTTGATGTCTCCAATCTCTTGTTTTGTACGTTTTTTCCACGTGTCTTGACATCCAATGTATCCCTGCAATGTTTGGTGGAGATCTGAGTATGTAGTTTTTGACCTTATCTGGGACCTCCTATCAGAAAATTTGAAAATTCTTCAAAAATTCGTCCAAAATCTTGATGTCTCCAATCTCTTGTTTTGTACGTTTTTTCCACGTGTCTCGACCTCCAATGTATCCCTGCAAAGTTTGGTGAAGATCTGAGTATGTCGTTTTTGACCTTATCTGGAACATCCTTTCTGAAAATTTGAAAATTCTTAAAAAATTCGTCGAAAATCTTGATGTCTCCAATCTCTTGTTTTGTACGTTTTTTCCACGTGTCTTGACATCCAATGTATCCCTGCAAAGTTTGGTGAAGATCTGAGTATGTAGTTTTTGACCTTATATGGAACCTCCTATCTGAAAATTTGAAAATTCTTAAAAAATTCGTCCAAAATCTTGATGTCACCAATCCTATGTTTTGTATGTTTTTTCCACGTGTCTTGACATCCAATGTATCCATGCAAAGTTTGGTGAAGATCTGAGTATGTCGTTTTTGACCTTATCTGGAACCTCCCATCTGAAAATTTGAAAATTCTTAAAAAATTCGTCGAAAATCTTGATGTCTCCGATCTCTTGTTTTGTACGTTTTTTCCACGTGTCTTGACATGCAAAGTATTCCTGCAAAGTTTGGTGAAGATCTGAGTATGTAGTTTTTGACCTCATCTGGAACCTCCTATCTGAAAATTTGAAAATTCTTAAAAAATTCGTCCAAAATTTTGATGTCTCCAATCTCTTGTTTTGTACGTTTTTTCCACGTGTCTTGACATCCAATGTATCCCTGCAATGTTTGGTGAAGATCTGAGTATGTAGTTTTTGACCTTATCTGGAACCTCCCATCTGAAAATTTGAAAATTCCTAAAAAATCCGTCCAAAATCTTGATGACCCCAATCCCTTGTTTTGTACGTTTTTTCCACGTGTCTTGACATCCAATGTATCCCTGCAAAGTTTGGTGAAGATCTGAGTATGTAGTTTTTGACCTTATCTGGAACCTCCTATCTGAAAATTTGAAAATTCTTAAAAAATTCGTCCAAAATCTTGATGTCTCCTATCTCTTGTTTTGTACGTTTTTTCCACGTGTCTTGACATCCAATGTATCCCTGCAAAGTTTGGTGAAGATCTGAGTATGTAGTTTTTGACCTTATCTGGAACCTCCCATCTGAAAATTTGAAAATTCTTAAAAAATTCGACCAAAATCTTGATGTCTAAAATCTCTTGTTTTGTACGTTTTTTCCACGTGTCTTGACACATAATGTATCCATGCAAAGTTTGGTGAAGATCTGAGTATGTAGTTTTTGACCTTATATGGAACCTCCTATCTGAAAATTTGAAAATTCTTAAAAAATTTGACCAAAATCTTGATGTCCCCAATCCTATGTTTTGTATGTTTTTTCCACGTGTCTTGACATCCAATGTATCCATGCAAAGTTTGGTGAAGATCTGAGTATGTAGTTTTTGACCTTATCTGGAACCTCCCATCTGAAAATTTGAAAATTCTTAAAAAATTCGTCGAAAATCTTGATGTCTCCAATCTCTTCTTTTGTACGTTTTTTCCACGTGTCTTGACATGCAAAGTATCCCTGCAACGTTTGGTGAAGATCTGAGTATGTAGTTTTTGACCTTATCTGGAACCTCCTATCTGAAAATTTGAAAATTCTTAAAAAATTCGTCCAAAATCTTGATGTCTCCAATCTCTTGTTTTGTACGTTTTTTCCACGTGTCTTGACATCCAATGTATCCCTGCAATGTTTGGTGAAGATCTGAGTATGTAGTTTTTGACCTTATATGGAGCCTCCTATCTGAAAATTTGAAAATTCTTAAAAAATTCGTCCAAAATCTTGATGTCTCCAATCTCTTGTTTTGTACGTTCTTTCCACGTGTCTTGACATCCAATGTATCCCTGCAATGTTTGGTGAAGATCTGAGTATGTAGTTTTTGACCTTATATGGAACCTCCTATCTGAAAATTTGAAAATTCTTAAAAGAATTTAACAAAATCTTGATGTCCCCAATCCTATGTTTTGTATGTTTTTTCCACGTGTCTTGACATACAATGTATCCCTGCAGAGTTTGGTGAAGTTCTGAGTATGTAGTTTTTGACCTTATCTGGAACCTCCCATCTGAAAATTTGAAAATTCCTAAAAAATCCGTCCAAAATCTTGTTGACCCGAATCTCTTGTTTTGTACGTTTTTTCCACGTGTCTTGACATCCAATGTATCCCTGCAAAGTTTGGTGAAGATCTGAGTATGTAGTTTTTGACCTTATCTGGAACCGCATTTCTGAAAATTTGAAAATTTTTAAAAAAATCGACCAAAATCTTGATGTCTCCAATCTCTTGTTTTGTACGTTTTTTCCACGTGTCTTGACATCCAATGTATCCATGCAAAGTTTGGTGAAGATCTGAGTATGTCGTTTTTGATCTTACCTGGAACCTCCCATCTGAAAATTTGAAAATTCTTAAAAAATTCGTCGAAAATCTTGATGTCTCCAATCTTTTGTTTTGTACGTTTTTTCCACGTGTCTTGACATGCAAAGTATCCCTGCAACGTTTGGTGAAGATCTGAGTATGTAGTTTTTGACCTTATCTGGAACCTCCTATCTGAAAATTTGAAAATTCTTCAAAAATTCGTCGAAAATCTTGATGTCTCCAATCTCTTGTTTTGTACGTTTTTTCCACGTGTCTTGACATCCAATGTATTCCTGCAATGTTTGGTGGAGATCTGAGTATGTAGTTTTAGACCTTATCTGGAACCTCCTATCTGAAAATTTGAAAATTCTTCAAAAATTCGTCCAAAATCTTGATGTCTCCAATCTCTTGTTTTGTACGTTTTTTCCACGTGTCTCGACCTCCAATGGATCCCTGCAAAGTTTGGTGAAGATCTGAGTATGTCGTTTTTGACCTTATCTGGAACATCCTTTCTGAAAATTTGAAAATTCTTAAAAAATTCGTCGAAAATCTTGATGTCTCCAATCTCTTGTTTTGTACGTTTTTTCCACGTGTCTTTACATCCAATGTATCCCTGCAAAGTTTGGTGAAGATCTGAGTATGTAGTTTTTGACCTTATATGGAACCTCCTATCTGAAAATTTGAAAATTCTTAAAAAATTCGTCCAAAATCTTGATGTCTCCAATCTCTTGTTTTGTACGTTTTTTCCACGTGTCTCGACCTCCAATGGATCCGTGCAAAGTTTGGTGAAGATCTGAGTATGTCGTTTTTGACCTTATCTGGAACCTCCCATCTGAAAATTTGAAAATTCTTAAAAAATTCGTCGAAAATCTTGATGTCTCCGATCTCTTGTTTTGTACGTTTTTTCCACGTGTCTTGACATGCAAAGTATTCCTGCAAAGTTTGGTGAAGATCTGAGTATGTAGTTTTTGACCTCATCTGGAACCTCCTATCTGAAAATTTGAAAATTCTTAAAAAATTCGTCCAAAATCTTGATGTCTCCAATCTCTTGTTTTGTACGTTTTTTCCACGTGTCTTGACATCCAATGTATCCCTGCAATGTTTGGTGAAGATCTGAGTATGTAGTTTTTGACCTTATCTGGAACCTCCCATCTGAAAATTTGAAAATTCCTAAAAAATCCGTCCAAAATCTTGATGACCCCAATCTCTTGTTTTGTACTTTTTTTCCACGTGTCTCGACCTCCAATGTATCCCTGCAAAGTTTGGTGAAGATCTGAGTATGTAGTTTTTGACCTTATATGGAACCTCCTATCTGAAAATTTGAAAATTCTTAAAAAATTCGTCCAAAATCTTGATGTCACCAATCCTATGTTTTGTATGTTTTTTCCACGTGTCTTGACATCCAATGTATCCATGCAAAGTTTGGTGAAGATCTGAGTATGTCGTTTTTGACCTTATCTGGAACCTCCCATCTGAAAATTTTAAAATTCTTAAAAAATTCGTCGAAAATCTTGATGTCTCCGATCTCTTGTTTTGTACGTTTTTTCCACGTGTCTTGACATGCAAAGTATTCCTGCAAAGTTTGGTGAAGATCTGAGTATGTAGTTTTTGACCTCATCTGGAACCTCCTATCTGAAAATTTGAAAATTCTTAAAAAATTCGTCCAAAATCTTGATGTCTCCAATCTCTTGTTTTGTACGTTCTTTCCACGTGTCTTGACATCCAATGTATCCCTGCAATGTTTGGTGAAGATCTGAGTATGTAGTTTTTGACCTTATATGGAACCTCCTATCTGAAAATTTGAAAATTCTTAAAAGAATTTAACAAAATCTTGATGTCCCCAATCCTATGTTTTGTATGTTTTTTCCACGTGTCTTGACATACAATGTATCCCTGCAGAGTTTGGTGAAGATCTGAGTATGTAGTTTTTGACCTTATCTGGAACCTCCCATCTGAAAATTTGAAAATTCTTAAAAAATTCGTCCAAAATCTTGATGTCTCCTATCTCTTGTTTTGTACGTTTTTTCCACGTGTCTTGACACATAATGTATCCATGCAAAGTTTGGTGAAGATCTGAGTATGTAGTTTTTGACCTTATATGGAACCTCCTATCTGAAAATTTGAAAATTCTTAAAAAATTTGACCAAAATCTTGATGTCCCCAATCCTATGTTTTGTATGTTTTTTCCACGTGTCTTGACATCCAATGTATCCATGCAAAGTTTGGTGAAGATCTGAGTATGTAGTTTTTGACCTTATCTGGAACCTCCCATCTGAAAATTTGAAAATTCTTAAAAAATTCGTCGAAAATCTTGATGTCTCCAATCTCTTCTTTTGTACGTTTTTTCCACGTGTCTTGACATGCAAAGTATCCCTGCAACGTTTGGTGAAGATCTGAGTATGTAGTTTTTGACCTTATCTGGAACCTCCTATCTGAAAATTTGAAAATTCTTAAAAAATTCGTCCAAAATCTTGATGTCTCCAATCTCTTGTTTTGTACGTTTTTTCCACGTGTCTTGACATCCAATGTATCCCTGCAATGTTTGGTGAAGATCTGAGTATGTAGTTTTTGACCTTATATGGAGCCTCCTATCTGAAAATTTGAAAATTCTTAAAAAATTCGTCCAAAATCTTGATGTCTCCAATCTCTTGTTTTGTACGTTCTTTCCACGTGTCTTGACATCCAATGTATCCCTGCAATGTTTGGTGAAGATCTGAGTATGTAGTTTTTGACCTTATATGGAACCTCCTATCTGAAAATTTGAAAATTCTTAAAAGAATTTAACAAAATCTTGATGTCCCCAATCCTATGTTTTGTATGTTTTTTCCACGTGTCTTGACATACAATGTATCCCTGCAGAGTTTGGTGAAGATCTGAGTATGTAGTTTTTGACCTTATCTGGAACCTCCCATCTGAAAATTTGAAAATTCCTAAAAAATCCGTCCAAAATCTTGTTGACCCGAATCTCTTGTTTTGTACGTTTTTTCCACGTGTCTTGACATCCAATGTATCCCTGCAAAGTTTGGTGAAGATCTGAGTATGTAGTTTTTGACCTTATCTGGAACCGCATTTCTGAAAATTTGAAAATTTTTAAAAAAATCGACCAAAATCTTGATGTCTCCAATCTCTTGTTTTGTACGTTTTTTCCACGTGTCTTGACATCCAATGTATCCATGCAAAGTTTGGTGAAGATCTGAGTATGTCGTTTTTGATCTTACCTGGAACCTCCCATCTGAAAATTTGAAAATTCTTAAAAAATTCGTCGAAAATCTTGATGTCTCCAATCTTTTGTTTTGTACGTTTTTTCCACGTGTCTTGACATGCAAAGTATCCCTGCAACGTTTGGTGAAGATCTGAGTATGTAGTTTTTGACCTTATCTGGAACCTCCTATCTGAAAATTTGAAAATTCTTCAAAAATTCGTCGAAAATCTTGATGTCTCCAATCTCTTGTTTTGTACGTTTTTTCCACGTGTCTTGACATCCAATGTATTCCTGCAATGTTTGGTGGAGATCTGAGTATGTAGTTTTAGACCTTATCTGGAACCTCCTATCTGAAAATTTGAAAATTCTTCAAAAATTCGTCCAAAATCTTGATGTCTCCAATCTCTTGTTTTGTACGTTTTTTCCACGTGTCTCGACCTCCAATGGATCCCTGCAAAGTTTGGTGAAGATCTGAGTATGTCGTTTTTGACCTTATCTGGAACATCCTTTCTGAAAATTTGAAAATTCTTAAAAAATTCGTCGAAAATCTTGATGTCTCCAATCTCTTGTTTTGTACGTTTTTTCCACGTGTCTTTACATCCAATGTATCCCTGCAAAGTTTGGTGAAGATCTGAGTATGTAGTTTTTGACCTTATATGGAACCTCCTATCTGAAAATTTGAAAATTCTTAAAAAATTCGTCCAAAATCTTGATGTCTCCAATCTCTTGTTTTGTACGTTTTTTCCACGTGTCTCGACCTCCAATGGATCCGTGCAAAGTTTGGTGAAGATCTGAGTATGTCGTTTTTGACCTTATCTGGAACCTCCCATCTGAAAATTTGAAAATTCTTAAAAAATTCGTCGAAAATCTTGATGTCTCCGATCTCTTGTTTTGTACGTTTTTTCCACGTGTCTTGACATGCAAAGTATTCCTGCAAAGTTTGGTGAAGATCTGAGTATGTAGTTTTTGACCTCATCTGGAACCTCCTATCTGAAAATTTGAAAATTCTTAAAAAATTCGTCCAAAATCTTGATGTCTCCAATCTCTTGTTTTGTACGTTTTTTCCACGTGTCTTGACATCCAATGTATCCCTGCAATGTTTGGTGAAGATCTGAGTATGTAGTTTTTGACCTTATCTGGAACCTCCCATCTGAAAATTTGAAAATTCCTAAAAAATCCGTCCAAAATCTTGATGACCCCAATCTCTTGTTTTGTACTTTTTTTCCACGTGTCTCGACCTCCAATGTATCCCTGCAAAGTTTGGTGAAGATCTGAGTATGTAGTTTTTGACCTTATATGGAACCTCCTATCTGAAAATTTGAAAATTCTTAAAAAATTCGTCCAAAATCTTGATGTCCCCAATCCTATGTTTTGTATGTTTTTTCCACGTGTCTTGACATCCAATGTATCCATGCAAAGTTTGGTGAAGATCTGAGTATGTCGTTTTTGACCTTATCTGGAACCTCCCATCTGAAAATTTGAAAATTCTTAAAAAATTCGTCGAAAATCTTGATGTCTCCGATCTCTTGTTTTGTACGTTTTTTCCACGTGTCTTGACATGCAAAGTATTCCTGCAAAGTTTGGTGAAGATCTGAGTATGTAGTTTTTGACCTCATCTGGAACCTCCTATCTGAAAATTTGAAAATTCTTAAAAAATTCGTCCAAAATCTTGATGTCTCCAATCTCTTGTTTTGTACGTTCTTTCCACGTGTCTTGACATCCAATGTATCCCTGCAATGTTTGGTGAAGATCTGAGTATGTAGTTTTTGACCTTATATGGAACCTCCTATCTGAAAATTTGAAAATTCTTAAAAGAATTTAACAAAATCTTGATGTCCCCAATCCTATGTTTTGTATGTTTTTTCCACGTGTCTTGACATACAATGTATCCCTGCAGAGTTTGGTGAAGATCTGAGTATGTAGTTTTTGACCTTATCTGGAACCTCCCATCTGAAAAGTTGAAAATTCCTAAAAAATCCGTCCAAAATCTTGTTGACCCGAATCTCTTGTTTTGTACGTTTTTTCCACGTGTCTTGACATCCAATGTATCCCTGCAAAGTTTGGTGAAGATCTGAGTATGTAGTTTTTGACCTTATCTGGAACCGCATTTCTGAAAATTTGAAAATTTTTAAAAAAATCGTCCAAAATCTTGATGTCTCCAATCTCTTGTTTTGTACGTTTTTTCCACGTGTCTTGACATCCAATGTATCCCTGCAAAGTTTGGTGAAGATCTGAGTATGTAGTTTTTGACCTTATATGGAACCTCCTATCTGAAAATTTGAAAATTCTTAAAAAATTCGTCGAAAATCTTGATGTCTCCAATCTCTTGTTTTGTACGTTTTTTCCACGTGTCTCGACCTCCAATGGATCCCTGCAAAGTTTGGTGAAGATCTGAGTATGTCGTTTTTGACCTTATCTGGAACCTCCCATCTGAAAATTTGAAAATTCTTAAAAAATTCGTCGAAAATCTTGATGTCTCCGATCTCTTGTTTTGTACGTTTTTTCCACGTGTCTTGACATGCAAAGTATTCCTGCAAAGTTTGGTGAAGATCTGAGTATGTAGTTTTTGACCTCATCTGGAACCTCCTATCTGAAAATTTGAAAATTCTTAAAAAAATCGTCCAAAATCTTGATGTCTCCAATCTCTTGTTTTGTACGTTTTTTCCACGTGTCTTGACATCCAATGTATCCCTGCAAAGTTTGGTGAAGATCTGAGTATGTAGTTTTTGACCTTATCTGGAACCTCCTATCTGAAAATTTGAAAATTCTTAAAAAATTCGTCCAAAATCTTGATGTCTCCAATCTCTTGTTTTGTACGTTTTTTCCACGTGTCTTGATATCCAATGTATCCCTGCAAAGTTTGGTGAAGATCTGAGTATGTCGTTTTTGACCTTATCTGGAACATCCTTTCTGAAAATTTGAAAATTGTTAAAAAATTCGTCCAAAATCTTGATGTCTCCTATCTCTTGTTTTGTACGTTTTTTCCACGTGTCTTGACATCCAATGTATCCCTGCAAAGTTTGGTGAAGATCTGAGTATGTAGTTTTTGACCTTATCTGGAACCTCCCATCTGAAAATTTGAAAATTCTTAAAAAATTCGACCAAAATCTTGATGTCTCCAATCTCTTGTTTTGTACGTTTTTTCCACGTGTCTTGACACATAATGTCGCCATGCAAAGTTTGGTGAAGATCTGAGTATGTAGTTTTTGACCTTATATGGAACCTCCTATCTGAAAATTTGAAAATTCTTAAAAAATTCGTCCAAAATCTTGATGTCTCCAATCTCTTGTTTTGTACGTTTTTTCCACGTGTCTTGACATCCAATGTATCCCTGCAAAGTTTGGTGAAGATCTGAGTATGTAGTTTTTGACCTTATCTGGAACCTCCCATCTGAAAATTTGAAAATTCCTAAAAAATCCGTCCAAAATCTTGATGACCACAATCTCTTGTTTTGTACGTTTTTTCCACGTGTCTTGACATTCAATGTATTCCTGCAAAGTTTGGTGAAGATCTGAGTATGTAGTTTTTGACCTTATATGGAACCTCCTATCTGAAAATTTGAAAATTCTTAAAAAATTCGTCCAAAATCTTGATGTCTCCAATCTCTTGTTTTGTACGTTTTTTCCACGTGTCTTGACATCCAATGTATCCCTGCAAAGTTTGGTGAAGATCTGAGTATGTAGTTTTTGACCTTATCTGGAACCTCCCATCTGAAAATTTGAAAATTCTTAAAAAATTCGTCGAAAATCTTGATGTCTCCAATCTCTTGTTTTGTACGTTTTTTCCACGTGTCTTGACATGCAAAGTATCCCTGCAACGTTTGGTGAAGATCTGAGTATGTAGTTTTTGACCTTATCTGGAACCTCCTATCTGAAAATTTGAAAATTCTTCAAAAATTCGTCGAAAATCTTGATGTCTCCAATCTCTTGTTTTGTACGTTTTTTCCACGTGTCTTGACATCCAATGTATCCCTGCAATGTTTGGTGGAGATCTGAGTATGTAGTTTTTGACCTTATCTGGGACCTCCTATCAGAAAATTTGAAAATTCTTCAAAAATTCGTCCAAAATCTTGATGTCTCCAATCTCTTGTTTTGTACGTTTTTTCCACGTGTCTCGACCTCCAATGTATCCCTGCAAAGTTTGGTGAAGATCTGAGTATGTCGTTTTTGACCTTATATGGAACATCCTTTCTGAAAATTTGAAAATTCTTAAAAAATTCGTCGAAAATCTTGATGTCTCCAATCTCTTGTTTTGTACGTTTTTTCCACGTGTCTTGACATCCAATGTATCCCTGCAAAGTTTGGTGAAGATCTGAGTATGTAGTTTTTGACCTTATATGGAACCTCCTTTCTGAAAATTTGAAAATTCTCAAAAAATTCGTCCAAAATCTTGATGTCTCCAATCTCTTGTTTTGTACGTTTTTTCCACGTGTCTTGACATCCAATGTATCCCTGCAAAGTTTGGTGAAGATCTGAGTATGTAGTTTTTGACCTTATATGGAACCTCCTATCTGAAAATTTGAAAATTCTTAAAAAATTCGTCCAAAATCTTGATGTCACCAATCCTATGTTTTGTATGTTTTTTCCACGTGTCTTGACATCCAATGTATCCATGCAAAGTTTGGTGAAGATCTGAGTATGTCGTTTTTGACCTTATCTGGAACCTCCCATCTGAAAATTTGAAAATTCTTAAAAAATTCGTCGAAAATCTTGATGTCTCCGATCTCTTGTTTTGTACGTTTTTTCCACGTGTCTTGACATGCAAAGTATTCCTGCAAAGTTTGGTGAAGATCTGAGTATGTAGTTTTTGACCTCATCTGGAACCTCCTATCTGAAAATTTGAAAATTCTTAAAAAATTCGTCCAAAATTTTGATGTCTCCAATCTCTTGTTTTGTACGTTTTTTCCACGTGTCTTGACATCCAATGTATCCCTGCAATGTTTGGTGAAGATCTGAGTATGTAGTTTTTGACCTTATCTGGAACCTCCCATCTGAAAATTTGAAAAATCCTAAAAAATCCGTCCAAAATATTGATGACCCCAATCTCTTGTTTTGTACGTTTTTTCCACGTGTCTTGACATCCAATGTATCCCTGCAAAGTTTGGTGAAGATCTGAGTATGTAGTTTTTGACCTTATCTGGAACCTCCTATCTGAAAATTTGAAAATTCTTAAAAAATTCGTCCAAAATCTTGATGTCTCCTATCTCTTGTTTTGTACGTTTTTTCCACGTGTCTTGACATCCAATGTATCCCTGCAAAGTTTGGTGAAGATCTGAGTATGTAGTTTTTGACCTTATCTGGAACCTCCCATCTGAAAATTTGAAAATTCTTAAAAAATTCGACCAAAATCTTGATGTCTCCAATCTCTTGTTTTGTACGTTTTTTCCACGTGTCTTGACACATAATGTATCCATGCAAAGTTTGGTGAAGATCTGAGTATGTAGTTTTTGACCTTATATGGAACCTCCTATCTGAAAATTTGAAAATTCTTAAAAAATTTGACCAAAATCTTGATGTCCCCAATCCTATGTTTTGTATGTTTTTTCCACGTGTCTTGACATCCAATGTATCCATGCAAAGTTTGGTGAAGATCTGAGTATGTAGTTTTTGACCTTATCTGGAACCTCCCATCTGAAAATTTGAAAATTCTTAAAAAATTCGTCGAAAATCTTGATGTCTCCAATCTCTTGTTTTGTACGTTTTTTCCACGTGTCTTGACATGCAAAGTATCCCTGCAACGTTTGGTGAAGATCTGAGTATGTAGTTTTTGACCTTATCTGGAACCTCCTATCTGAAAATTTGAAAATTCTTAAAAAATTCGTCGAAAATCTTGATGTCTCCGATCTCTTGTTTTGTACGTTTTTTCCACGTGTCTTGACATGCAAAGTATTCCTGCAAAGTTTGGTGAAGATCTGAGTATGTAGTTTTTGACCTCATCTGGAACCTCCTATCTGAAAATTTGAAAATTCTTAAAAAATTCGTCCAAAATCTTGATGTCTCCAATCTCTTGTTTTGTACGTTTTTTCCACGTGTCTTGACATCCAATGTATCCCTGCAAAGTTTGGTGAAGATCTGAGTATGTAGTTTTTGACCTTATCTGGAACCTCCTATCTGAAAATTTGAAAATTCTTAAAAAATTCGTCCAAAATCTTGATGTCTCCAATCTCTTGTTTTGTACGTTTTTTCCACGTGTCTTGATATCCAATGTATCCCTGCAAAGTTTGGTGAAGATCTGAGTATGTCGTTTTTGACCTTATCTGGAACATCCTTTCTGAAAATTTGAAAATTGTTAAAAAATTCGTCCAAAATCTTGATGTCTCCTATCTCTTGTTTTGTACGTTTTTTCCACGTGTCTTGACATCCAATGTATCCCTGCAAAGTTTGGTGAAGATCTGAGTATGTAGTTTTTGACCTTATCTGGAACCTCCCATCTGAAAATTTGAAAATTCTTAAAAAATTCGACCAAAATCTTGATGTCTCCAATCTCTTGTTTTGTACGTTTTTTCCACGTGTCTTGACACATAATGTATCCATGCAAAGTTTGGTGAAGATCTGAGTATGTAGTTTTTGACCTTATATGGAACCTCCTATCTGAAAATTTGAAAATTCTTAAAAAATTCGTCCAAAATCTTGATGTCTCCAATCTCTTGTTTTGTACGTTTTTTCCACGTGTCTTGACATCCAATGTATCCCTACAAAGTTTGGTGAAGATCTGAGTATGTAGTTTTTGACCTTATCTGGAACCTCCCATCTGAAAATTTGAAAATTCCTAAAAAATCCGTCCAAAATCTTGATGACCACAATCTCTTGTTTTGTACGTTTTTTCCACGTGTCTTGACATTCAATGTATTCCTGCAAAGTTTGGTGAAGATCTGAGTATGTAGTTTTTGACCTTATATGGAACCTCCTATCTGAAAATTTGAAAATTCTTAAAAAATTCGTCCAAAATCTTGATGTCTCCAATCTCTTGTTTTGTACGTTTTTTCCACGTGTCTTGACATCCAATGTATCCCTGCAAAGTTTGGTGAAGATCTGAGTATGTAGTTTTTGACCTTATCTGGAACCTCCCATTTGAAAATTTGAAAATTCCTAAAAAATCCGTGCAAAATCTTGATGACCCCAATCTCTTGTTTTGTACGTTTTTTCCACGTGTCTTGACATCCAATGTATCCATGCAAAGTTTGGTGAAGATCTGAGTATGTCGTTTTTGACCTTATCTGGAACCTCCCATCTGAAAATTTGAAAATTCTTAAAAAATTCTTCGAAAATCTTGATGTCTCCAATCTCTTGTTTTGTACGTTTTTTCCACGTGTCTTGACATGCAAAGTATCCCTGCAACGTTTGGTGAAGATCTGAGTATGTAGTTTTTGACCTTATCTGGAACCTCCTATCTGAAAATTTGAAAATTCTTCAAAAATTCGTCGAAAATCTTGATGTCTCCAATCTCTTGTTTTGTACGTTTTTTCCACGTGTCTTGACATCCAATGTATCCCTGCAATGTTTGGTGGAGATCTGAGTATGTAGTTTTTGACCTTATCTGGGACCTCCTATCAGAAAATTTGAAAATTCTTCAAAAATTCGTCCAAAATCTTGATGTCTCCAATCTCTTGTTTTGTACGTTTTTTCCACGTGTCTCGACCTCCAATGTATCCCTGCAAAGTTTGGTGAAGATCTGAGTATGTCGTTTTTGACCTTATCTGGAACATCCTTTCTGAAAATTTGAAAATTCTTAAAAAATTCGTCGAAAATCTTGATGTCTCCAATCTCTTGTTTTGTACGTTTTTTCCACGTGTCTTGACATCCAATGTATCCCTGCAAAGTTTGGTGAAGATCTGAGTATGTAGTTTTTGACCTTATATGGAACCTCCTATCTGAAAATTTGAAAATTCTTAAAAAATTCGTCCAAAATCTTGATGTCACCAATCCTATGTTTTGTATGTTTTTTCCACGTGTCTTGACATCCAATGTATCCATGCAAAGTTTGGTGAAGATCTGAGTATGTCGTTTTTGACCTTATCTGGAACCTCCCATCTGAAAATTTGAAAATTCTTAAAAAATTCGTCGAAAATCTTGATGTCTCCGATCTCTTGTTTTGTACGTTTTTTCCACGTGTCTTGACATGCAAAGTATTCCTGCAAAGTTTGGTGAAGATCTGAGTATGTAGTTTTTGACCTCATCTGGAACCTCCTATCTGAAAATTTGAAAATTCTTAAAAAATTCGTCCAAAATTTTGATGTCTCCAATCTCTTGTTTTGTACGTTTTTTCCACGTGTCTTGACATCCAATGTATCCCTGCAATGTTTGGTGAAGATCTGAGTATGTAGTTTTTGACCTTATCTGGAACCTCCCATCTGAAAATTTGAAAATTCCTAAAAAATCCGTCCAAAATCTTGATGACCCCAATCCCTTGTTTTGTACGTTTTTTCCACGTGTCTTGACATCCAATGTATCCCTGCAAAGTTTGGTGAAGATCTGAGTATGTAGTTTTTGACCTTATCTGGAACCTCCTATCTGAAAATTTGAAAATTCTTAAAAAATTCGTCCAAAATCTTGATGTCTCCTATCTCTTGTTTTGTACGTTTTTTCCACGTGTCTTGACATCCAATGTATCCCTGCAAAGTTTGGTGAAGATCTGAGTATGTAGTTTTTGACCTTATCTGGAACCTCCCATCTGAAAATTTGAAAATTCTTAAAAAATTCGACCAAAATCTTGATGTCTAAAATCTCTTGTTTTGTACGTTTTTTCCACGTGTCTTGACACATAATGTATCCATGCAAAGTTTGGTGAAGATCTGAGTATGTAGTTTTTGACCTTATATGGAACCTCCTATCTGAAAATTTGAAAATTCTTAAAAAATTTGACTAAAATCTTGATGTCCCCAATCCTATGTTTTGTATGTTTTTTCCACGTGTCTTGACATCCAATGTATCCATGCAAAGTTTGGTGAAGATCTGAGTATGTAGTTTTTGACCTTATCTGGAACCTCCCATCTGAAAATTTGAAAATTCTTAAAAAATTCGTCGAAAATCTTGATGTCTCCAATCTCTTCTTTTGTACGTTTTTTCCACGTGTCTTGACATGCAAAGTATCCCTGCAACGTTTGGTGAAGATCTGAGTATGTAGTTTTTGACCTTATCTGGAACCTCCTATCTGAAAATTTGAAAATTCTTAAAAAATTCGTCCAAAATCTTGATGTCTCCAATCTCTTGTTTTGTACGTTTTTTCCACGTGTCTTGACATCCAATGTATCCCTGCAATGTTTGGTGAAGATCTGAGTATGTAGTTTTTGACCTTATATGGAGCCTCCTATCTGAAAATTTGAAAATTCTTAAACAATTCGTCCAAAATCTTGATGTCTCCAATCTCTTGTTTTGTACGTTCTTTCCACGTGTCTTGACATCCAATGTATCCCTGCAATGTTTGGTGAAGATCTGAGTATGTAGTTTTTGACCTTATATGGAACCTCCTATCTGAAAATTTGAAAATTCTTAAAAGAATTTAACAAAATCTTGATGTCCCCAATCCTATGTTTTGTATGTTTTTTCCACGTGTCTTGACATACAATGTATCCCTGCAGAGTTTGGTGAAGATCTGAGTATGTAGTTTTTGACCTTATCTGGAACCTCCCATCTGAAAATTTGAAAATTCCTAAAAAATCCGTCCAAAATCTTGTTGACCCGAATCTCTTGTTTTGTACGTTTTTTCCACGTGTCTTGACATCCAATGTATCCCTGCAAAGTTTGGTGAAGATCTGAGTATGTAGTTTTTGACCTTATCTGGAACCGCATTTCTGAAAATTTGAAAATTTTTAAAAAAATCGTCCAAAATCTTGATGTCTCCAATCTCTTGTTTTGTACGTTTTTTCCACGTGTCTTGACATCCAATGTATCCCTGCAAAGTTTGGTGAAGATCTGAGTATGTAGTTTTTGACCTTATATGGAACCTCCTATCTGAAAATTTGAAAATTCTTAAAAAATTCGTCCAAAATCTTGATGTCTCCAATCTCTTGTTTTGTACGTTTTTTCCACGTGTCTCGACCTCCAATGGATCCATGCAAAGTTTGGTGAAGATCTGAGTATGTCGTTTTTGACCTTATCTGGAACCTCCCATCTGAAAATTTGAAAATTCTTAAAAAATTCGTCGAAAATCTTGATGTCTCCGATCTCTTGTTTTGTACGTTTTTTCCACGTGTCTTGACATGCAAAGTATTCCTGCAAAGTTTGGTGAAGATCTGAGTATGTAGTTTTTGACCTCATCTGGAACCTCCTATCTGAAAATTTGAAAATTCTTAAAAAATTCGTCCAAAATCTTGATGTCTCCAATCTCTTGTTTTGTACGTTTTTTCCACGTGTCTTGACATCCAATGTATCCCTGCAAAGTTTGGTGAAGATCTGAGTATGTAGTTTTTGACCTTATCTGGAACCTCCTATCTGAAAATTTGAAAATTCTTAAAAAATTCGTCCAAAATCTTGATGTCTCCAATCTCTTGTTTTGTACGTTTTTTCCACGTGTCTTGATATCCAATGTATCCCTGCAAAGTTTGGTGAAGATCTGAGTATGTCGTTTTTGACCTTATCTGGAACATCCTTTCTGAAAATTTGAAAATTGTTAAAAAATTCGTCCAAAATCTTGATGTCTCCTATCTCTTGTTTTGTACGTTTTTTCCACGTGTCTTGACATCCAATGTATCCCTGCAAAGTTTGGTGAAGATCTGAGTATGTAGTTTTTGACCTTATCTGGAACCTCCCATCTGAAAATTTGAAAATTCTTAAAAAATTCGACCAAAATCTTGATGTCTCCAATCTCTTGTTTTGTACGTTTTTTCCACGTGTCTTGACACATAATGTATCCATGCAAAGTTTGGTGAAGATCTGAGTATGTAGTTTTTGACCTTATATGGAACCTCCTATCTGAAAATTTGAAAATTCTTAAAAAATTCGTCCAAAATCTTGATGTCTCCAATCTCTTGTTTTGTACGTTTTTTCCACGTGTCTTGACATCCAATGTATCCCTGCAAAGTTTGGTGAAGATCTGAGTATGTAGTTTTTGACCTTATCTGGAACCTCCCATCTGAAAATTTGAAAATTCCTAAAAAATCCGTCCAAAATCTTGATGACCACAATCTCTTGTTTTGTACGTTTTTTCCACGTGTCTTGACATTCAATGTATCCCTGCAAAGTTTGGTGAAGATCTGAGTATGTAGTTTTTGACCTTATATGGAACCTCCTTTCTGAAAATTTGAAAATTCTTAAAAAATTCGTCCAAAATCTTGAAGACCCCAATCTCTTGTTTTGTACGTTTTTTCCACGTGTCTTGACATCCAATGTATCCCTGCAAAGTTTGGTGAAGATCTGAGTATGTAGTTTTTGACCTTATATGGAACCTCCTATCTGAAAATTTGAAAATTCTTAAAAAATTCGTCCAAAATCTTGATGTCTCCAATCTCTTGTTTTGTACGTTTTTTCCACGTGTCTTGACATCCAATGTATCCCTGCAAAGTTTGGTGAAGATCTGAGTATGTAGTTTTTGACCTTATCTGGAACCCCCCATCTGAAAATTTGAAAATTCCTAAAAAATCCGTGCAAAATCTTGATGACCCCAATCTCTTGTTTTGTACGTTTTTTCCACGTGTCTTGACATCCAATGTATCCATGCAAAGTTTGGTGAAGATCTGAGTATGTCGTTTTTGACCTTATCTGGAACCTCCCATCTGAAAATTTGAAAATTCTTAAAAAATTCGTCGAAAATCTTGATGTCTCCAATCTCTTGTTTTGTACGTTTTTTCCACGTGTCTTGACATGCAAAGTATCCCTGCAACGTTTGGTGAAGATCTGAGTATGTAGTTTTTGACCTTATCTGGAACCTCCTATCTGAAAATTTGAAAATTCTTCAAAAATTCGTCGAAAATCTTGATGTCTCCAATCTCTGGTTTTGTACGTTTTTTCCACGTGTCTTGACATCCAATGTATCCCTGCAATGTTTGGTGGAGATCTGAGTATGTAGTTTTTGACCTTATCTGGGACCTCCTATCAGAAAATTTGAAAATTCTTCAAAAATTCGTCCAAAATCTTGATGTCTCCAATCTCTTGTTTTGTACGTTTTTTCCACGTGTCTCGACCTCCAATGTATCCCTGCAAAGTTTGGTGAAGATCTGAGTATGTCGTTTTTGACCTTATCTGGAACATCCTTTCTGAAAATTTGAAAATTCTTAAAAAATTCGTCGAAAATCTTGATGTCTCCAATCTCTTGTTTTGTACGTTTTTTCCACGTGTCTTGACATCCAATGTATCCCTGCAAAGTTTGGTGAAGATCTGAGTATGTAGTTTTTGACCTTATATGGAACCTCCCATCTGAAAATTTGAAAATTCCTAAAAAATCCGTCCAAAATCTTGATGACCCCAATCTCTTGTTTTGTACTTTTTTTCCACGTGTCTTGACATCCAATGTATCCCTGCAAAGTTTGGTGAAGATCTGAGTATGTAGTTTTTGATCTTATCTGGAACCTCCTATCTGAAAATTTGAAAATTCTTAAAAAATTCGTCCAAAATCTTGATGTCTCCAATCTCTTGTTTTGTACGTTTTTTCCACGTGTCTTGATATCCAATGTATCCCTGCAAAGTTTGGTGAAGATCTGAGTATGTTGTTTTTGACCTTATCTGGAACATCCTTTCTGAAAATTTGAAAATTGTTAAAAAATTCGTCCAAAATCTTGATGTCTCCTATCTCTTGTTTTGTACGTTTTTTCCACGTGTCTTGACATCCAATGTATCCCTGCAAAGTTTGGTGAAGATCTGAGTATGTAGTTTTTGACCTTATCTGGAACCTCCCATCTGAAAATTTGAAAATTCTTAAAAAATTCGACCAATATCTTGATGTCTCCAATCTCTTGTTTTGTACGTTTTTTCCACGTGTCTTGACACATAATGTATCCATGAAAAGTTTGGTGAAGATCTGAGTATGTAGTTTTTGACCTTATATGGAACCTCCTATCTGAAAATTTAAAAATTCTTAAAAAATTCGTCCAAAATCTTGATGTCTCCAATCTCTTGTTTTGTACGTTTTTTCCACGTGTCTTGACATCCAATGTATCCCTGCAAAGTTTGGTGAAGATCTGAGTATGTAGTTTTTGACCTTATCTGGAACCTCCCATCTGAAAATTTGAAAATTCTTAAAAAATTCGACCAAAATCTTGATGTCTCCAATCTTTTGTTTTGTACGTTTTTTCCACGTGTCTTGACACATAATGTATCCATGCAAAGTTTGGTGAAGATCTGAGTATGTAGTTTTTGACCTTATATGGAACCTCCTATCTGAAAATTTGAAAATTCTTAAAAAATTCGTCCAAAATCTTGATGTCTCCAATCTCTTGTTTTGTACGTTTTTTCCACGTGTCTTGACATCCAATGTATCCCTGCAAAGTTTGGTGAAGATCTGAGTATGTAGTTTTTGACCTTATCTGGAACCTCCCATCTGAAAATTTGAAAATTCCTAAAAAATCCGTGCAAAATCTTGATGACCCCAATCTCTTGTTTTGTACGTTTTTTCCACGTGTCTTGACATCCAATGTATTCCTGCAATGTTTGGTGAAGATCTGAGTATGTAGTTTTTGACCTTATATGGAACCTGCTATCTGAAAATTTGAAAATTCTTAAAAAATTCGACCAAAATCTTGATGTTCCGAATCCTATGTTTTGTATGTTTTTTCCACGTGTCTTGACATCCAATGTATCCATGCAAAGTTTGGTGAAGATCTGAGTATGTAGTTTTTGACCTTATATTGAACCTCCCATCTGAAAATTTGAAAATTCTTAAAAAATTCGTCCAAAATCTTGATGACCCCAATCTCTTGTTTTGTACGTTTTTTCCACGTGTCTTGACATCCAAAGTATCCCTGCAAAGTTTGGTGAAGATCTGAGTATGTAGTTTTTGACCTTATATGGAACCTCCTTTCTGAAAATTTGAGAATTCTTAAAAAATTCGTCCAAAATCTTGATGTCTCCAATCTCTTGTTTTGTACGTTTTTTCCACGTGTCTTGACATCCAATGTATCCATGCAAAGTTTGGTGAAGATCTGAGTATGTCGTTTTTGATCTTATCTGGAACCTCCCATCTTAAAATTTGAAAATTCTTAAAAAATTCGTCGAAAATCTTGATGTCTCCAATCTTTTGTTTTGTACGTTTTTTCCACGTGTCTTGACATGCAAAGTATCCCTGCAACGTTTGGTGAAGATCTGAGTATGGAGTTTTTGACCTTATCTGGAACCTCCTATCTGAAAATTTGAAAATTCTTCAAAAATTCGTCGAAAATCTTGATGTCTCCAATCTCTTGTTTTGTACGTTTTTTCCACGTGTCTTGACATCCAATGTATTCCTGCAATGTTTGGTGGAGATCTGAGTATGTAGTTTTAGACCTTATCTGGAACCTCCTATCTGAAAATTTGAAAATTCTTCAAAAATTCGTCCAAAATCTTGATGTCTCCAATCTCTTGTTTTGTACGTTTTTTCCACGTGTCTCGACCTCCAATGGATCCCTGCAAAGTTTGGTGAAGATCTGAGTATGTCGTTTTTGACCTTATCTGGAACATCCTTTCTGAAAATTTGAAAATTCTTAAAAAATTCGTCGAAAATCTTGATGTCTCCAATCTCTTGTTTTGTACGTTTTTTCCACGTGTCTTTACATCCAATGTATCCCTGCAAAGTTTGGTGAAGATCTGAGTATGTAGTTTTTGACCTTATATGGAACCTCCTATCTGAAAATTTGAAAATTCTTAAAAAATTCGTCCAAAATCTTGATGTCTCCAATCTCTTGTTTTGTACGTTTTTTCCACGTGTCTCGACCTCCAATGGATCCCTGCAAAGTTTGGTGAAGATCTGAGTATGTCGTTTTTGACCTTATCTGGAACCTCCCATCTGAAAATTTGAAAATTCTTAAAAAATTCGTCGAAAATCTTGATGTCTCCGATCTCTTGTTTTGTACGTTTTTTCCACGTGTCTTGACATGCAAAGTATTCCTGCAAAGTTTGGTGAAGATCTGAGTATGTAGTTTTTGACCTCATCTGGAACCTCCTATCTGAAAATTTGAAAATTCTTAAAAAATTCGACCAATATCTTGATGTCTCCAATCTCTTGTTTTGTACGTTTTTTCCACGTGTCTTGACACATAATGTATCCATGCAAAGTTTGGTGAAGATCTGAGTATGTAGTTTTTGACCTTATATGGAACCTCCTATCTGAAAATTTAAAAATTCTTAAAAAATTCGTCCAAAATCTTGATGTCTCCAATCTCTTGTTTTGTACGTTTTTTCCACGTGTCTTGACATCCAATGTATCCCTGCAAAGTTTGGTGAAGATCTGAGTATGTAGTTTTTGACCTTATCTGGAACCTCCCATCTGAAAATTTGAAAATTCTTAAAAAATTCGACCAAAATCTTGATGTCTCCAATCTTTTGTTTTGTACGTTTTTTCCACGTGTCTTGACACATAATGTATCCATGCAAAGTTTGGTGAAGATCTGAGTATGTAGTTTTTGACCTTATATGGAACCTCCTATCTGAAAATTTGAAAATTCTTAAAAAATTCGTCCAAAATCTTGATGTCTCCAATCTCTTGTTTTGTACGTTTTTTCCACGTGTCTTGACATCCAATGTATCCCTGCAAAGTTTGGTGAAGATCTGAGTATGTAGTTTTTGACCTTATCTGGAACCTCCCATCTGAAAATTTGAAAATTCCTAAAAAATCCGTGCAAAATCTTGATGACCCCAATCTCTTGTTTTGTACGTTTTTTCCACGTGTCTTGACATCCAATGTATTCCTGCAATGTTTGGTGAAGATCTGAGTATGTAGTTTTTGACCTTATATGGAACCTCCTATCTGAAAATTTGAAAATTCTTAAAAAATTCGACCAAAATCTTGATGTTCCGAATCCTATGTTTTGTATGTTTTTTCCACGTGTCTTGACATCCAATGTATCCATGCAAAGTTTGGTGAAGATCTGAGTATGTAGTTTTTGACCTTATATTGAACCTCCCATCTGAAAATTTGAAAATTCTTAAAAAATTCGTCCAAAATCTTGATGACCCCAATCTCTTGTTTTGTACGTTTTTTCCACGTGTCTTGACATCCAAAGTATCCCTGCAAAGTTTGGTGAAGATCTGAGTATGTAGTTTTTGACCTTATATGGAACCTCCTTTCTGAAAATTTGAGAATTCTTAAAAAATTCGTCCAAAATCTTGATGTCTCCAATCTCTTGTTTTGTACGTTTTTTCCACGTGTCTTGACATCCAATGTATCCATGCAAAGTTTGGTGAAGATCTGAGTATGTCGTTTTTGATCTTATCTGGAACCTCCCATCTGAAAATTTGAAAATTCTTAAAAAATTCGTCGAAAATCTTGATGTCTCCAATCTTTTGTTTTGTACGTTTTTTCCACGTGTCTTGACATGCAAAGTATCCCTGCAACGTTTGGTGAAGATCTGAGTATGGAGTTTTTGACCTTATCTGGAACCTCCTATCTGAAAATTTGAAAATTCTTCAAAAATTCGTCGAAAATCTTGATGTCTCCAATCTCTTGTTTTGTACGTTTTTTCCACGTGTCTTGACATCCAATGTATTCCTGCAATGTTTGGTGGAGATCTGAGTATGTAGTTTTAGACCTTATCTGGAACCTCCTATCTGAAAATTTGAAAATTCTTCAAAAATTCGTCCAAAATCTTGATGTCTCCAATCTCTTGTTTTGTACGTTTTTTCCACGTGTCTCGACCTCCAATGGATCCCTGCAAAGTTTGGTGAAGATCTGAGTATGTCGTTTTTGACCTTATCTGGAACATCCTTTCTGAAAATTTGAAAATTCTTAAAAAATTCGTCGAAAATCTTGATGTCTCCAATCTCTTGTTTTGTACGTTTTTTCCACGTGTCTTTACATCCAATGTATCCCTGCAAAGTTTGGTGAAGATCTGAGTATGTAGTTTTTGACCTTATATGGAACCTCCTATCTGAAAATTTGAAAATTCTTAAAAAATTCGTCCAAAATCTTGATGTCTCCAATCTCTTGTTTTGTACGTTTTTTCCACGTGTCTCGACCTCCAATGGATCCCTGCAAAGTTTGGTGAAGATCTGAGTATGTCGTTTTTGACCTTATATGGAACCTCCTATCTGAAAATTTGAAAATTCTTAAAAAATTCGTCCAAAATCTTGATGTCTCCAATCTCTTGTTTTGTACGTTTTTTCCACGTGTCTTGACATCCAATGTATCCCTGCAATGTTTGGTGAAGATCTGAGTATGTAGTTTTTGACCTTATCTGGAACCTCCCATCTGAAAATTTGAAAATTCCTAAAAAATCCGTCCAAAATCTTGATGACCCCAATCTCTTGTTTTGTACTTTTTTTCCACGTGTCTCGACCTCCAATGTATCCCTGCAAAGTTTGGTGAAGATCTGAGTATGTAGTTTTTGACCTTATATGGAACCTCCTATCTGAAAATTTGAAAATTCTTAAAAAATTCGTCCAAAATCTTGATGTCACCAATCCTATGTTTTGTATGTTTTTTCCACGTGTCTTGACATCCAATGTATCCATGCAAAGTTGGTGAAGATCTGAGTATGTCGTTTTTGACCTTATCTGGAACCTCCCATCTGAAAATTTGAAAATTCTTAAAAAATTCGTCCAAAATCTTGATGTCTCCGATCTCTTGTTTTGTACGTTTTTTCCACGTGTCTTGACATGCAAAGTATTCCTGCAAAGTTTGGTGAAGATCTGAGTATGTAGTTTTTGACCTCATCTGGAACCTCCTATCTGAAAATTTGAAAATTCTTAAAAAATTCGTCCAAAATCTTGATGTCTCCAATCTCTTGTTTTGTACGTTCTTTCCACGTGTCTTGACATCCAATGTATCCCTGCAATGTTTGGTGAAGATCTGAGTATGTAGTTTTTGACCTTATATGGAACCTCCTATCTGAAAATTTGAAAATTCTTAAAAGAATTTAACAAAATCTTGATGTCCCCAATCCTATGTTTTGTATGTTTTTCCACGTGTCTTGACATACAATGTATCCCTGCAGAGTTTGGTGAAGATCTGAGTATGTAGTTTTTGACCTTATCTGGAACCTCCCATCTGAAAAGTTGAAAATTCCTAAAAAATCCGTCCAAAATCTTGTTGACCCGAATCTCTTGTTTTGTACGTTTTTTCCACGTGTCTTGACATCCAATGTATCCCTGCAAAGTTTGGTGAAGATCTGAGTATGTAGTTTTTGACCTTATCTGGAACCGCATTTCTGAAAATTTGAAAATTTTTAAAAAAATGGTCCAAAATCTTGATGTCTCCAATCTCTTGTTTTGTACGTTTTTTCCACGTGTCTTGACATCCAATGTATCCCTGCAAAGTTTGGTGAAGATCTGAGTATGTAGTTTTTGACCTTATATGGAACCTCCTATCTGAAAATTTGAAAATTCTTAAAAAATTCGTCGAAAATCTTGATGTCTCCAATCTCTTGTTTTGTACGTTTTTTCCACGTGTCTCGACCTCCAATGGATCCCTGCAAAGTTTGGTGAAGATCTGAGTATGTCGTTTTTGACCTTATCTGGAACCTCCCATCTGAAAATTTGAAAATTCTTAAAAAATTCGTCGAAAATCTTGATGTCTCCGATCTCTTGTTTTGTACGTTTTTTCCACGTGTCTTGACATGCAAAGTATTCCTGCAAAGTTTGGTGAAGATCTGAGTATGTAGTTTTTGACCTCATCTGGAACCTCCTATCTGAAAATTTGAAAATTCTTAAAAAATTCGTCCAAAATCTTGATGTCTCCAATCTCTTGTTTTGTACGTTTTTTCCACGTGTCTTGACATCCAATGTATCCCTGCAAAGTTTGGTGAAGATCTGAGTATGTAGTTTTTGACCTTATCTGGAACCTCCTATCTGAAAATTTGAAAATTCTTAAAAAATTCGTCCAAAATCTTGATGTCTCCAATCTCTTGTTTTGTACGTTTTTTCCACGTGTCTTGATATCCAATGTATCCCTGCAAAGTTTGGTGAAGATCTGAGTATGTCGTTTTTGACCTTATCTGGAACATCCTTTCTGAAAATTTGAAAATTGTTAAAAAATTCGTCCAAAATCTTGATGTCTCCTATCTCTTGTTTTGTACGTTTTTTCCACGTGTCTTGACATCCAATGTATCCCTGCAAAGTTTGGTGAAGATCTGAGAATGTAGTTTTTGACCTTATCTGGAACCTCCCATCTGAAAATTTGAAAATTCTTAAAAAATTCGACCAAAATCTTGATGTCTCCAATCTCTTGTTTTGTACGTTTTTTCCACGTGTCTTGACACATAATGTATCCATGCAAAGTTTGGTGAAGATCTGAGTATGTAGTTTTTGACCTTATATGGAACCTCCTATCTGAAAATTTGAAAATTCTTAAAAAATTCGTCCAAAATCTTGATGTCTCCAATCTCTTGTTTTGTACGTTTTTTCCACGTGTCTTGACATCCAATGTATCCCTGCAAAGTTTGGTGAAGATCTGAGTATGTAGTTTTTGACCTTATCTGGAACCTCCCATCTGAAAATTTGAAAATTCCTAAAAAATCCGTCCAAAATCTTGATGACCACAATCTCTTGTTTTGTACGTTTTTTCCACGTGTCTTGACATTCAATGTATTCCTGCAAAGTTTGGTGAAGATCTGAGTATGTAGTTTTTGACCTTATATGGAACCTCCTATCTGAAAATTTGAAAATTCTTAAAAAATTCGTCCAAAATCTTGATGTCTCCAATCTCTTGTTTTGTACGTTTTTTCCACGTGTCTTGACATCCAATGTATCCCTGCAAAGTTTGGTGAAGATCTGAGTATGTAGTTTTTGACCTTATCTGGAACCTCCCATCTGAAAATTTGAAAATTCTTAAAAAATTCGTCGAAAATCTTGATGTCTCCAATCTCTTGTTTTGTATGTTTTTTCCACGTGTCTTGACATCCAATGTATCCCTGCAAAGTTTGGTGAAGATCTGAGTATGTAGTTTTTGACCTTATATGGAACCTCCTTTCTGAAAATTTGAAAATTCTCAAAAAATTCGTCCATAATCTTGATGTCTCCAATCTCTTGTTTTGTACGTTTTTTCCACGTGTCTTGACATCCAATGTATCCCTGCAAAGTTTGGTGAAGATCTGAGTATGTAGTTTTTGACCTTATATGGAACCTCCTATCTGAAAATTTGAAAATTCTTAAAAAATTCGTCCAAAATTTTGATGTCACCAATCCTATGTTTTGTATGTTTTTTCCACGTGTCTTGACATCCAATGTATCCATGCAAAGTTTGGTGAAGATCTGAGTATGTCGTTTTTGACCTTATCTGGAACCTCCCATCTGAAAATTTGAAAATTCTTAAAAAATTCGTCGAAAATCTTGATGTCTCCGATCTCTTGTTTTGTACGTTTTTTCCACGTGTCTTGACATGCAAAGTATTCCTGCAAAGTTTGGTGAAGATCTGAGTATGTAGTTTTTGACCTCATCTGGAACCTCCTATCTGAAAATTTGAAAATTCTTAAAAAATTCGTCCAAAATTTTGATGTCTCCAATCTCTTGTTTTGTACGTTTTTTCCACGTGTCTTGACATCCAATGTATCCCTGCAATGTTTGGTGAAGATCTGAGTATGTAGTTTTTGACCTTATCTGGAACCTCCCATCTGAAAATTTGAAAAATCCTAAAAAATCCGTCCAAAATATTGATGACCCCAATCTCTTGTTTTGTACGTTTTTTCCACGTGTCTTGACATCCAATGTATCCCTGCAAAGTTTGGTGAAGATCTGAGTATGTAGTTTTTGACCTTATCTGGAACCTCCTATCTGAAAATTTGAAAATTCTTAAAAAATTCGTCCAAAATCTTGATGTCTCCTATCTCTTGTTTTGTACGTTTTTTCCACGTGTCTTGACATCCAATGTATCCCTGCAGAGTTTGGTGAAGATCTGAGTATGTAGTTTTTGACCTTATCTGGAACCTCCCATCTGAAAATTTGAAAATTCTTAAAAAATTCGACCAAAATCTTGATGTCTCCAATCTCTTGTTTTGTACGTTTTTTCCACGTGTCTTGACACATAATGTATCCATGCAAAGTTTGGTGAAGATCTGAGTATGTAGTTTTTGACCTTATATGGAACCTCCTATCTGAAAATTTGAAAATTCTTAAAGAATTTGACCAAAATCTTGATGTCCCCAATCCTATGTTTTGTATGTTTTTTCCACGTGTCTTGACATCCAATGTATCCATGCAAAGTTTGGTGAAGATCTGAGTATGTAGTTTTTGACCTTATCTGGAACCTCCCATCTGAAAATTTGAAAATTCTTAAAAAATTCGTCGAAAATCTTGATGTCTCCAATCTCTTGTTTTGTACGTTTTTTCCACGTGTCTTGACATGCAAAGTATCCCTGCAACGTTTGGTGAAGATCTGAGTATGTAGTTTTTGACCTTATCTGGAACCTCCTATCTGAAAATTTGAAAATTCTTAAAAAATTCGTCGAAAATCTTGATGTCTCCGATCTCTTGTTTTGTACGTTTTTTCCTCGTGTCTTGACATGCAAAGTATTCCTGCAAAGTTTGGTGAAGATCTGAGTATGTAGTTTTTGACCTCATCTGGAACCTCCTATCTGAAAATTTGAAAATTCTTAAAAAATTCGTCCAAAATCTTGATGTCTCCAATCTCTTGTTTTGTACGTTTTTTCCACGTGTCTTGACATCCAATGTATCCCTGCAAAGTTTCGTGAAGATCTGAGTATGTAGTTTTTGACCTTATCTGGAACCTCCTATCTGAAAATTTGAAAATTCTTAAAAAATTCGTCCAAAATCTTGATGTCTCCAATCTCTTGTTTTGTACGTTTTTTCCACGTGTCTTGATATCCAATGTATCCCTGCAAAGTTTGGTGAAGATCTGAGTATGTCGTTTTTGACCTTATCTGGAACATCCTTTCTGAAAATTTGAAAATTGTTAAAAAATTCGTCCAAAATCTTGATGTCTCCTATCTCTTGTTTTGTACGTTTTTTCCACGTGTCTTGACATCCAATGTAACCCTGCAAAGTTTGGTGAAGATCTGAGTATGTAGTTTTTGACCTTATCTGGAACCTCCCATCTGAAAATTTGAAAATTCTTAAAAAATTCGACCAAAATCTTGATGTCTCCAATCTCTTGTTTTGTACGTTTTTTCCACGTGTCTTGACACATAATGTATCCATGCAAAGTTTGGTGAAGATCTGAGTATGTAGTTTTTGACCTTATATGGAACCTCCTATCAGAAAATTTGAAAATTCTTAAAAAAATCGTCCAAAATCTTGATGTCTCCAATCTCTTGTTTTGTACGTTTTTTCCACGTGTCTTGACATCCAATGTATCCCTGCAAAGTTTGGTGAAGATCTGAGTATGTAGTTTTTGACCTTATCTGGAACCTCCCATCTGAAAATTTGAAAATTCTTAAAAAATTCGACCAAAATCTTGATGTCTAAAATCTCTTGTTTTGTACGTTTTTTCCACGTGTCTTGACACATAATGTATCCATGCAAAGTTTGGTGAAGATCTGAGTATGTAGTTTTTGACCTTATATGGAACCTCCTATCTGAAAATTTGAAAATTCTTAAAAAATTTGACCAAAATCTTGATGTCCCCAATCCTATGTTTTGTATGTTTTTTCCACGTGTCTTGACATCCAATGTATCCCTGCAATGTTTGGTGAAGATCTGAGTATGTAGTTTTTGACCTTATCTGGAACCTCCCATCTGAAAATTTGAAAATTCTTAAAAAATTCGTCGAAAATCTTGATGTCTCCAATCTCTTGTTTTGTACGTTTTTTCCACGTGTCTTGACATGCAAAGTATCCCTGCAACGTTTGGTGAAGATCTGAGTATGTAGTTTTTGACCTTATCTGGAACCTCCTATCTGAAAATTTGAAAATTCTTAAAAAATTCGTCCAAAATCTTGATGTCTCCAATCTCTTGTTTTGTACGTTTTTTTCACGTGTCTTGACATCCAATGTATCCCTGCAATGTTTGGTGAAGATCTGAGTATGTAGTTTTTGACCTTATATGGAGCCTCCTATCTGAAAATTTGAAAATTCTTAAAAAATTCGTCCAAAATCTTGATGTCTCCAATCTCTTGTTTTGTACGTTCTTTCCACGTGTCTTGACATCCAATGTATCCCTGCAATGTTTGGTGAAGATCTGAGTATGTAGTTTTTGACCTTATATGAAACCCCCTATCTGAAAATTTGAAAATTCTTAAAAGAATTTAACAAAATCTTGATGTCCCCAATCCTATGTTTTGTATGTTTTTTCCACGTGTCTTGACATACAAAGTATCCCTGCAGAGTTTGGTGAAGATCTGAGTATGTAGTTTTTGACCTTATCTGGAACCGCATTTCTGAAAATTTGAAAATTTTTAAAAAAATCGTCCAAAATCTTGATGTCTCCAATCTCTTGTTTTGTACGTTTTTTCCACGTGTCTTGACATCCAATGTATCCCTGCAAAGTTTGGTGAAGATCTGAGTATGTAGTTTTTGACCTTATATGGAACCTCCTATCTGAAAATTTGAAAATTCTTAAAAAATTCGTCCAAAATCTTGATGTCTCCAATCTCTTGTTTTGTACGTTTTTTCCACGTGTCTCGACCTCCAATGGATCCCTGCAAAGTTTGGTGAAGATCTGAGTATGTCGTTTTTGACCTTATCTGGAACCTCCCATCTGAAAATTTGAAAATTCCTAAAAAATCCGTCCAAAATCTTGTTGACCCGAATCTCTTGTTTTGTACGTTTTTTCCACGTGTCTTGACATCCAATGTATCCCTGCAAAGTTTGGTGAAGATCTGAGTATGTAGTTTTTGACCTTATCTGGAACCGCATTTCTGAAAATTTGAAAATTTTTAAAAAAATCGTCCAAAATCTTGATGTCTCCAATCTCTTGTTTTGTACGTTTTTTCCACGTGTCTTGACATCCAATGTATCCCTGCAAAGTTTGGTGAAGATCTGAGTATGTAGTTTTTGACCTTATATGGAACCTCCTATCTGAAAATTTGAAAATTCTTAAAAAATTCGTCCAAAATCTTGATGTCTCCAATCTCTTGTTTTGTACGTTTTTTCCACGTGTCTTGATATCCAATGTATCCCTGCAAAGTTTGGTGAAGATCTGAGTATGTCGTTTTTGACCTTATCTGGAACATCCTTTCTGAAAATTTGAAAATTGTTAAAAAATTCGTCCAAAATCTTGATGTCTCCTATCTCTTGTTTTGTACGTTTTTTCCACGTGTCTTGACATCCAATGTATCCCTGCAAAGTTTGGTGAAGATCTGAGTATGTAGTTTTTGACCTTATCTGGAACCTCCCATCTGAAAATTTGAAAATTCTTAAAAAATTCGACCAAAATCTTGATGTCTCCAATCTCTTGTTTTGTACGTTTTTTCCACGTGTCTTGACACATAATGTATCCATGCAAAGTTTGGTGAAGATCTGAGTATGTAGTTTTTGACCTTATATGGAACCTCCTATCTGAAAATTTGAAAATTCTTAAAAAATTCGTCCAAAATCTTGATGTCTCCAATCTCTTGTTTTGTACGTTTTTTCCACGTGTCTTGACATCCAATGTATCCCTGCAAAGTTTGGTGAAGATCTGAGTATGTAGTTTTTGACCTTATCTGGAACCTCCCATCTGAAAATTTGAAAATTCCTAAAAAATCCGTCCAAAATCTTGATGACCACAATCTCTTGTTTTGTACGTTTTTTCCACGTGTCTTGACATTCAATGTATCCCTGCAAAGTTTGGTGAAGATCTGAGTATGTAGTTTTTGACCTTATATGGAACCTCCTTTCTGAAAATTTGAAAATTCTTAAAAAATTCGTCCAAAATCTTGAAGACCCCAATCTCTTGTTTTGTACGTTTTTTCCACGTGTCTTGACATCCAATGTATCCCTGCAAAGTTTGGTGAAGATCTGAGTATGTAGTTTTTGACCTTATATGGAACCTCCTTTCTGAAAATTTGAGAATTCTTAAAAAATTCGTCCAAAATCTTGATGTCTCCAATCTCTTGTTTTGTACGTTTTTTCCACGTGTCTTGACATCCAATGTATCCATGCAAAGTTTGGTGAAGATCTGAGTATGTCGTTTTTGACCTTATCTGGAACCTCCCATCCGAAAATTTGAAAATTCTTAAAAAATTCGTCGAAAATCTTGATGTCTCCAATCTCTTGTTTTGTACGTTTTTTCCACGTGTCTTGACATGCAAAGTATCCCTGCAACGTTTGGTGAAGATCTGAGTATGTAGTTTTTGACCTTATCTGGAACCTCCTATCTGAAAATTTGAAAATTCTTCAAAAATTCGTCGAAAATCTTGATGTCTCCAATCTCTTGCTTTGTACGTTTTTTCCACGTGTCTTGACATCCAATGTATCCCTGCAATGTTTGGTGGAGATCTGAGTATGTAGTTTTTGACCTTATCTGGAACCTCCTATCTGAAAATTTGAAAATTCTTCAAAAATTCGTCCAAAATCTTGATGTCTCCAATCTCTTGTTTTGTACGTTTTTTCCACGTGTCTCGACCTCCAATGTATCCCTGCAAAGTTAGTGAAGATCTGAGTATGTCGTTTTTGACCTTATCTGGAACATCCTTTCTGAAAATTTGAAAATTCTTAAAAAATTCGTCGAAAATCTTGATGTCTCCAATCTCTTGTTTTTTACGTTTTTTCCACGTTTCTTGACATCCAATGTATCCCTGCAAAGTTTGGTGAAGATCTGAGTATGTAGTTTTTGACCTTATATGGAACCTCCTTTCTGAAAACTTGAAAATTCTCAAAAAATTCGTCCATAATCTTGATGTCTCCAATCTCTTGTTTTGTACGTTTTTTCCACGTGTCTTGACATCCAATGTATCCCTGCAAAGTTTGGTGAAGATCTGAGCATGTAGTTTTTGACCTTATATGGAACCTCCTATCTGAAAATTTGAAAATTCTTAAAAAATTCGTCGAAAATCTTGATGTCACCAATCCTATGTTTTGTATGTTTTTTCCACGTGTCTTGAAATCCAATGTATCCCTGCAATGTTTGGTTGAGATCTGAGTATGTAGTTTTTGACCTTATCTGGAACCTCCTATCTGAAAATTTGAAAATTCTTCAAAAATTCGTCCAAAATCTTGATGTCTCCAATCTCTTGTTTTGTACGTTTTTTCCACGTGTCTCGACCTCCAATGTATCCCTGCAAAGTTTGGTGAAGATCTGAGTATGTCGTTTTTGACCTTATCTGGAACATCCTTTCTGAAAATTTGAAAATTCTTAAAAAATTCGTCGAAAATCTTGATGTCTCCAATCTCTTGTTTTGTACGTTTTTTCCACGTGTCTTGACATCCAATGTATCCCTGCAAAGTTTGGTGAAGATCTGAGTATGTAGTTTTTGACCTTATATGGAACCTCCTATCTGAAAATTTGAAAATTCTTAAAAAATTCGTCCAAAATCTTGATGTCACCAATCCTATGTTTTGTATGTTTTTTCCACGTGTCTTGACATCCAATGTATCCATGCAAAGTTTGGTGAAGATCTGAGTATGTCGTTTTTGACCTTATCTGGAACCTCCCATCTGAAAATTTGAAAATTCTTAAAAAATTCGTCGAAAATCTTGATGTCTCCGATCTCTTGTTTTGTACGTTTTTTCCACGTGTCTTGACATGCAAAGTATTCCTGCAAAGTTTGGTGAAGATCTGACTATGTAGTTTTTGACCTCATCTGGAACCTCCTATCTGAAAATTTGAAAATTCTTTAAAAATTCGTCCAAAATATTGATGTCTCCAATATCTTGTTTTGTACGTTTTTTCCACGTGTCTTGACATCCAATGTATCCCTGCAATGTTTGGTGAAGATCTGAGTATGTAGTTTTTGACCTTATCTGGAACCTCCCATCTGAAAATTTGAAAATTCCTAAAAAATCCGTCCAAAATCTTGATGACCCCAATCTCTTGTTTTGTACGTTTTTTCCACGTGTCTTGACATCCAATGTATCCCTGCAAAGTTTGGTGAAGATCTGAGTATGTAGTTTTTGACCTTATCTGGAACCTCCTATCTGAAAATTTGAAAATTCTTAAAAAATTCGTCCAAAATCTTGATGTCTCCAATCTCTTGTTTTGTACGTTTTTTCCACGTGTCTTGATATCCAATGTATCCCTGCAAAGTTTGGTGAAGATCTGAGTATGTCGTTTTTGACCTTATCTGGAACATCCTTTCTGAAAATTTGAAAATTGTTAAAAAAATTCGTCCAAAATCTTGATGTCTCCAATCTCTTTTTTGTACGTTTTTTCCACGTGTCTTGACATCCAATGTATCCCTGCAAAGTTTGGTGAAGATCTGAGTATGTAGTTTTTGACCTTATCTGGAACCTCCCATCTGAAAATTTGAAAATTCTTAAAAAATTCGACCAAAATCTTGATGTCTCCAATCTTTTATTTTGTACGTTTTTTCCACGTGTCTTGACACATAATGTATCCATGCAAAGTTTGGTGAAGATCTGATTATGTAGTTTTTGACCTTATATGGAACCTCCCATCCGAAAATTTGAAAATTCTTCAAAAATTCGTCGAAAATCTTGATGTCTCCAATCTCTTGCTTTGTACGTTTTTTCCACGTGTCTTGACATCCAATGTATCCCTGCAATGTTTGGTGGAGATCTGAGTATGTAGTTTTTGACCTTATCTGGAACCTCCTATCTGAAAATTTGAAAATTCTTCAAAAATTCGTCTAAAATCTTGATGTCTCCAATCTCTTGTTTTGTACGTTTTTTCCACGTGTCTCGACCTCCAATGTATCCCTGCAAAGTTAGTGAAGATCTGAGTATGTCGTTTTTGACCTTATCTGGAACATCCTTTCTGAAAATTTGAAAATTCTTAAAAAATTCGTCGAAAATCTTGATGTCTCCAATCTCTTGTTTTTTACGTTTTTTCCACGTTTCTTGACATCCAATGTATCCCTGCAAAGTTTGGTGAAGATCTGAGTATGTAGTTTTTGACCTTATATGGAACCTCCTTTCTGAAAATTTGAAAATTCTCAAAAAATTCGTCCATAATCTTGATGTCTCCAATCTCTTGTTTTGTACGTTTTTTCCACGTGTCTTGACATCCAATGTATCCCTGCAAAGTTTGGTGAAGATCTGAGCATGTAGTTTTTGACCTTATATGGAACCTCCTATCTGAAAATTTGAAAATTCTTAAAAAATTCGTCGAAAATCTTGATGTCACCAATCCTATGTTTTGTATGTTTTTTCCACGTGTCTTGACATCCAATGTATCCCTGCAATGTTTGGTTGAGATCTGAGTATGTAGTTTTTGACCTTATCTGGAACCTCCTATCTGAAAATTTGAAAATTCTTCAAAAATTCGTCCAAAATCTTGATGTCTCCAATCTCTTGTTTTGTACGTTTTTTCCACGTGTCTCGACCTCCAATGTATCCCTGCAAAGTTTGGTGAAGATCTGAGTATGTCGTTTTTGACCTTATCTGGAACATCCTTTCTGAAAATTTGAAAATTCTTAAAAAATTCGTCGAAAATCTTGATGTCTCCAATCTCTTGTTTTGTACGTTTTTTCCACGTGTCTTGACATCCAATGTATCCCTGCAAAGTTTGGTGAAGATCTGAGTATGTAGTTTTTGACCTTATATGGAACCTCCTATCTGAAAATTTGAAAATTCTTAAAAAATTCGTCCAAAATCTTGATGTCACCAATCCTATGTTTTGTATGTTTTTTCCACGTGTCTTGACATCCAATGTATCCATGCAAAGTTTGGTGAAGATCTGAGTATGTCGTTTTTGACCTTATCTGGAACCTCCCATCTGAAAATTTGAAAATTCTTAAAAAATTCGTCGAAAATCTTGATGTCTCCGATCTCTTGTTTTGTACGTTTTTTCCACGTGTCTTGACATGCAAAGTATTCCTGCAAAGTTTGGTGAAGATCTGACTATGTAGTTTTTGACCTCATCTGGAACCTCCTATCTGAAAATTTGAAAATTCTTTAAAAATTCGTCCAAAATATTGATGTCTCCAATATCTTGTTTTGTACGTTTTTTCCACGTGTCTTGACATCCAATGTATCCCTGCAATGTTTGGTGAAGATCTGAGTATGTAGTTTTTGACCTTATCTGGAACCTCCTATCTGAAAATTTGAAAATTCTTAAAAAATTCGTCCAAAATCTTGATGTCTCCAATCTCTTGTTTTGTACGTTTTTTCCACGTGTCTTGATATCCAATGTATCCCTGCAAAGTTTGGTGAAGATCTGAGTATGTCGTTTTTGACCTTATCTGGAACATCCTTTCTGAAAATTTGAAAATTGTTAAAAAATTCGTCCAAAATCTTGATGTCTCCAATCTCTTTTTTGTACGTTTTTTCCACGTGTCTTGACATCCAATGTATCCCTGCAAAGTTTGGTGAAGATCTGAGTATGTAGTTTTTGACCTTATCTGGAACCTCCCATCTGAAAATTTGAAAATTCTTAAAAAATTCGACCAAAATCTTGATGTCTCCAATCTTTTGTTTTGTACGTTTTTTCCACGTGTCTTGACACATAATGTATCCATGCAAAGTTTGGTGAAGATCTGAGTATGTAGTTTTTGACCTTATATGGAACCTCCCATCCGAAAATTTGAAAATTCTTAAAAAATTCGTCGAAAATCTTGATGTCTCCAATCTCTTGTTTTGTACGTTTTTTCCACGTGTCTTGACATGCAAAGTATCCCTGCAACGTTTGGTGAAGATCTGAGTATGTCGTTTTTGACCTTATCTGGAACCTCCTATCTGAAAATTTGAAAATTCTTCAAAAATTCGTCGAAAATCTTGATGTCTCCAATCTCTTGCTTTGTACGTTTTTTCCACGTGTCTTGACATCCAATGTATCCCTGCAATGTTTGGTGGAGATCTGAGTATGTAGTTTTTGACCTTATCTGGAACCTCCTATCTGAAAATTTGAAAATTCTTCAAAAATTCGTCCAAAATCTTGATGTCTCCAATCTCTTGTTTTGTACGTTTTTTCCACGTGTCTCGACCTCCAATGTATCCCTGCAAAGTTAGTGAAGATCTGAGTATGTCGTTTTTGACCTTATCTGGAACATCCTTTCTGAAAATTTGAAAATTCTTAAAAAATTCGTCGAAAATCTTGATGTCTCCAATCTCTTGTTTTGTACGTTTTTTCCACGTTTCTTGACATCCAATGTATCCCTGCAAAGTTTGGTGAAGATCTGAGTATGTAGTTTTTGACCTTATATGGAACCTCCTTTCTGAAAATTTGAAAATTCTCAAAAAAAATGTCCATAATCTTGATGTCTCCAATCTCTTGTTTTGTACGTTTTTTCCACGTGTCTTGACATCCAATGTATCCCTGCAAAGTTTGGTGAAGATCTGAGCATGTAGTTTTTGACCTTATATGGAACCTCCTATCTGAAAATTTGAAAATTCTTAAAAAATTCGTCGAAAATCTTGATGTCACCAATCCTATGTTTTGTATGTTTTTTTCACGTGTCTTGACATCCAATGTATCCCTGCAATGTTTGGTTGAGATCTGAGTATGTAGTTTTTGACCTTATCTGGAACCTCCTATCTGAAAATTTGAAAATTCTTCAAAAATTCGTCCAAAATCTTGATGTCTCCAATCTCTTGTTTTGTACGTTTTTTCCACGTGTCTCGACCTCCAATGTATCCCTGCAAAGTTTGGTGAAGATCTGAGTATGTCGTTTTTGACCTTATCTGGAACATCCTTTCTGAAAATTTGAAAATTCTTAAAAAATTCGTCGAAAATCTTGATGTCTCCAATCTCTTGTTTTGTACGTTTTTTCCACGTGTCTTGACATCCAATGTATCCCTGCAAAGTTTGGTGAAGATCTGAGTATGTAGTTTTTGACCTTATATGGAACCTCCTATCTGAAAATTTGAAAATTCTTAAAAAATTCGTCCAAAATCTTGATGTCACCAATCCTATGTTTTGTATGTTTTTTCCACGTGTCTTGACATCCAATGTATCCATGCAAAGTTTGGTGAAGATCTGAGTATGTCGTTTTTGACCTTATCTGGAACCTCCCATCTGAAAATTTGAAAATTCTTAAAAAATTCGTCGAAAATCTTGATGTCTCCGATCTCTTGTTTTGTACGTTTTTTCCACGTGTCTTGACATGCAAAGTATTCCTGCAAAGTTTGGTGAAGATCTGACTATGTAGTTTTTGACCTCATCTGGAACCTCCTATCTGAAAATTTGAAAATTCTTTAAAAATTCGTCCAAAATATTGATGTCTCCAATCTCTTGTTTTGTACGTTTTTTCCACGTGTCTTGACATCCAATGTATCCCTGCAATGTTTGGTGAAGATCTGAGTATGTAGTTTTTGACCTTATCTGGAACCTCCCATCTGAAAATTTGAAAATTCCTAAAAAATCCGTCCAAAATCTTGATGACCCCAATCTCTTGTTTTGTACGTTTTTTCCACGTGTCTTGACATCCAATGTATCCCTGCAAAGTTTGGTGAAGATCTGAGTATGTAGTTTTTGACCTTATCTGGAACCTCCTATCTGAAAATTTGAAAATTCTTAAAAAATTCTTCCAAAATCTTGATGTCTCCAATCTCTTGTTTTGTACGTTTTTTCCACGTGTCTTGATATCCAATGTATCCCTGCAAAGTTTGGTGAAGATCTGAGTATGTCGTTTTTGACCTTATCTGGAACATCCTTTCTGAAAATTTGAAAATTGTTAAAAAATTCGTCCAAAATCTTGATGTCTCCAATCTCTTTTTTGTACGTTTTTTCCACGTGTCTTGACATCCAATGTATCCCTGCAAAGTTTGGTGAAGATCTGAGTATGTAGTTTTTGACCTTATCTGGAACCTCCCATCTGAAAATTTGAAAATTCTTAAAAAATTCGACCAAAATCTTGATGTCTCCAATCTTTTGTTTTGTACGTTTTTTCCACGTGTCTTGACACATAATGTATCCATGCAAAGTTTGGTGAAGATCTGAGTATGTAGTTTTTGACCTTATATGGAACTTCCTATCTGAAAATTTGAAAATTCTTAAAAAATTCGTCCAAAATCTTGATGTCTCCAATCTCTTGTTTTGTACGTTTTTTCCACGTGTCTTGACATCCAATGTATCCCTGCAAAGTTTGGTGAAGATCTGAGTATGTAGTTTTTGACCTTATCTGGAACCTCCCATCTGAAAATTTGAAAATTCCTAAAAAATCCGTGCAAAATCTTGATGACCCCAATCTCTTGTTTTGTACGTTTTTTCCACGTGTCTTGACATCCAATGTATCCATGCAAAGTTTGGTGAAGATCTGAGTATGTCGTTTTTGACCTTATCTGGAACCTCCCATCTGAAAATTTGAAAATTCTTAAAAAATTCGTCGAAAATCTTGATGTCTCCAATCTCTTGTTTTGTACGTTTTTTCCACGTGTCTTGACATGCAAAGTATCCCTGCAACGTTTGGTGAGGATCTGAGTATGTAGTTTTTGACCTTATCTGGAACCTCCTATCTGAAAATTTGAAAATTCTTCAAAAATTCGTCGAAAATCTTGATGTCTCCAATCTCTTGTTTTGTACGTTTTTTCCACGTGTCTTGACATCCAATGTATCCCTGCAATGTTTGGTGGAGATCTGAGTATGTAGTTTTTGACCTTATCTGGGACCTCCTATCAGAAAATTTGAAAATTCTTCAAAAATTCGTCCAAAATCTTGATGTCTCCAATCTCTTGTTTTGTACGTTTTTTCCACGTGTCTCGACCTCCAATGTATCCCTGCAAAGTTTGGTGAAGATCTGAGTATGTCGTTTTTGACCTTATCTGGAACATCCTTTCTGAAAATTTGAAAATTCTTAAAAAATTCGTCGAAAATCTTGATGTCTCCAATCTCTTGTTTTGTACGTTTTTTCCACGTGTCTTGACATCCAATGTATCCTTGCAAAGTTTGGTGAAGATCTGAGTATGTAGTTTTTGACCTTATATGGAACCTCCCATCTGAAAATTTGAAAATTCCTAAAAAATCCGTCCAAAATCTTGATGACCCCAATCTCTTGTTTTGTACTTTTTTTCCACGTGTCTTGACATCCAATGTATCCCTGCAAAGTTTGGTGAAGATCTGAGTATGTAGTTTTTGATCTTATCTGGAACCTCCTATCTGAAAATTTGAAAATTCTTAAAAAATTCGTCCAAAATCTTGATGTCTCCAATCTCTTGTTTTGTACGTTTTTTCCACGTGTCTTGATATCCAATGTATCCCTGCAAAGTTTGGTGAAGATCTGAGTATGTTGTTTTTGACCTTATCTGGAACATCCTTTCTGAAAATTTGAAAATTGTTAAAAAATTCGTCCAAAATCTTGATGTCTCCTATCTCTTGTTTTGTACGTTTTTTCCACGTGTCTTGACATCCAATGTATCCCTGCAAAGTTTGGTGAAGATCTGAGTATGTAGTTTTTGACTTTATCTGGAACCTCCCATCTGAAAATTTGAAAATTCTTAAAAAATTCGACCAATATCTTGATGTCTCCAATCTCTTGTTTTGTACGTTTTTTCCACGTGTCTTGACATCCAATGTATCCCTGCAAAGTTTGGTGAAGATCTGAGTATGTAGTTTTTGACCTTATATGGAACCTCCTATCTGAAAATTTAAAAATTCTTAAAAAATTCGTCCAAAATCTTGATGTCTCCAATCTCTTGTTTTGTACGTTTTTTCCACGTGTCTTGACATCCAATGTATCCCTGCAAAGTTTGGTGAAGATCTGAGTATGTAGTTTTTGACCTTATCTGGAACCTCCCATCTGAAAATTTGAAAATTCTTAAAAAATTCGACCAAAATCTTGATGTCTCCAATCTTTTGTTTTGTACGTTTTTTCCACGTGTCTTGACACATAATGTATCCATGCAAAGTTTGGTGAAGATCTGAGTATGTAGTTTTTGACCTTATATGGAACCTCCTATCTGAAAATTTGAAAATTCTTAAAAAATTCGTCCAAAATCTTGATGTCTCCAATCTCTTGTTTTGTACGTTTTTTCCACGTGTCTTGACATCCAATGTATCCCTGCAAAGTTTGGTGAAGATCTGAGTATGTAGTTTTTGACCTTATCTGGAACCTCCCATCTGAAAATTTGAAAATTCCTAAAAAATCCGTGCAAAATCTTGATGACCCCAATCTCTTGTTTTGTACGTTTTTTCCACGTGTCTTGACATCCAATGTATTCCTGCAATGTTTGGTGAAGATCTGAGTATGTAGTTTTTGACCTTATATGGAACCTCATATCTGAAAATTTGAAAATTCTTAAAAAATTCGACCAAAATCTTGATGTTCCGAATCCTATGTTTTGTATGTTTTTTCCACGTGTCTTGACATCCAATGTATCCATGCAAAGTTTGGTGAAGATCTGAGTATGTAGTTTTTGACCTTATATTGAACCTCCCATCTGAAAATTTGAAAATTCTTAAAAAATTCGTCCAAAATCTTGATGACCCCAATCTCTTGTTTTGTACGTTTTTTCCACGTGTCTTGACATCCAAAGTATCCCTGCAAAGTTTGGTGAAGATCTGAGTATGTAGTTTTTGACCTTATATGGAACCTCCTTTCTGAAAATTTGAGAATTCTTAAAAAATTCGTCCAAAATCTTGATGTCTCCAATCTCTTGTTTTGTACGTTTTTTCCACGTGTCTTGACATCCAATGTATCCATGCAAAGTTTGGTGAAGATCTGAGTATGTCGTTTTTGACCTTATCTGGAACCTCCCATCTGAAAATTTGAAAATTCTTAAAAAATTCGTCGAAAATCTTGATGTCTCCAATCTTTTGTTTTGTACGTTTTTTCCACGTGTCTTGACATGCAAAGTATCCCTGCAACGTTTGGTGAAGATCTGAGTATGTAGTTTTTGACCTTATCTGGAACCTCCTATCTGAAAATTTGAAAATTCTTAAAAAATTCGTCCAAAATCTTGATGTCTCCAATCTCTTGTTTTGTACGTTTTTTCCACGTGTCTTGACATCCAATGTATCCCTGCAAAGTTTGGTGAAGATCTGAGTATGTAGTTTTTGACCTTATATGGAACCTCCTATCTGAAAATTTGAAAATTCTTAAAAAATTCGTCCAAAATCTTGATGTCACCAATCCTATGTTTTGTATGTTTTTTCCACGTGTCTTGACATCCAATGTATCCATGCAAAGTTTGGTGAAGATCTGAGTATGTCGTTTTTGACCTTATCTGGAACCTCCCATCTGAAAATTTGAAAATTCTTAAAAAATTCGTCGAAAATCTTGATGTCTCCGATCTCTTGTTTTGTACGTTTTTTCCACGTGTCTTGACATGCAAAGTATTCCTGCAAAGTTTGGTGAAGATCTGAGTATGTAGTTTTTGACCTCATCTGGAACCTCCTATCTGAAAATTTGAAAATTCTTAAAAAATTCGTCCAAAATTTTGATGTCTCCAATCTCTTGTTTTGTACGTTTTTTCCACGTGTCTTGACATCCAATGTATCCCTGCAATGTTTGGTGAAGATCTGAGTATGTAGTTTTTGACCTTATCTGGAACCTCCCATCTGAAAATTTGAAAATTCCTAAAAAATCCGTCCAAAATCTTGATGACCCCAATCTCTTGTTTTGTACGTTTTTTCCACGTGTCTTGACATCCAATGTATCCCTGCAAAGTTTGGTGAAGATCTGAGTATGTCGTTTTTGACCTTATCTGGAACCTCCTACCTGAAAATTTGAAAATTCTTAAAAAATTCGTCCAAAATCTTGATGTCTCCAATCTCTTGTTTTGTACGTTTTTTCCACGTGTCTTGATATCCAATGTATCCCTGCAAAGTTTGGTGAAGATCTGAGTATGTCGTTTTTGACCTTATCTGGAACATCCTTTCTGAAAATTTGAAAATTGTTAAAAAATTCGTCCAAAATCTTGATGTCTCCAATCTCTTTTTTGTACGTTTTTTCCACGTGTCTTGACATCCAATGTATCCCTGCAAAGTTTGGTGAAGATCTGAGTATGTAGTTTTTGACCTTATCTGGAACCTCCCATCTGAAAATTTGAAAATTCTTAAAAAATTCGACCAAAATCTTGATGTCTCCAATCTTTTGTTTTGTACGTTTTTTCCACGTGTCTTGACACATAATGTATCCATGCAAAGTTTGGTGAAGATCTGAGTATGTAGTTTTTGACCTTATATGGAACCTCCTATCTGAAAATTTGAAAATTCTTAAAAAATTCTTCCAAAATCTTGATGTCTCCAATCTCTTGTTTTGTACGTTTTTTCCACGTGTCTTGACATCCAATGTATCCCTGCAAAGTTTGGTGAAGATCTGAGTATGTAGTTTTTGACCTTATCTGGAACCTCCCATCTGAAAATTTGAAAATTCCTAAAAAATCCGTGCAAAATCTTGATGACCCCAATCTCTTGTTTTGTACGTTTTTTCCACGTGTCTTGACATCCAATGTATCCATGCAAAGTTTGGTGAAGATCTGAGTATGTCGTTTTTGACCTTATCTGGAACCTCCCAACTGAAAATTTGAAAATTCTTAAAAAATTCGTCGAAAATCTTGATGTCTCCAATCTCTTGTTTTGTACGTTTTTTCCACGTGTCTTGACATGCAAAGTATCCCTGCAACGTTTGGTGAAGATCTGAGTATGTAGTTTTTGACCTTATCTGGAACCTCCTATCTGAAAATTTGAAAATTCTTCAAAAATTCGTCGAAAATCTTGATGTCTCCAATCTCTTGTTTTGTACGTTTTTTCCACGTGTCTTGACATCCAATGTATCCCTGCAATGTTTGGTGGAGATCTGAGTATGTAGTTTTTGACCTTATCTGGGACCTCCTATCAGAAAATTTGAAAATTCTTCAAAAATTCGTCCAAAATCTTGATGTCTCCAATCCCTTGTTTTGTACGTTTTTTCCACGTGTCTCGACCTCCAATGTATCCCTGCAAAGTTTGGTGAAGATCTGAGTATGTCGTTTTTGACCTTATCTGGAACATCCTTTCTGAAAATTTGAAAATTCTTAAAAAATTCGTCGAAAATCTTGATGTCTCCAATCTCTTGTTTTGTACGTTTTTTCCACGTGTCTTGACATCCAATGTATCCCTGCAAAGTTTGGTGAAGATCTGAGTATGTAGTTTTTGACCTTATATGGAACCTCCTTTCTGAAAATTTGAAAATTCTCAAAAAATTCGTCCATAATCTTGATGTCTCCAATCTCTTGTTTTGTACGTTTTTTCCACGTGTCTTGACATCCAATGTATCCCTGGAAAGTTTGGTGAAGATCTGAGTATGTAGTTTTTGACCTTATATGGAACCTCCTATCTGAAAATTTGAAAATTCTTAAAAAATTCGTCCAAAATCTTGATGTCACCAATCTCTTGTTTTGTACGTTTTTTCCACGTGTCTTGACATCCAATGTATCCCTGCAAAGTTTGGTGAAGATCTGAGTATGTAGTTTGTGACCTTATCTGGAACCTCCTATCTGAAAATTTGAAAATTCTTAAAAAATTCGTCCAAAATCTTGATGTCTCCAATCTCTTGTTTTGTACGTTTTTTCCACGTGTCTTGATATCCAATGTATCCCTGCAAAGTTTGGTGAAGATCTGAGTATGTCGTTTTTGACCTTATCTGGAACATCCTTTCTGAAAATTTGAAAATTGTTAAAAAATTCGTCCAAAATCTTGATGTCTCCAATCTCTTTTTTGTACGTTTTTTCCACGTGTCTTGACATCCAATGTATCCCTGCAAAGTTTGGTGAAGATCTGAGTATGTAGTTTTTGACCTTATCTGGAACCTCCCATCTGAAAATTTGAAAATTCTTAAAAAATTCGACCAAAATCTTGATGTCTCCAATCTTTTGTTTTGTACGTTTTTTCCACGTGTCTTGACACATAATGTATCATGCAAAGTTTGGTGAAGATCTGAGTATGTAGTTTTTGACCTTATATGGAACCTCCTATCTGAAAATTTGAAAATTCTTAAAAAATTCGTCCAAGATCTTGATGTCTCCAATCTCTTTTTTGTACGTTTTTTCCACGTGTCTTGACATCCAATGTATCCCTGCAAAGTTTGGTGAAGATCTGAGTATGTAGTTTTTGACCTTATCTGGAACCTCCCATCTGAAAATTTGAAAATTCCTAAAAAATCCGTGCAAAATCTTGATGACCCCAATCTCTTGTTTTGTACGTTTTTTCCACGTGTCTTGACATCCAATGTATTCCTGCATTGTTTGGTGAAGATCTGAGTATGTAGTTTTTGACCTTATGTGGAACCTCCTATCTGAAAATTTGAAAATTCTTAAAAAATTCGACCAAAATCTTGATGTTCCGAATCCTATGTTTTGTATGTTTTTTCCACGTGTCTTGACATCCAATGTATCCATGCAAAGTTTGGTGAAGATCTGAGTATGTAGTTTTTGACCTTATATTGAACCTCCCATCTGAAAATTTGAAAATTCTTAAAAAATTCGTCCAAAATCTTGATGACCCCAATCTCTTGTTTTGTACGTTTTTTCCACGTGTCTTGACATCCAAAGTATCCCTGCAAAGTTTGGTGAAGATCTGAGTATGTAGTTTTTGACCTTATATGGAACCTCCTTTCTGAAAATTTGAGAATTCTTAAAAAATTCGTCGAAAATCTTGATGTCTCCAATCTCTTGTTTTGTACGTTTTTTCCACGTGTCTTGACATCCAATGTATCCATGCAAAGTTTGGTGAAGATCTGAGTATGTCGTTTTTGACCTTATCTGGAACCTCCCATCTGAAAATTTGAAAATTCTTAAAAAATTCGTCGAAAATCTTGATGTCTCCAATCTTTTGTTTTGTACGTTTTTTCCACGTGTCTTGACATGCAAAGTATCCCTGCAACGTTTGGTGAAGATCTGAGTATGTAGTTTTTGACCTTATCTGGAACCTCCTATCTGAAAATTTGAAAATTCTTCAAAAATTCGTCGAAAATCTTGATGTCTCCAATCTCTTGTTTTGTACGTTTTTTCCACGTGTCTTGACATCCAATGTATTCCTGCAATGTTTGGTGGAGATCTGAGTATGTAGTTTTTGACCTTATATGGAACCTCCTATCTGAAAATTTGAAAATTCTTAAAAAATTCGTCCAAAATCTTGATGTCTCCAATCTCTTGTTTTGTACGTTTTTTCCACGTGTCTCGACCTCCAATGGATCCTTGCAAAGTTTGGTGAAGATCTGAGTATGTCGTTTTTGACCTTATCTGGAACCTCCCATCTGAAAATTTGAAAATTCTTAAAAAATTCGTCGAAAATCTTGATGTCTCCGATCTCTTGTTTTGTACGTTTTTTCCACGTGTCTTGACATGCAAAGTATTCCTGCAAAGTTTGGTGAAGATCTGAGTATGTAGTTTTTGACCTCATCTGGAACCTCCTATCTGAAAATTTGAAAATTCTTAAAAAATTCGTCCAAAATCTTGATGTCTCCAATCTCTTGTTTTGTACGTTTTTTCCACGTGTCTTGACATCCAATGTATCCCTGCAATGTTTGGTGAAGATCTGAGTATGTAGTTTTTGACCTTATCTGGAACCTCCCATCTGAAAATTTGAAAATTCCTAAAAAATCCGTCCAAAATCTTGATGACCCCAATCTCTTGTTTTGTACGTTTTTTCCACGTGTCTTGACATCCAATGTATCCCTGCAAAGTTTGGTGAAGATCTGAGTATGTAGTTTTTGATCTTATCTGGAACCTCCTATCTGAAAATTTGAAAATTCTTAAAAAATTCGTCCAAAATCTTGATGTCTCCAATCTCTTGTTTTGTACGTTTTTTCCACGTGTCTTGATATCCAATGTATCCCTGCAAAGTTTGGTGAAGATCTGAGTATGTCGTTTTTGATCTTATCTGGAGCATCCTTTCTGAAAATTTGAAAATTGTTAAAAAATTCGTCCAAAATCTTGATGTCTCCTATCTCTTGTTTTGTACGTTTTTTCCACGTGTCTTGACATCCAATGTATCCCTGCAAAGTTTGGTGAAGATCTGAGTATGTAGTTTTTGACCTTATCTGGAACCTCCCATCTGAAAATTTGAAAATTCTTAAAAAATTCGACCAATATCTTGATGTCTCCAATCTCTTGTTTTGTACGTTTTTTCCACGTGTCTTGACACATAATGTATCCATGCAAAGTTTGGTGAAGATCTGAGTATGTAGTTTTTGACCTTATATGGAACCTCCTATCTGAAAATTTAAAAATTCTTAAAAAATTCGTCCAAAATCTTGATGTCTCCAATCTCTTGTTTTGTACGTTTTTTCCACGTGTCTTGACATCCAATGTATCCCTGCAAAGTTTGGTGAAGATCTGAGTATGTAGTTTTTGACCTTATCTGGAACCTCCCATCTGAAAATTTGAAAATTCCTAAAAAATCCGTCCAAAATCTTGATGACCCCAATCTCTTGTTTTGTACGTTTTTTCCACGTGTCTTGACATTCAATGTATCCCTGCAAAGTTTGGTGAAGATCTGAGTATGTAGTTTTTGACCTTATATGGAACCTCCTTTCTGAAAATTTGAAAATTCTTAAAAAATTCGTCCAAAATCTTGATGACCCCAATCTCTTGTTTTGTACGTTTTTTCCACGTGTCTTGACATCCAATGTATCCATGCAAAGTTTGGTGAAGATCTGAGTATGTCGTTTTTGACCTTATCTGGAACCTCCCATCTGAAAATTTGAAAATTCTTAAAAAATTCGTCGAAAATCTTGATGTCTCCAATCTCTTGTTTTGTACGTTTTTTCCACGTGTCTTGACATGCAAAGTATCCCTGCAACGTTTGGTGAAGATCTGAGTATGTAGTTTTTGACCTTATCTGGAACCTCCTATCTGAAAATTTGAAAATTCTTCAAAAATTCGTCGAAAATCTTGATGTCTCCAATCTCTTGTTTTGTACGTTTTTTCCACGTGTCTTGACATCCAATGTATCCCTGCAATGTTTGGTTGAGATCTGAGTATGTAGTTTTTGACCTTATCTGGAACCTCCTATCTGAAAATTTGAAAATTCTTCAAAAATTCGTCCAAAATCTTGATGTCTCCAATCTCTTGTTTTGTACGTTTTTTCCACGTGTCTCGACCTCCAATGTATCCCTGCAAAGTTTGGTGAAGATCTGAGTATGTCGTTTTTGACCTTATCTGGAACATCCTTTCTGAAAATTTGAAAATTCTTAAAAAATTCGTCGAAAATCTTGATGTCTCCAATCTCTTGTTTTGTACGTTTTTTCCACGTGTCTTGACATCCAATGTATCCCTGCAAAGTTTGGTGAAGATCTGAGTATGTAGTTTTTGACCTTATATGGAACCTCCTATCTGAAAATTTGAAAATTCTTAAAAAATTCGTCCAAAATCTTGATGTCTCCAAACTCTTGTTTTGTACGTTTTTTCCACGTGTCTCGACCTCCAATGGATCCTTGCAAAGTTTGGTGAAGATCTGAGTATGTCGTTTTTGACCTTATCTGGAACCTCCCATCTGAAAATTTGAAAATTCTTAAAAAATTCGTCGAAAATCTTGATGTCTCCGGTCTCTTGTTTTGTACGTTTTTTCCACGTGTCTTGACATGCAAAGTATTCCTGCAAAGTTTGGTGAAGATCTGAGTATGTAGTTTTTGACCTCATCTGGAACCTCCTATCTGAAAATTTGAAAATTCTTAAAAAATTCGTCCAAAATCTTGATGTCTCCAATCTCTTGTTTTGTACGTTTTTTCCACGTGTCTTGACATCCAATGTATCCCTGCAATGTTTGGTGAAGATCTGAGTATGTAGTTTTTGACCTTATCTGGAACCTCCCATCTGAAAATTTGAAAATTCCTAAAAAATCCGTCCAAAATCTTGATGACCCCAATCTCTTGTTTTGTACGTTTTTTCCACGTGTCTTGACATCCAATGTATCCCTGCAAAGTTTGGTGAAGATCTGAGTATGTAGTTTTTGATCTTATCTGGAACCTCCTATCTGAAAATTTGAAAATTCTTAAAAAATTCGTCCAAAATCTTGATGTCTCCAATCTCTTGTTTTGTACGTTTTTTCCACGTGTCTTGATATCCAATGTATCCCTGCAAAGTTTGGTGAAGATCTGAGTATGTCGTTTTTGATCTTATCTGGAACATCCTTTCTGAAAATTTGAAAATTGTTAAAAAATTCGTCCAAAATCTTGATGTCTCCTATCTCTTGTTTTGTACGTTTTTTCCACGTGTCTTGACATCCAATGTATCCTTGCAAAGTTTGGTGAAGATCTGAGTATGTAGTTTTTGACCTTATCTGGAACCTCCCATCTGAAAATTTGAAAATTCTTAAAAAATTCGACCAATATCTTGATGTCTCCAATCTCTTGTTTTGTACGTTTTTCCACATGTCTTGACACATAATGTATCCATGCAAAGTTTGGTGAAGATCTGAGTATGTAGTTTTTGACCTTATATGGAACCTCCTATCTGAAAATTTAAAAATTCTTAAAAAATTCGTCCAAAAACTTGATGTCTCCAATCTCTTGTTTTGTACGTTTTTTCCACGTGTCTTGACATCCAATGTATCCCTGCAAAGTTTGGTGAAGATCTGAGTATGTAGTTTTTGACCTTATCTGGAACCTCCCATCTGAAAATTTGAAAATTCCTAAAAAATCCGTCCAAAATCTTGATGACCCCAATCTCTTGTTTTGTACGTTTTTTCCACGTGTCTTGACATTCAATGTATCCCTGCAAAGTTTGGTGAAGATCTGAGTATGTAGTTTTTGACCTTATATGGAACCTCCTTTCTGAAAATTTGAAAATTCTTAAAAAATTCGTCCAAAATCTTGATGACCCCAATCTCTTGTTTTGTACGTTTTTTCCACGTGTCTTGACATCCAATGTATCCCTGCAAAGTTTGGTGAAGATCTGAGTTTGTAGTTTTTGACCTTATATGGAACCTCCTTTCTGAAAATTTGAGAATTCTTAAAAAATTCGTCCAAAATCTTGATGTCTCCAATCTCTTGTTTTGTACGTTTTTTCCACGTGTCTTGACATCCAATGTATCCATGCAAAGTTTGGTGAAGATCTGAGTATGTCGTTTTTGACCTTATCTGGAACCTCCCATCTGAAAATTTGAAAATTCTTAAAAAATTCGTCGAAAATCTTGATGTCTCCAATCTCTTGTTTTGTACGTTTTTTCCACGTGTCTTGACATGCAAAGTATCCCTGCAACGTTTGGTGAAGATCTGAGTATGTAGTTTTTGACCTTATCTGAACCTCCTATCTGAAAATTTGAAAATTCTTCAAAAATTCGTCGAAAATCTTGATGTCTCCAATCTCTTGTTTTGTACGTTTTTTCCACGTGTCTTGACATCCAATGTATCCCTGCAATGTTTGGTTGAGATCTGAGTATGTAGTTTTTGACCTTATCTGGAACCTCCTATCTGAAAATTTGAAAATTCTTCAAAAATTCGTCCAAAATCTTGATGTCTCCAATCTCTTGTTTTGTACGTTTTTTCCACGTGTCTCGACCTCCAATGTATCCCTGCAAAGTTTGGTGAAGATCTGAGTATGTCGTTTTTGACCTTATCTGAACCTCCTATCTGAAAATTTGAAAATTCTTAAAAAATTCGTCCAAAATCTTGATGTCACCAATCCTATGTTTTGTATGTTTTTTCCACGTGTCTTGACATCCAATGTATCCATGCAAAGTTTGGTGAAGATCTGAGTATGTCGTTTTTGACCTTATCTGGAACCTCCCATCTGAAAATTTGAAAATTCTTAAAAAATTCGTCGAAAATCTTGATGTCTCCGATCTCTTGTTTTGTACGTTTTTTCCACGTGTCTTGACATGCAAAGTATTCCTGCAAAGTTTGGTGAAGATCTGACTATGTAGTTTTTGACCTCATCTGGAACCTCCTATCTGAAAATTTGAAAATTCTTTAAAAATTCGTCCAAAATATTGATGTCTCCAATCTCTTGTTTTGTACGTTTTTTCCACGTGTCTTGACATCCAATGTATCCCTGCAATGTTTGGTGAAGATCTGAGTATGTAGTTTTTGACCTTATCTGGAACCTCCCATCTGAAAATTTGAAAATTCCTAAAAAATCCGTCCAAAATCTTGATGACCCCAATCTCTTGTTTTGTACGTTTTTTTAACGTGTCTTGACATCCAATGTATCCCTGCAAAGTTTGGTGAAGATCTGAGTATGTAGTTTTTGACCTTATCTGGAACCTCCTATCTGAAAATTTGAAAATTCTTAAAAAATTCGTCCAAAATCTTGATGTCTCCAATCTCTTGTTTTGTACGTTTTTTCCACGTGTCTTGATATCCAATGTATCCCTGCAAAGTTTGGTGAAGATCTGAGTATGTCGTTTTTGACCTTATCTGGAACATCCTTTCTGAAAATTTGAAAATTGTTAAAAAATTCGTCCAAAATCTTGATGTCTCCAATCTCTTTTTTGTACGTTTTTTCCACGTGTCTTGACATCCAATGTATCCCTGCAAAGTTTGGTGAAGATCTGAGTATGTAGTTTGTGACCTTATCTGGAACCTCCTATCTGAAAATTTGAAAATTCTTAAAAAATTCGTCCAAAATCTTGATGTCTCCAATCTCTTGTTTTGTACGTTTTTTCCACGTGTCTTGATATCCAATGTATCCCTGCAAAGTTTGGTGAAGATCTGAGTATGTCGTTTTTGACCTTATCTGGAACATCCTTTCTGAAAATTTGAAAATTGTTAAAAAATTCGTCCAAAATCTTGATGTCTCCAATCTCTTTTTTGTACGTTTTTTCCACGTGTCTTGACATCCAATGTATCCCTGCAAAGTTTGGTGAAGATCTGAGTATGTAGTTTTTGACCTTATCTGGAACCTCCCATCTGAAAATTTGAAAATTCTTAAAAAATTCGACCAAAATCTTGATGTCTCCAATCTTTTGTTTTGTACGTTTTTTCCACGTGTCTTGACACATAATGTATCATGCAAAGTTTGGTGAAGATCTGAGTATGTAGTTTTTGACCTTATATGGAACCTCCTATCTGAAAATTTGAAAATTCTTAAAAAATTCGTCCAAAATCTTGATGTCTCCAATCTCTTTTTTGTACGTTTTTTCCACGTGTCTTGACATCCAATGTATCCCTGCAAAGTTTGGTGAAGATCTGAGTATGTAGTTTTTGACCTTATCTGGAACCTCCCATCTGAAAATTTGAAAATTCCTAAAAAATCCGTGCAAAATCTTGATGACCCCAATCTCTTGTTTTGTACGTTTTTTCCACGTGTCTTGACATCGAATGTATTCCTGCAATGTTTGGTGAAGATCTGAGTATGTAGTTTTTGACCTTATGTGGAACCTCCTATCTGAAAATTTGAAAATTCTTAAAAAATTCGACCAAAATCTTGATGTTCCGAATCCTATGTTTTGTATGTTTTTTCCACGTGTCTTGACATCCAATGTATCCATGCAAAGTTTGGTGAAGATCTGAGTATGTAGTTTTTGACCTTATATTGAACCTCCCATCTGAAAATTTGAAAATTCTTAAAAAATTCGTCCAAAATCTTGATGACCCCAATCTCTTGTTTTGTACGTTTTTTCCACGTGTCTTGACATCCAAAGTATCCCTGCAAAGTTTGGTGAAGATCTGAGTATGTAGTTTTTGACCTTATATGGAACCTCCTTTCTGAAAATTTGAGAATTCTTAAAAAATTCGTCGAAAATCTTGATGTCTCCAATCTCTTGTTTTGTACGTTTTTTCCACGTGTCTTGACATCCAATGTATCCATGCAAAGTTTGGTGAAGATCTGAGTATGTCGTTTTTGACCTTATCTGGAACCTCCCATCTGAAAATTTGAAAATTCTTAAAAAATTCGTCGAAAATCTTGATGTCTCCAATCTTTTGTTTTGTACGTTTTTTCCACGTGTCTTGACATGCAAAGTATCCCTGCAACGTTTGGTGAAGATCTGAGTATGTAGTTTTTGACCTTATCTGGAACCTCCTATCTGAAAATTTGAAAATTCTTCAAAAATTCGTCGAAAATCTTGATGTCTCCAATCTCTTGTTTTGTACGTTTTTTCCACGTGTCTTGACATCCAATGTATTCCTGCAATGTTTGGTGGAGATCTGAGTATGTAGTTTTAGACCTTATCTGGAACCTCCTATCTGAAAATTTGAAAATTCTTTAAAAATTCGTCCAAAATCTTGATGTCTCCAATCTCTTGTTTTGTACGTTTTTTCCACGTGTCTCGACCTCCAATGGATCCCTGCAAAGTTTGGTGAAGATCTGAGTATGTCGTTTTTGACCTTATCTGGAACATCCTTTCTGAAAATTTGAAAATTCTTAAAAAATTCGTCGAAAATCTTGATGTCTCCAATCTCTTGTTTTGTACGTTTTTTCCACGTGTCTTGACATCCAATGTATCCCTGCAAAGTTTGGTGAAGATCTGAGTATGTAGTTTTTGACCTTATATGGAACCTCCTATCTGAAAATTTGAAAATTCTTAAAAAATTCGTCCAAAATCTTGATGTCTCCAATCTCTTGTTTTGTACGTTTTTTCCACGTGTCTCGACCTCCAATGGATCCTTGCAAAGTTTGGTGAAGATCTGAGTATGTCGTTTTTGACCTTATCTGGAACCTCCCATCTGAAAATTTGAAAATTCTTAAAAAATTCGTCGAAAATCTTGATGTCTCCGATCTCTTGTTTTGTACGTTTTTTCCACGTGTCTTGACATGCAAAGTATTCCTGCAAAGTTTGGTGAAGATCTGAGTATGTAGTTTTTGACCTCATCTGGAACCTCCTATCTGAAAATTTGAAAATTCTTAAAAAATTCGTCCAAAATCTTGATGTCTCCAATCTCTTGTTTTGTACGTTTTTTCCACGTGTCTTGACATCCAATGTATCCCTGCAATGTTTGGTGAAGATCTGAGTATGTAGTTTTTGACCTTATCTGGAACCTCCCATCTGAAAATTTGAAAATTCCTAAAAAATCCGTCCAAAATCTTGATGACCCCAATCTCTTGTTTTGTACGTTTTTTCCACGTGTCTTGACATCCAATGTATCCCTGCAAAGTTTGGTGAAGATCTGAGTATGTAGTTTTTGATCTTATCTGGAACCTCCTATCTGAAAATTTGAAAATTCTTAAAAAATTCGTCCAAAATCTTGATGTCTCCAATCTCTTGTTTTGTACGTTTTTTCCACGTGTCTTGATATCCAATGTATCCCTGCAAAGTTTGGTGAAGATCTGAGTATGTCGTTTTTGACCTTATCTGGAGCATCCTTTCTGAAAATTTGAAAATTGTTAAAAAATTCGTCCAAAATCTTGATGTCTCCTATCTCTTGTTTTGTACGTTTTTTCCACGTGTCTTGACATCCAATGTATCCCTGCAAAGTTTGGTGAAGATCTGAGTATGTAGTTTTTGACCTTATCTGGAACCTCCCATCTGAAAATTTGAAAATTCTTAAAAAATTCGACCAATATCTTGATGTCTCCAATCTCTTCTTTTGTACGTTTTTTCCACGTGTCTTGACACATAATGTATCCATGCAAAGTTTGGTGAAGATCTGAGTATGTAGTTTTTGACCTTATATGGAACCTCCTATCTGAAAATTTAAAAATTCTTAAAAAATTCGTCCAAAATCTTGATGTCTCCAATCTCTTGTTTTGTACGTTTTTTCCACGTGTCTTGACATCCAATGTATCCCTGCAAAGTTTGGTGAAGATCTGAGTATGTAGTTTTTGACCTTATCTGGAACCTCCCATCTGAAAATTTGAAAATTCCTAAAAAATCCGTCCAAAATCTTGATGACCCCAATCTCTTGTTTTGTACGTTTTTTCCACGTGTCTTGACATTCAATGTATCCCTGCAAAGTTTGGTGAAGATCTGAGTATGTAGTTTTTGACCTTATATGGAACCTCCTTTCTGAAAATTTGAAAATTCTTAAAAAATTCGTCCAAAATCTTGATGACCCCAATCTCTTGTTTTGTACGTTTTTTCCACGTGTCTTGACATCCAATGTATCCCTGCAAAGTTTGGTGAAGATCTGAGTTTGTAGTTTTTGACCTTATATGGAACCTCCTTTCTGAAAATTTGAGAATTCTGAAAAAATTCGTCCAAAATCTTGATGTCTCCAATCTCTTGTTTTGTACGTTTTTTCCACGTGTCTTGACATCCAATATATCCATGCAAAGTTTGGTGAAGATCTGAGTATGTCGTTTTTGACCTTATCTGGAACCTCCCATCTGAAAATTTGAAAATTCTTAAAAAATTCGTCGAAAATCTTGATGTCTCCAATCTCTTGTTTTGTACGTTTTTTCCACGTGTCTTGACATGCAAAGTATCCCTGCAACGTTTGGTGAAGATCTGAGTATGTAGTTTTTGACCTTATCTGGAACCTCCTATCTGAAAATTTGAAAATTCTTCAAAAATTCGTCGAAAATCTTGATGTCTCCAATCTCTTGTTTTGTACGTTTTTTCCACGTGTCTTGACATCCAATGTATCCCTGCAATGTTTGGTTGAGATCTGAGTATGTAGTTTTTGACCTTATCTGGAACCTCCTATCTGAAAATTTGAAAATTCTTCAAAAATTCGTCCAAAATCTTGATGTCTCCAATCTCTTGTTTTGTACGTTTTTTCCACGTGTCTCGACCTCCAATGTATCCCTGCAAAGTTTGGTGAAGATCTGAGTATGTCGTTTTTGACCTTATCTGGAACATCCTTTCTGAAAATTTGAAAATTCTTAAAAAATTCGTCGAAAATCTTGATGTCTCCAATCTCTTGTTTTGTACGTTTTTTCCACGTGTCTTGACATCCAATGTATCCCTGCAAAGTTTGGTGAAGATCTGAGTATGTAGTTTTTGACCTTATATGGAACCTCCTATCTGAAAATTTGAAAATTCTTAAAAAATTCGTCCAAAATCTTGATGTCTCCAATCTCTTGTTTTGTACGTTTTTTCCACGTGTCTCGACCTCCAATGGATCCTTGCAAAGTTTGGTGAAGATCTGAGTATGTCGTTTTTGACCTTATCTGGAACCTCCCATCTGAAAATTTGAAAATTCTTAAAAAATTCGTCGAAAATCTTGATGTCTCCGGTCTCTTGTTTTGTACGTTTTTTCCACGTGTCTTGACATGCAAAGTATTCCTGCAAAGTTTGGTGAAGATCTGAGTATGTAGTTTTTGACCTCATCTGGAACCTCCTATCTGAAAATTTGAAAATTCTTAAAAAATTCGTCCAAAATCTTGATGTCTCCAATCTCTTGTTTTGTACGTTTTTTCCACGTGTCTTGACATCCAATGTATCCCTGCAATGTTTGGTGAAGATCTGAGTATGTAGTTTTTGACCTTATCTGGAACCTCCCATCTGAAAATTTGAAAATTCCTAAAAAATCCGTCCAAAATCTTGATGACCCCAATCTCTTGTTTTGTACGTTTTTTCCACGTGTCTTGACATCCAATGTATCCCTGCAAAGTTTGGTGAAGATCTGAGTATGTAGTTTTTGATCTTATCTGGAACCTCCTATCTGAAAATTTGAAAATTCTTAAAAAATTCGTCCAAAATCTTGATGTCTCCAATCTCTTGTTTTGTACGTTTTTTCCACGTGTCTTGATATCCAATGTATCCCTGCAAAGTTTGGTGAAGATCTGAGTATGTCGTTTTTGATCTTATCTGGAACATCCTTTCTGAAAATTTGAAAATTGTTAAAAAATTCGTCCAAAATCTTGATGTCTCCTATCTCTTGTTTTGTACGTTTTTTCCACGTGTCTTGACATCCAATGTATCCTTGCAAAGTTTGGTGAAGATCTGAGTATGTAGTTTTTGACCTTATCTGGAACCTCCCATCTGAAAATTTGAAAATTCTTAAAAAATTCGACCAATATCTTGATGTCTCCAATCTCTTGTTTTGTACGTTTTTTCCACATGTCTTGACACATAATGTATCCATGCAAAGTTTGGTGAAGATCTGAGTATGTAGTTTTTGACCTTATATGGAACCTCCTATCTGAAAATTTAAAAATTCTTAAAAAATTCGTCCAAAAACTTGATGTCTCCAATCTCTTGTTTTGTACGTTTTTTCCACGTGTCTTGACATCCAATGTATCCCTGCAAAGTTTGGTGAAGATCTGAGTATGTAGTTTTTGACCTTATCTGGAACCTCCCATCTGAAAATTTGAAAATTCCTAAAAAATCCGTCCAAAATCTTGATGACCCCAATCTCTTGTTTTGTACGTTTTTTCCACGTGTCTTGACATTCAATGTATCCCTGCAAAGTTTGGTGAAGATCTGAGTATGTAGTTTTTGACCTTATATGGAACCTCCTTTCTGAAAATTTGAAAATTCTTAAAAAATTCGTCCAAAATCTTGATGACCCCAATCTCTTGTTTTGTACGTTTTTTCCACGTGTCTTGACATCCAATGTATCCCTGCAAAGTTTGGTGAAGATCTGAGTTTGTAGTTTTTGACCTTATATGGAACCTCCTTTCTGAAAATTTGAGAATTCTTAAAAAATTCGTCCAAAATCTTGATGTCTCCAATCTCTTGTTTTGTACGTTTTTTCCACGTGTCTTGACATCCAATGTATCCATGCAAAGTTTGGTGAAGATCTGAGTATGTCGTTTTTGACCTTATCTGGAACCTCCCATCTGAAAATTTGAAAATTCTTAAAAAATTCGTCGAAAATCTTGATGTCTCCAATCTCTTGTTTTGTACGTTTTTTCCACGTGTCTTGACATGCAAAGTATCCCTGCAACGTTTGGTGAAGATCTGAGTATGTAGTTTTTGACCTTATCTGAACCTCCTATCTGAAAATTTGAAAATTCTTCAAAAATTCGTCGAAAATCTTGATGTCTCCAATCTCTTGTTTTGTACGTTTTTTCCACGTGTCTTGACATCCAATGTATCCCTGCAATGTTTGGTTGAGATCTGAGTATGTAGTTTTTGACCTTATCTGGAACCTCCTATCTGAAAATTTGAAAATTCTTCAAAAATTCGTCCAAAATCTTGATGTCTCCAATCTCTTGTTTTGTACGTTTTTTCCACGTGTCTCGACCTCCAATGTATCCCTGCAAAGTTTGGTGAAGATCTGAGTATGTCGTTTTTGACCTTATCTGAACCTCCTATCTGAAAATTTGAAAATTCTTAAAAAATTCGTCCAAAATCTTGATGTCACCAATCCTATGTTTTGTATGTTTTTTCCACGTGTCTTGACATCCAATGTATCCATGCAAAGTTTGGTGAAGATCTGAGTATGTCGTTTTTGACCTTATCTGGAACCTCCCATCTGAAAATTTGAAAATTCTTAAAAAATTCGTCGAAAATCTTGATGTCTCCGATCTCTTGTTTTGTACGTTTTTTCCACGTGTCTTGACATGCAAAGTATTCCTGCAAAGTTTGGTGAAGATCTGACTATGTAGTTTTTGACCTCATCTGGAACCTCCTATCTGAAAATTTGAAAATTCTTTAAAAATTCGTCCAAAATATTGATGTCTCCAATCTCTTGTTTTGTACGTTTTTTCCACGTGTCTTGACATCCAATGTATCCCTGCAATGTTTGGTGAAGATCTGAGTATGTAGTTTTTGACCTTATCTGGAACCTCCCATCTGAAAATTTGAAAATTCCTAAAAAATCCGTCCAAAATCTTGATGACCCCAATCTCTTGTTTTGTACGTTTTTTTAACGTGTCTTGACATCCAATGTATCCCTGCAAAGTTTGGTGAAGATCTGAGTATGTAGTTTTTGACCTTATCTGGAACCTCCTATCTGAAAATTTGAAAATTCTTAAAAAATTCGTCCAAAATCTTGATGTCTCCAATCTCTTGTTTTGTACGTTTTTTCCACGTGTCTTGATATCCAATGTATCCCTGCAAAGTTTGGTGAAGATCTGAGTATGTCGTTTTTGACCTTATCTGGAACATCCTTTCTGAAAATTTGAAAATTGTTAAAAAATTCGTCCAAAATCTTGATGTCTCCAATCTCTTTTTTGTACGTTTTTTCCACGTGTCTTGACATCCAATGTATCCCTGCAAAGTTTGGTGAAGATCTGAGTATGTAGTTTTTGACCTTATCTGGAACCTCCCATCTGAAAATTTGAAAATTCTTAAAAAATTCGACCAAAATCTTGATGTCTCCAATCTTTTTGTTTGTACGTTTTTTCCACGTGTCTTGACACATAATGTATCCATGCAAAGTTTGGTGAAGATCTGAGTATGTAGTTTTTGACCTTATATGGAACCTCCTATCTGAAAATTTGAAAATTCTTAAAAAATTCGTCCAAAATCTTGATGTCTCCAATCTCTTGTTTTTTACGTTTTTTCAACGTGTCTTGACATCCAATGTATCCCTGCAAAGTTTGGTGAAGATCTGAGTATGTAGTTTTTGACCTTATCTGGAACCTCCCATCTGAAAATTTGAAAATTCCTAAAAAATCCGTGCAAAATCTTGATGACCCCAATCTCTTGTTTTGTACGTTTTTTCCACGTGTCTTGACATCCAATGTATCCATGCAAAGTTTGGTGAAGATCTGAGTATGTCGTTTTTGACCTTATCTGGAACCTCCCATCTGAAAATTTGAAAATTCTTAAAAAATTCGTCGAAAATCTTGATGTCTCCAATCTCTTGTTTTGTACGTTTTTTCCACGTGTCTTGACATGCAAAGTATCCCTGCAACGTTTGGTGAAGATCTGAGTATGTAGTTTTTGACCTTATCTGGAACCTCCTATCTGAAAATTTGAAAATTCTTCAAAAATTCGTCGAAAATCTTGATGTCTCCAATCTCTTGTTTTGTACGTTTTTTCCACGTGTCTTGACATCCAATGTATCCCTGCAATGTTTGGTGGAGATCTGAGTATGTAGTTTTTGACCTTATCTGGGACCTCCTATCAGAAAATTTGAAAATTCTTCAAAAATTCGTCCAAAATCTTGATGTCTCCAATCTCTTGTTTTGTACGTTTTTTCCACGTGTCTCGACCTCCAATGTATCCCTGCAAAGTTTGGTGAAGATCTGAGTATGTCGTTTTTGACCTTATCTGGAACATCCTTTCTGAAAATTTGAAAATTCTTAAAAAATTCGTCGAAAATCTTGATGTCTCCAATCTCTTGTTTTGTACGTTTTTTCCACGTGTCTTGACATCCAATGTATCCCTGCAAAGTTTGGTGAAGATCTGAGTATGTAGTTTTTGACCTTATATGGAACCTCCTTTCTGAAAATTTGAAAATTCTCAAAAAATTCGTCCATAATCTTGATGTCTCCAATCTCTTGTTTTGTACGTTTTTTCCACGTGTCTTGACATCCAATGTATCCCTGCAAAGTTTGGTGAAGATCTGAGTATGTAGTTTTTGACCTTATATGGAACCTCCTATCTGAAAATTTGAAAATTCTTAAAAAATTCGTCCAAAATCTTGATGTCACCAATCCTATGTTTTGTATGTTTTTTCCACGTGTCTTGACATCCAATGTATCCATGCAAAGTTTGGTGAAGATCTGAGTATGTCGTTTTTGACCTTATCTGGAACCTCCCATCTGAAAATTTGAAAATTCTTAAAAAATTCGTCGAAAATCTTGATGTCTCCGATCTCTTGTTTTGTACGTTTTTTCCACGTGTCTTGACATGCAAAGTATTCCTGCAAAGTTTGGTGAAGATCTGAGTATGTAGTTTTTGACCTCATCTGGAACCTCCTATCTGAAAATTTGAAAATTCTTAAAAAATTCGTCCAAAATTTTGATGTCTCCAATCTTTTGTTTTGTACGTTTTTTCCACGTGTCTTGACATCCAATGTATCCCTGCAATGTTTGGTGAAGATCTGAGTATGTAGTTTTTGACCTTATCTGGAACCTCCCATCTGAAAATTTGAAAATTCCTAAAAAATCCGTCCAAAATCTTGATGACCCCAATCTCTTGTTTTGTACGTTTTTTCCACGTGTCTTGACATCCAATGTATCCCTGCAAAGTTTGGTGAAGATCTGAGTATGTAGTTTTTGACCTTATCTGGAACCTCCTATCTGAAAATTTGAAAATTCTTAAAAAATTCGTCCAAAATCTTGATGTCTCCAATCTCTTGTTTTGTACGTTTTTTCCACGTGTCTTGATATCCAATGTATCCCTGCAAAGTTTGGTGAAGATCTGAGTATGTCGTTTTTGACCTTATCTGGAACATCCTTTCTGAAAATTTGAAAATTGTTAAAAAATTCGTCCAAAATCTTGATGTCTCCAATCTCTTTTTTGTACGTTTTTTCCACGTGTCTTGACATCCAATGTATCCCTGCAAAGTTTGGTGAAGATCTGAGTATGTAGTTTTTGACCTTATCTGGAACCTCCCATCTGAAAATTTGAAAATTCTTAAAAAATTCGACCAAAATCTTGATGTCTCCAATCTTTTGTTTTGTACGTTTTTTCCACGTGTCTTGACACATAATGTATCCATGCAAAGTTTGGTGAAGATCTGAGTATGTAGTTTTTGACCTTATATGGAACCTCCTATCTGAAAATTTGAAAATTCTTAAAAAATTCGTCCAAAATCTTGATGTCTCCAATCTCTTGTTTTGTACGTTTTTTCCACGTGTCTTGACATCCAATGTATCCCTGCAAAGTTTGGTGAAGATCTGAGTATGTAGTTTTTGACCTTATCTGGAACCTCCCATCTGAAAATTTGAAAATTCCTAAAAAATCCGTGCAAAATCTTGATGACCCCAATCTCTTGTTTTGTACGTTTTTTCCACGTGTCTTGACATCCAATGTATTCCTGCAATGTTTGGTGAAGATCTGAGTATGTAGTTTTTGACCTTATATGGAACCTCCTATCTGAAAATTTGAAAATTCTTAAAAAATTCGACCAAAATCTTGATGTTCCGAATCCTATGTTTTGTATGTTTTTTCCACGTGTCTTGACATCCAATGTATCCATGCAAAGTTTGGTGAAGATCTGAGTATGTAGTTTTTGACCTTATCTGGAACCTCCCATCTGAAAATTTGAAAATTCCTAAAAAATCCGTCCAAAATCTTGATGACCCCAATCTCTTGTTTTGTACGTTTTTTCCACGTGTCTTGACATCCAATGTATCCCTGCAAAGTTTGGTGAAGATCTGAGTATGTAGTTTTTGATCTTATCTGGAACCTCCTATCTGAAAATTTGAAAATTCTTAAAAAATTCGTCCAAAATCTTGATGTCTCCAATCTCTTGTTTTGTACGTTTTTTCCACGTGTCTTGATATCCAATGTATCCCTGCAAAGTTTGGTGAAGATCTGAGTATGTCGTTTTTGACCTTATCTGGAACATCCTTTCTGAAAATTTGAAAATTGTTAAAAAATTCGTCCAAAATCTTGATGTCTCCTATCTCTTGTTTTGTACGTTTTTTCCACGTGTCTTGACATCCAATGTATCCTTGCAAAGTTTGGTGAAGATCTGAGTATGTAGTTTTTGACCTTATCTGGAACCTCCCATCTGAAAATTTGAAAATTCTTAAAAAATTCGACCAATATCTTGATGTCTCCAATCTCTTGTTTTGTACGTTTTTTCCACGTGTCTTGACACATAATGTATCCATGCAAAGTTTGGTGAAGATCTGAGTATGTAGTTTTTGACCTTATATGGAACCTCCTATCTGAAAATTTAAAAATTCTTAAAAAATTCGTCCAAAATCTTGATGTCTCCAATCTCTTGTTTTGTACGTTTTTTCCACGTGTCTTGACATCCAATGTATCCCTGCAAAGTTTGGTGAAGATCTGAGTATGTAGTTTTTGACCTTATCTGGAACCTCCCATCTGAAAATTTGAAAATTCCTAAAAAATCCGTCCAAAATCTTGATGACCCCAATCTCTTGTTTTGTACGTTTTTTCCACGTGTCTTGACATTCAATGTATCCCTGCAAAGTTTGGTGAAGATCTGAGTATGTAGTTTTTGACCTTATATGGAACCTCCTTTCTGAAAATTTGAAAATTCTTAAAAAATTCGTCCAAAATCTTGATGACCCCAATCTCTTGTTTTGTACGTTTTTTCCACGTGTCTTGACATCCAATGTATCCCTGCAAAGTTTGGTGAAGATCTGAGTTTGTAGTTTTTGACCTTATATGGAACCTCCTTTCTGAAAATTTGAGAATTCTTAAAAAATTCGTCCAAAATCTTGATGTCTCCAATCTCTTGTTTTGTACGTTTTTTCCACGTGTCTTGACATCCAATGTATCCATGCAAAGTTTGGTGAAGATCTGAGTATGTCGTTTTTGACCTTATCTGGAACCTCCCATCTGAAAATTTGAAAATTCTTAAAAAATTCGTCGAAAATCTTGATGTCTCCAATCTCTTGTTTTGTACGTTTTTTCCACGTGTCTTGACATGCAAAGTATCCCTGCAACGTTTGGTGAAGATCTGAGTATGTAGTTTTTGACCTTATCTGGAACCTCCTATCTGAAAATTTGAAAATTCTTCAAAAATTCGTCGAAAATCTTGATGTCTCCAATCTCTTGTTTTGTACGTTTTTTCCACGTGTCTTGACATCCAATGTATCCCTGCAATGTTTGGTTGAGATCTGAGTATGTAGTTTTTGACCTTATCTGGAACCTCCTATCTGAAAATTTGAAAATTCTTCAAAAATTCGTCCAAAATCTTGATGTCTCCAATCTCTTGTTTTGTACGTTTTTTCCACGTGTCTCGACCTCCAATGTATCCCTGCAAAGTTTGGTGAAGATCTGAGTATGTCGTTTTTGACCTTATCTGGAACATCCTTTCTGAAAATTTGAAAATTCTTAAAAAATTCGTCGAAAATCTTGATGTCTCCATCTCTTGTTTTGTACGTTTTTTCCACGTGTCTTGACATCCAATGTATCCCTGCAAAGTTTGGTGAAGATCTGAGTATGTAGTTTTTGACCTTATATGGAACCTCCTATCTGAAAATTTGAAAATTCTTAAAAAATTCTTCCAAAATCTTGATGTCACCAATCCTATGTTTTGTATGTTTTTTCCACGTGTCTTGACATCCAATGTATCCATGCAAAGTTTGGTGAAGATCTGAGTATGTCGTTTTTGACCTTATCTGGAACCTCCCATCTGAAAATTTGAAAATTCTTAAAAAATTCGTCGAAAATCTTGATGTCTCCGATCTCTTGTTCTGTACGTTTTTTCCACGTGTCTTGACATGCAAAGTATTCCTGCAAAGTTTGGTGAAGATCTGACTATGTAGTTTTTGACCTCATCTGGAACCTCCTATCTGAAAATTTGAAAATTCTTTAAAAATTCGTCCAAAATATTGATGTCTCCAATCTCTTGTTTTGTACGTTTTTTCCACGTGTCTTGACATCCAATGTATCCCTGCAATGTTTGGTGAAGATCTGAGTATGTAGTTTTTGACCTTATCTGGAACCTCCCATCTGAAAATTTGAAAATTCCTAAAAAATCCGTCCAAAATCTTGATGACCCCAATCTCTTGTTTTGTACGTTTTTTCCACGTGTCTTGACATCCAATGTATCCCTGCAAAGTTTGGTGAAGATCTGAGTATGTAGTTTTTGACCTTATCTGGAACCTCCTATCTGAAAATTTGAAAATTCTTAAAAAATTCGTCCAAAATCTTGATGTCTCCAATCTCATGTTTTATACGTTTTTTCCACGTGTCTTGATATCCAATGTATCCCTGCAAAGTTTGGTGAAGATCTGAGTATGTCGTTTTTGACCTTATCTGGAACATCCTTTCTGAAAATTTGAAAATTCTTAAAAAATTCGTCCAAAATCTTGATGTCTCCAATCTTTTGTTTTGTACGTTTTTTCCACGTGTCTTGACACATAATGTATCCATGCAAAGTTTGGTGAAGATCTGAGTATGTAGTTTTTGACCTTATATGGAACCTCCTATCTGAAAATTTGAAAATTCTTAAAAAATTCGTCCAAAATCTTGATGTCTCCAATCTCTTGTTTTTTACGTTTTTTCCACGTGTCTTGACATCCAATGTATCCCTGCAAAGTTTGGTGAAGATCTGAGTATGTAGTTTTTGACCTTATCTGGAACCTCCCATCTGAAAATTTGAAAATTCCTAAAAAATCCGTGCAAAATCTTGATGACCCCAATCTCTTGTTTTGTACGTTTTTTCCACGTGTCTTGACATCCAATGTATCCATGCAAAGTTTGGTGAAGATCTGAGTATGTCGTTTTTGACCTTATCTGGAACCTCCCATCTGAAAATTTGAAAATTCTTAAAAAATTCGTCGAAAATCTTGATGTCTCCAATCTCTTGTTTTGTACGTTTTTTCCACGTGTCTTGACATGCAAAGTATCCCTGCAACGTTTGGTGAAGATCTGAGTATGTAGTTTTTGACCTTATCTGGAACCTCCTATCTGAAAATTTGAAAATTCTTCAAAAATTCGTCGAAAATCTTGATGTCTCCAATCTCTTGTTTTGTACGTTTTTTCCACGTGTCTTGACATCCAATGTATCCCTGCAATGTTTGGTGGAGATCTGAGTATGTAGTTTTTGACCTTATCTGGGACCTCCTATCAGAAAATTTGAAAATTCTTCAAAAATTCGTCCAAAATCTTGATGTCTCCAATCTCTTGTTTTGTACGTTTTTTCCACGTGTCTCGACCTCCAATGTATCCCTGCAAAGTTTGGTGAAGATCTGAGTATGTCGTTTTTGACCTTATCTGGAACATCCTTTCTGAAAATTTGAAAATTCTTAAAAAATTCGTCGAAAATCTTGATGTCTCCAATCTCTAGTTTTGTACGTTTTTTCCACGTGTCTTGACATCCAATGTATCCCTGCAAAGTTTGGTGAAGATCTGAGTATGTAGTTTTTGACCTTATATGGAACCTCCTTTCTGAAAATTTGAAAATTCTCAAAAAATTCGTCCATAATCTTGATGTCTCCAATCTCTTGTTTTGTACGTTTTTTCCACGTGTCTTGACATCCAATGTATCCCTGCAAAGTTTGGTGAAGATCTGAGTATGTAGTTTTTGACCTTATATGGAACCTCCTATCTGAAAATTTGAAAATTCTTAAAAAATTCGTCCAAAATCTTGATGTCACCAATCCTATGTTTTGTATGTTTTTTCCACGTGTCTTGACATCCAATGTATCCATGCAAAGTTTGGTGAAGATCTGAGTATGTCGTTTTTGACCTTATCTGGAACCTCCCATCTGAAAATTTGAAAATTCTTAAAAAATTCGTCGAAAATCTTGATGTCTCCGATCTCTTGTTTTGTACGTTTTTTCCACGTGTCTTGACATGCAAAGTATTCCTGCAAAGTTTGGTGAAGATCTGAGTATGTAGTTTTTGACCTCATCTGGAACCTCCTATCTGAAAATTTGAAAATTCTTAAAAAATTCGTCCAAAATTTTGATGTCTCCAATCTCTTGTTTTGTACGTTTTTTCCACGTGTCTTGACATCCAATGTATCCCTGCAATGTTTGGTGAAGATCTGAGTATGTAGTTTTTGACCTTATCTGGAACCTCCCATCTGAAAATTTGAAAATTCCTAAAAAATCCGTCCAAAATCTTGATGACCCCAATCTCTTGTTTTGTACGTTTTTTCCACGTGTCTTGACATCCAATGTATCCCTGCAAAGTTTGGTGAAGATCTGAGTATGTAGTTTTTGACCTTATCTGGAACCTCCTATCTGAAAATTTGAAAATTCTTAAAAAATTCGTCCAAAATCTTGATGTCTCCAATCTCTTGTTTTGTACGTTTTTTCCACGTGTCTTGATATCCAATGTATCCCTGCAAAGTTTGGTGAAGATCTGAGTATGTCGTTTTTGACCTTATCTGGAACATCCTTTCTGAAAATTTGAAAATTGTTAAAAAATTCGTCCAAAATCTTGATGTCTCCAATCTCTTTTTTGTACGTTTTTTCCACGTGTCTTGACATCCAATGTATCCCTGCAAAGTTTGGTGAAGATCTGAGTATGTAGTTTTTGACCTTATCTGGAACCTCCCATCTGAAAATTTGAAAATTCTTAAAAAATTCGACCAAAATCTTGATGTCTCCAATCTTTTGTTTTGTACGTTTTTTCCACGTGTCTTGACACATAATGTATCCATGCAAAGTTTGGTGAAGATCTGAGTATGTAGTTTTTGACCTTATATGGAACCTCCTATCTGAAAATTTGAAAATTCTTAAAAAATTCGTCCAAAATCTTGATGTCTCCAATCTCTTTTTTGTACGTTTTTTCCACGTGTCTTGACATCCAATGTATCCCTGCAAAGTTTGGTGAAGATCTGAGTATGTAGTTTTTGACCTTATCTGGAACCTCCCATCTGAAAATTTGAAAATTCCTAAAAAATCCGTGCAAAATCTTGATGACCCCAATCTCTTGTTTTGTACGTTTTTTCCACGTGTCTTGACATCCAATGTATTCCTGCAATGTTTGGTGAAGATCTGAGTATGTAGTTTTTGACCTTATATGGAACCTCCTATCTGAAAATTTGAAAATTCTTAAAAAATTCGACCAAAATCTTGATGTTCCGAATCCTATGTTTTGTATGTTTTTTCCACGTGTCTTGACATCCAATGTATCCATGCAAAGTTTGGTGAAGATCTGAGTATGTAGTTTTTGACCTTATATTGAACCTCCCATCTGAAAATTTGAAAATTCTTAAAAAATTCGTCCAAAATCTTGATGACCCCAATCTCTTGTTTTGTACGTTTTTTCCACGTGTCTTGACATCCAAAGTATCCCTGCAAAGTTTGGTGAAGATCTGAGTATGTAGTTTTTGACCTTATATGGAACCTCCTTTCTGAAAATTTGAGAATTCTTAAAAAATTCGTCGAAAATCTTGATGTCTCCAATCTCTTGTTTTGTACGTTTTTTCCACTTGTCTTGACATCCAATGTATCCATGCAAAGTTTGGTGAAGATCTGAGTATGTCGTTTTTGACCTTATCTGGAACCTCCCATCTGAAAATTTGAAAATTCTTAAAAAATTCGTCGAAAATCTTGATGTCTCCAATCTTTTGTTTTGTACGTTTTTTCCACGTGTCTTGACATGCAAAGTATCCCTGCAACGTTTGGTGAAGATCTGAGTATGTAGTTTTTGACCTTATCTGGAACCTCCTATCTGAAAATTTGAAAATTCTTCAAAAATTCGTCGAAAATCTTGATGTCTCCAATCTCTTGTTTTGTACGTTTTTTCCACGTGTCTTGACATCCAATCTATTCCTGCAATGTTTGGTGGAGATCTGAGTATGTAGTTTTAGACCTTATCTGGAACCTCCTATCTGAAAATTTGAAAATTCTTCAAAAATTCGTCCAAAATCTTGATGTCTCCAATCTCTTGTTTTGTACGTTTTTTCCACGTGTCTCGACCTCCAATGGATCCCTGCAAAGTTTGGTGAAGATCTGAGTATGTCGTTTTTGACCTTATCTGGAACATCCTTTCTGAAAATTTGAAAATTCTTAAAAAATTCGTCGAAAATCTTGATGTCTCCAATCTCTTGTTTTGTACGTTTTTTCCACGTGTCTTGACATCCAATGTATCCCTGCAAAGTTTGGTGAAGATCTGAGTATGTAGTTTTTGACCTTATATGGAACCTCCTATCTGAAAATTTGAAAATTCTTAAAAAATTCGTCCAAAATCTTGATGTCTCCAATCTCTTGTTTTGTACGTTTTTTCCACGTGTCTCGACCTCCAATGGATCCTTGCAAAGTTTGGTGAAGATCTGAGTATGTCGTTTTTGACCTTATCTGGAACCTCCCATCTGAAAATTTGAAAATTCTTAAAAAATTCGTCGAAAATCTTGATGTCTCCGATCTCTTGTTTTGTACGTTTTTTCCACGTGTCTTGACATGCAAAGTATTCCTGCAAAGTTTGGTGAAGATCTGAGTATGTAGTTTTTGACCTCATCTGGAACCTCCTATCTGAAAATTTGAAAATTCTTAAAAAATTCGTCCAAAATCTTGATGTCTCCAATCTCTTGTTTTGTACGTTTTTTCCACGTGTCTTGACATCCAATGTATCCCTGCAATGTTTGGTGAAGATCTGAGTATGTAGATTTTGACCTTATCTGGAACCTCCCATCTGAAAATTTGAAAATTCCTAAAAAATCCGTCCAAAATCTTGATGACCCCAATCTCTTGTTTTGTACGTTTTTTCCACGTGTCTTGACATCCAATGTATCCCTGCAAAGTTTGGTGAAGATCTGAGTATGTAGTTTTTGATCTTATCTGGAACCTCCTATCTGAAAATTTGAAAATTCTTAAAAAATTCGTCCAAAATCTTGATGTCTCCAATCTCTTGTTTTGTACGTTTTTTCCACGTGTCTTGATATCCAATGTATCCCTGCAAAGTTTGGTGAAGATCTGAGTATGTCGTTTTTGACCTTATCTGGAACATCCTTTCTGAAAATTTGAAAATTGTTAAAAAATTCGTCCAAAATCTTGATGTCTCCTATCTCTTGTTTTGTACGTTTTTTCCACGTGTCTTGACATCCAATGTATCCCTGCAAAGTTTGGTGAAGATCTGAGTATGTAGTTTTTGACCTTATCTGGAACCTCCCATCTGAAAATTTGAAAATTCTTAAAAAATTCGACCAATATCTTGATGTCTCCAATCTCTTGTTTTGTACGTTTTTTCCACGTGTCTTGACACATAATGTATCCATGCAAAGTTTGGTGAAGATCTGAGTATGTAGTTTTTGACCTTATATGGAACCTCCTATCTGAAAATTTAAAAATTCTTAAAAAATTCGTCCAAAATCTTGATGTCTCCAATCTCTTGTTTTGTACGTTTTTTCCACGTGTCTTGACATCCAATGTATCCCTGCAAAGTTTGGTGAAGATCTGAGTATGTAGTTTTTGACCTTATCTGGAACCTCCCATCTGAAAATTTGAAAATTCCTAAAAAATCCGTCCAAAATCTTGATGACCCCAATCTCTTGTTTTGTACGTTTTTTCCACGTGTCTTGACATCCAATGTATCCCTGCAAAGTTTGGTGAAGATCTGAGTATGTAGTTTTTGACCTTATCTGGAACCTCCTATCTGAAAATTTGAAAATTCTTAAAAAATTCGTCCAAAATCTTGATGTCTCCAATCTCTTGTTTTGTACGTTTTTTCCACGTGTCTTGATATCCAATGTATCCCTGCAAAGTTTGGTGAAGATCTGAGTATGTCGTTTTTGACCTTATCTGGAACATCCTTTCTGAAAATTTGAAAATTGTTAAAAAATTCGTCCAAAATCTTGATGTCTCCAATCTCTTTTTTGTACGTTTTTTCCACGTGTCTTGACATCCAATGTATCCCTGCAAAGTTTGGTGAAGATCTGAGTATGTAGTTTTTGACCTTATCTGGAACCTCCCATCTGAAAATTTGAAAATTCTTAAAAAATTCGACCAAAATCTTGATGTCTCCAATCTTTTGTTTTGTACGTTTTTTCCACGTGTCTTGACACATAATGTATCCATGCAAAGTTTGGTGAAGATCTGAGTATGTAGTTTTTGACCTTATATGGAACCTCCTATCTGAAAATTTGAAAATTCTTAAAAAATTCGTCCAAAATCTTGATGTCTCCAATCTCTTTTTTGTACGTTTTTTCCACGTGTCTTGACATCCAATGTATCCCTGCAAAGTTTGGTGAAGATCTGAGTATGTAGTTTTTGACCTTATCTGGAACCTCCCATCTGAAAATTTGAAAATTCCTAAAAAATCCGTGCAAAATCTTGATGACCCCAATCTCTTGTTTTGTACGTTTTTTCCACGTGTCTTGACATCCAATGTATTCCTGCAATGTTTGGTGAAGATCTGAGTATGTAGTTTTTGACCTTATATGGAACCTCCTATCTGAAAATTTGAAAATTCTTAAAAAATTCGACCAAAATCTTGATGTTCCGAATCCTATGTTTTGTATGTTTTTTCCACGTGTCTTGACATCCAATGTATCCATGCAAAGTTTGGTGAAGATCTGAGTATGTAGTTTTTGACCTTATATTGAACCTCCCATCTGAAAATTTGAAAATTCTTAAAAAATTCGTCCAAAATCTTGATGACCCCAATCTCTTGTTTTGTACGTTTTTTCCACGTGTCTTGACATCCAAAGTATCCCTGCAAAGTTTGGTGAAGATCTGAGTATGTAGTTTTTGACCTTATATGGAACCTCCTTTCTGAAAATTTGAGAATTCTTAAAAAATTCGTCGAAAATCTTGATGTCTCCAATCTCTTGTTTTGTACGTTTTTTCCACGTGTCTTGACATCCAATGTATCCATGCAAAGTTTGGTGAAGATCTGAGTATGTCGTTTTTGACCTTATCTGGAACCTCCCATCTGAAAATTTGAAAATTCTTAAAAAATTCGTCGAAAATCTTGATGTCTCCAATCTTTTGTTTTGTACGTTTTTTCCACGTGTCTTGACATGCAAAGTATCCCTGCAACGTTTGGTGAAGATCTGAGTATGTAGTTTTTGACCTTATCTGGAACCTCCTATCTGAAAATTTGAAAATTCTTCAAAAATTCGTCGAAAATCTTGATGTCTCCAATCTCTTGTTTTGTACGTTTTTTCCACGTGTCTTGACATCCAATCTATTCCTGCAATGTTTGGTGGAGATCTGAGTATGTAGTTTTAGACCTTATCTGGAACCTCCTATCTGAAAATTTGAAAATTCTTCAAAAATTCGTCCAAAATCTTGATGTCTCCAATCTCTTGTTTTGTACGTTTTTTCCACGTGTCTCGACCTCCAATGGATCCCTGCAAAGTTTGGTGAAGATCTGAGTATGTCGTTTTTGACCTTATCTGGAACATCCTTTCTGAAAATTTGAAAATTCTTAAAAAATTCGTCGAAAATCTTGATGTCTCCAATCTCTTGTTTTGTACGTTTTTTCCACGTGTCTTGACATCCAATGTATCCCTGCAAAGTTTGGTGAAGATCTGAGTATGTAGTTTTTGACCTTATATGGAACCTCCTATCTGAAAATTTGAAAATTCTTAAAAAATTCGTCCAAAATCTTGATGTCTCCAATCTCTTGTTTTGTACGTTTTTTCCACGTGTCTCGACCTCCAATGGATCCTTGCAAAGTTTGGTGAAGATCTGAGTATGTCGTTTTTGACCTTATCTGGAACCTCCCATCTGAAAATTTGAAAATTCTTAAAAAATTCGTCGAAAATCTTGATGTCTCCGATCTCTTGTTTTGTACGTTTTTTCCACGTGTCTTGACATGCAAAGTATTCCTGCAAAGTTTGGTGAAGATCTGAGTACGTAGTTTTTGACCTCATCTGGAACCTCCTATCTGAAAATTTGAAAATTCTTAAAAAATTCGTCCAAAATCTTGATGTCTCCAATCTCTTGTTTTGTACGTTTTTTCCACGTGTCTTGACATCCAATGTATCCCTGCAATGTTTGGTGAAGATCTGAGTATGTAGATTTTGACCTTATCTGGAACCTCCCATCTGAAAATTTGAAAATTCCTAAAAAATCCGTCCAAAATCTTGATGACCCCAATCTCTTGTTTTGTACGTTTTTTCCACGTGTCTTGACATCCAATGTATCCCTGCAAAGTTTGGTGAAGATCTGAGTATGTAGTTTTTGATCTTATCTGGAACCTCCTATCTGAAAATTTGAAAATTCTTAAAAAATTCGTCCAAAATCTTGATGTCTCCAATCTCTTGTTTTGTACGTTTTTTCCACGTGTCTTGATATCCAATGTATCCCTGCAAAGTTTGGTGAAGATCTGAGTATGTCGTTTTTGACCTTATCTGGAACATCCTTTCTGAAAATTTGAAAATTGTTAAAAAATTCGTCCAAAATCTTGATGTCTCCTATCTCTTGTTTTGTACGTTTTTTCCACGTGTCTTGACATCCAATGTATCCCTGCAAAGTTTGGTGAAGATCTGAGTATGTAGTTTTTGACCTTATCTGGAACCTCCCATCTGAAAATTTGAAAATTCTTAAAAAATTCGACCAATATCTTGATGTCTCCAATCTCTTGTTTTGTACGTTTTTTCCACGTGTCTTGACACATAATGTATCCATGCAAAGTTTGGTGAAGATCTGAGTATGTAGTTTTTGACCTTATATGGAACCTCCTATCTGAAAATTTAAAAATTCTTAAAAAATTCGTCCAAAATCTTGATGTCTCCAATCTCTTGTTTTGTACGTTTTTTCCACGTGTCTTGACATCCAATGTATCCCTGCAAAGTTTGGTGAAGATCTGAGTATGTAGTTTTTGACCTTATCTGGAACCTCCCATCTGAAAATTTGAAAATTCCTAAAAAATCCGTCCAAAATCTTGATGACCCCAATCTCTTGTTTTGTACGTTTTTTCCACGTGTCTTGACATTCAATGTATCCCTGCAAAGTTTGGTGAAGATCTGAGTATGTAGTTTTTGACCTTATATGGAACCTCCTTTCTGAAAATTTGAAAATTCTTAAAAAATTCGTCCAAAATCTTGATGACCCCAATCTCTTGTTTTGTACGTTTTTTCCACGTGTCTTGACATCCAATGTATCCCTGCAAAGTTTGGTGAAGATCTGAGTTTGTAGTTTTTGACCTTATATGGAACCTCCTTTCTGAAAATTTGAGAATTCTTAAAAAATTCGTCCAAAATCTTGATGTCTCCAATCTCTTGTTTTGTACGTTTTTTCCACGTGTCTTGACATCCAATGTATCCATGCAAAGTTTGGTGAAGATCTGAGTATGTCGTTTTTGACCTTATCTGGAACCTCCCATCTGAAAATTTGAAAATTCTTAAAAAATTCGTCGAAAATCTTGATGTCTCCAATCTCTTGTTTTGTACGTTTTTTCCACGTGTCTTGACATGCAAAGTATCCCTGCAACGTTTGGTGAAGATCTGAGTATGTAGTTTTTGACCTTATCTGGAACCTCCTATCTGAAAATTTGAAAATTCTTCAAAAATTCGTCGAAAATCTTGATGTCTCCAATCTCTTGTTTTGTACGTTTTTTCCACGTGTCTTGACATCCAATGTATCCCTGCAATGTTTGGTTGATATCTGAGTATGTAGTTTTTGACCTTATCTGGAACCTCCTATCTGAAAATTTGAAAATTCTTCAAAAATTCGTCCAAAATCTTGATGTCTCCAATCTCTTGTTTTGTACGTTTTTTCCACGTGTCTCGACCTCCAATGTATCCCTGCAAAGTTTGGTGAAGATCTGAGTATGTCGTTTTTGACCTTATCTGGAACATCCTTTCTGAAAATTTGAAAATTCTTAAAAAATTCGTCGAAAATCTTGATGTCTCCAATCTCTTGTTTTGTACGTTTTTTCCACGTGTCTTGACATCCAATGTATCCCTGCAAAGTTTGGTGAAGATCTGAGTATGTAGTTTTTGACCTTATATGGAACCTCCTATCTGAAAATTTGAAAATTCTTAAAAAATTCGTCCAAAATCTTGATGTCACCAATCCTATGTTTTGTACGTTTTTTCCACGTGTCTTGACATGCAAAGTATTCCTGCAAAGTTTGGTGAAGATCTGAGTATGTAGTTTTTGACCTCATCTGGAACCTCCTATCTGAAAATTTGAAAATTCTTAAAAAATTCGTCCAAAATCTTGATGTCTCCAATCTCTTGTTTTGAACGTTTTTTCCACGTGTCTTGACATCCAATGTATCCCTGCAATGTTTGGTGAAGATCTGAGTATGTAGTTTTTGACCTTATCTGGAACCTCCCATCTGAAAATTTGAAAATTCCTAAAAAATCCGTCCAAAATCTTGATGACCCCAATCTCTTGTTTTGTACGTTTTTTCCACGTGTCTTGACATCCAATGTATCCCTGCAAAGTTTGGTGAAGATCTGAGTATGTAGTTTTTGATCTTATCTGGAACCTCCTATCTGAAAATTTGAAAATTCTTAAAAAATTCGTCCAAAATCTTGATGACTCCAATCTCTTGTTTTGTACGTTTTTTCCACGTGTCTTGATATCCAATGTATCCCTGCAAAGTTTGGTGAAGATCTGAGTATGTCGTTTTTGACCTTATCTGGAACATCCTTTCTGAAAATTTGAAAATTGTTAAAAAATTCGTCCAAAATCTTGATGTCTCCTATCTCTTGTTTTGTACGTTTTTTCCACGTGTCTTGACATCCAATGTATCCCTGCAAAGTTTGGTGAAGATCTGAGTATGTAGTTTTTGACCTTATCTGGAACCTCCCATCTGAAAATTTGAAAATTCTTAAAAAATTCGACCAATATCTTGATGTCTCCAATCTCTTGTTTTGTACGTTTTTTCCACGTGTCTTGACACATAATGTATCCATGCAAAGTTTGGTGAAGATCTGAGTATGTAGTTTTTGACCTTATATGGAACCTCCTATCTGAAAATTTAAAAATTCTTAAAAAATTCGTCCAAAATCTTGATGTCTCCAATCTCTTGTTTTGTACGTTTTTTCCACGTGTCTTGACATCCAATGTATCCCTGCAAAGTTTGGTGAAGATCTGAGTATGTAGTTTTTGACCTTAATTGGAACCTCCCATCTGAAAATTTGAAAATTCCTAAAAAATCCGTCCAAAATCTTGATGACCCCAATCTCTTGTTTTGTACGTTTTTTCCACGTGTCTTGACATTCAATGTATCCCTGCAAAGTTTGGTGAAGATCTGAGTATGTAGTTTTTGACCTTATATGGAACCTCCTTTCTGAAAATTTGAAAATTCTTAAAAAATTCGTCCAAAATCTTGATGACCCCAATCTCTTGTTTTGTACGTTTTTTCCACGTGTCTTGACATCCAATGTATCCCTGCAAAGTTTGGTGAAGATCTGAGTTTGTAGTTTTTGACCTTATATGGAACCTCCTTTCTGAAAATTTGAGAATTCTTAAAAAATTCGTCCAAAATCTTGATGTCTCCAATCTCTTGTTTTGTACGTTTTTTCCACGTGTCTTGACATCCAATGTATCCATGCAAAGTTTGGTGAAGATCTGAGTATGTCGTTTTTGACCTTATCTGGAACCTCCCATCTGAAAATTTGAAAATTCTTAAAAAATTCGTGGAAAATCTTGATGTCTCCAATCTCTTGTTTTGTACGTTTTTTCCACGTGTCTTGACATGCAAAGTATCCCTGCAACGTTTGGTGAAGATCTGAGTATGTAGTTTTTGACCTTATCTGGAACCTCCTATCTGAAAATTTGAAAATTCTTCAAAAATTCGTCGAAAATCTTGATGTCTCCAATCTCTTGTTTTGTACGTTTTTTCCACGTGTCTTGACATCCAATGTATCCCTGCAATGTTTGGTTGAGATCTGAGTATGTAGTTTTTGACCTTATCTGGAACCTCCTATCTGAAAATTTGAAAATTCTTCAAAAATTCGTCCAAAATCTTGATGTCTCCAATCTCTTGTTTTGTACGTTTTTTCCACGTGTCTCGACCTCCAATGTATCCCTGCAAAGTTTGGTGAAGATCTGAGTATGTCGTTTTTGACCTTATCTGGAACATCCTTTCTGAAAATTTGAAAATTCTTAAAAAATTCGTCGAAAATCTTGATGTCTCCAATCTCTTGTTTTGTACGTTTTTTCCACGTGTCTTGACATCCAATGTATCCCTGCAAAGTTTGGTGAAGATCTGAGTATGTAGTTTTTGACCTTATATGGAACCTCCTATCTGAAAATTTGAAAATTCTTAAAAAATTCGTCCAAAATCTTGATGTCACCAATCCTATGTTTTGTATGTTTTTTCCACGTGTCTTGACATCCAATGTATCCATGCAAAGTTTGGTGAAGATCTGAGTATGTCGTTTTTGACCTTATCTGGAACCTCCCATCTGAAAATTTGAAAATTCTTAAAAAATTCGTCGAAAATCTTGATGTCTCCGATCTCTTGTTTTGTACGTTTTTTCCACGTGTCTTGACATGCAAAGTATTCCTGCAAAGTTTGGTGAAGATCTGACTATGTAGTTTTTGACCTCATCTGGAACCTCCTATCTGAAAATTTGAAAATTCTTTAAAAATTCGTCCAAAATATTGATGTCTCCAATCTCTTGTTTTGTACGTTTTTTCCACGTGTCTTGACATCCAATGTATCCCTGCAATGTTTGGTGAAGATCTGAGTATGTAGTTTTTGACCTTATCTGGAACCTCCCATCTGAAAATTTGAAAATTCCTAAAAAATCCGTCCAAAATCTTGATGACCCCAATCTCTTGTTTTGTACGTTTTTTCCACGTGTCTTGACATCCAATGTATCCCTGCAAAGTTTGGTGAAGATCTGAGTATGTAGTTTTTGACCTTATCTGGAACCTCCTATCTGAAAATTTGAAAATTCTTAAAAAATTCGTCCAAAATCTTGATGTCTCCAATCTCTTGTTTTGTACGTTTTTTCCACGTGTCTTGATATCCAATGTATCCCTGCAAAGTTTGGTGAAGATCTGAGTATGTCGTTTTTGACCTTATCTGGAACATCCTTTCTGAAAATTTGAAAATTGTTAAAAAATTCGTCCAAAATCTTGATGTCTCCAATCTCGTTTTTGTACGTTTTTTCCACGTGTCTTGACATCCAATGTATCCCTGCAAAGTTTGGTGAAGATCTGAGTATGTAGTTTTTGACCTTATCTGGAACCTCCCATCTGAAAATTTGAAAATTCTTAAAAAATTCGACCAAAATCTTGATGTCTCCAATCTTTTGTTTTGTACGTTTTTTCCACGTGTCTTGACACATAATGTATCCATGCAAAGTTTGGTGAAGATCTGAGTATGTAGTTTTTGACCTTATATGGAACCTCCTATCTGAAAATTTGAAAATTCTTAAAAAATTCGTCCAAAATCTTGATGTCTCCAATCTCTTGTTTTTTACGTTTTTTCCACGTGTCTTGACATCCAATGTATCCCTGCAAAGTTTGGTGAAGATCTGAGTATGTAGTTTTTGACCTTATCTGGAACCTCCCATCTGAAAATTTGAAAATTCCTAAAAAATCCGTGCAAAATCTTGATGACCCCAATCTCTTGTTTTGTACGTTTTTTCCACGTGTCTTGACATCCAATGTATCCATGCAAAGTTTGGTGAAGATCTGAGTATGTCGTTTTTGACCTTATCTGGAACCTCCCATCTGAAAATTTGAAAATTCTTCAAAAATTCGTCCAAAATCTTGATGTCTCCAATCTCTTGTTTTGTACGTTTTTTCCACGTGTCTCGACCTCCAATGTATCCCTGCAAAGTTTGGTGAAGATCTGAGTATGTCGTTTTTGACCTTATCTGGAACATCCTTTCTGAAAATTTGAAAATTCTTAAAAAATTCGTCGAAAATCTTGATGTCTCCAATCTCTTGTTTTGTACGTTTTTTCCACGTGTCTTGACATCCAATGTATCCCTGCAAAGTTTGGTGAAGATCTGAGTATGTAGTTTTTGACCTTATATGGAACCTCCTTTCTGAAAATTTGAAAATTCTCAAAAAATTCGTCCATAATCTTGATGTCTCCAATCTCTTGTTTTGTACGTTTTTTCCACGTGTCTTGACATCCAATGTATCCCTGCAAAGTTTGGTGAAGATCTGAGTATGTAGTTTTTGACCTTATCTGGAACCTCCTATCTGAAAATTTGAAAATTCTTCAAAAATTCGTCGAAAATATTGATGTCTCCAATCTCTTGTTTTGTACGTTTTTTCCACGTGTCTTGACATCCAATGTATTCCTGCAATGTTTGGTGGAGATCTGAGTATGTAGTTTTAGACCTTATCTGGAACCTCCTATCTGAAAATTTGAAAATTCTTCAAAAATTCGTCCAAAATCTTGATGTCTCCAATCTCTTGTTTTGTACGTTTTTTCCACGTGTCTCGACCTCCAATGGATCCCTGCAAAGTTTGGTGAAGATCTGAGTATGTCGTTTTTGACCTTATCTGGAACATCCTTTCTGAAAATTTGAAAATTCTTAAAAAATTCGTCGAAAATCTTGATGTCTCCAATCTCTTGTTTTGTACGTTTTTTCCACGTGTCTTGACATCCAATGTATCCCTGCAAAGTTTGGTGAAGATCTGAGTATGTAGTTTTTGACCTTATATGGAACCTCCTATCTGAAAATTTGAAAATTCTTAAAAAATTCGTCCAAAATCTTGATGTCCCCAATCTCTTGTTTTGTACGTTTTTTTCCACGTGTCTCGACCTCCAATGGATCCCTGCAAAGTTTGGTGAAGATGTGAGTATGTCGTTTTTGACCTTATCTGGAACCTCCCATCTGAAAATTTGAAAATTCTTAAAAAATTCGTCGAAAATCTTGATGTCTCCGATCTCTTGTTTTGTACGTTTTTTCCACGTGTCTTGACATGCAAAGTATTCCTGCAAAGTTTGGTGAAGATCTGAGTATGTAGTTTTTGACCTCATCTGGAACCTCCTATCTGAAAATTTGAAAATTCTTAAAAAATTCGTCCAAAATCTTTATGTCTCCAATCTCTTGTTATGTACGTTTTTTCCACGTGTCTTGACATCCAATGTATCCCTGCAATGTTTGGTGAAGATCTGAGTATGTAGTTTTTGACCTTATCTGGAACCTCCCATCTGAAAATTTGAAAATTCCTAAAAAATCCGTCCAAAATCTTGATGACCCCAATCTCTTGTTTTGTACGTTTTTTCCACGTGTCTTGACATCCAATGTATCCCTGCAAAGTTTGGTGAAGATCTGAGTATGTAGTTTTTGATCTTATCTGGAACCTCCTATCTGAAAATTTGAAAATTCTTAAAAAATTCGTCCAAAATCTTGATGTCTCCAATCTCTTGTTTTGTACGTTTTTTCCACGTGTCTTGATATCCAATGTATCCCTGCAAAGTTTGGTGAAGATCTGAGTATGTCGTTTTTGACCTTATCTGGAACATCCTTTCTGAAAATTTGAAAATTGTTAAAAAATTCGTCCAAAATCTTGATGTCTCCTATCTCTTGTTTTGTACGTTTTTTCCACGTGTCTTGACATCCAATGTATCCCTGCAAAGTTTGGTGAAGTTCTGAGTATGTAGTTTTTGACCTTATCTGGAACCTCCCATCTGAAAATTTGAAAATTCTTAAAAAATTCGACCAATATCTTGATGTCTCCAATCTCTTGTTTTGTACGTTTTTTCCACGTGTCTTGACACATAATGTATCCATGCAAAGTTTGGTGAAGATCTGAGTATGTAGTTTTTGACCTTATATGGAACCTCCTATCTGAAAATTTAAAAATTCTTAAAAAATTCGTCCAAAATCTTGATGTCTCCAATCTCTTGTTTTGTACGTTTTTTCCACGTGTCTTGACATCCAATGTATCCCTGCAAAGTTTGGTGAAGATCTGAGTATGTAGTTTTTGACCTTATCTGGAACCTCCCATCTGAAAATTCGAAAATTCCTAAAAAATCCGTCCAAAATCTTGATGACCCCAATCTCTTGTTTTGTACGTTTTTTCCACGTGTCTTGACATTCAATGTATCCCTGCAAAGTTTGGTGAAGATCTGAGTATGTAGTTTTTGACCTTATATGGAACCTCCTTTCTGAAAATTTGAAAATTCTTAAAAAATTCGTCCAAAATCTTGATGACCCCAATCTCTTGTTTTGTACGTTTTTTCCACGTGTCTTGACATCCAATGTATCCCTGCAAAGTTTGGTGAAGATCTGAGTTTGTAGTTTTTGACCTTATATGGAACCTCCTTTCTGAAAATTTGAGAATTCTTAAAAAATTCGTCCAAAATCTTGATGTCTCCAATCTCTTGTTTTGTACGTTTTTTCCACGTGTCTTGACATCCAATGTATCCATGCAAAGTTTGGTGAAGATCTGAGTATGTCGTTTTTGACCTTATCTGGAACCTCCCATCTGAAAATTTGAAAATTCTTAAAAAATTCGTCGAAAAACCTTGATGTCTCCAATCTCTTGTTTTGTACGTTTTTTCCACGTGTCTTGACATGCAAAGTATCCCTGCAACGTTTGGTGAAGATCTGAGTATGTAGTTTTTGACCTTATCTGGAACCTCCTATCTGAAAATTTGAAAATTCTTCAAAAATTCGTCGAAAATCTTGATGTCTCCAATCTCTTGTTTTGTACGTTTTTTCCACGTGTCTTGACATCCAATGTATCCCTGCAATGTTTGGTTGAGATCTGAGTATGTAGTTTTTGACCTTATCTGGAACCTCCTATCTGAAAATTTGAAAATTCTTCAAAAATTCGTCCAAAATCTTGATGTCTCCAATCTCTTGTTTTGTACGTTTTTTCCACGTGTCTCGACCTCCAATGTATCCCTGCAAAGTTTGGTGAAGATCTGAGTATGTCGTTTTTGACCTTATCTGGAACATCCTTTCTGAAAATTTGAAAATTCTTAAAAAATTCGTCGAAAATCTTGATGTCTCCAATCTCTTGTTTTGTACGTTTTTTCCACGTGTCTTGACATCCAATGTATCCCTGCAAAGTTTGGTGAAGATCTGAGTATGTAGTTTTTGACCTTATATGGAACCTCCTATCTGAAAATTTGAAAATTCTTAAAAAATTCGTCCAAAATCTTGATGTCACCAATCCTATGTTTTGTATGTTTTTTCCACGTGTCTTGACATCCAATGTATCCATGCAAAGTTTGGTGAAGATCTGAGTATGTCGTTTTTGACCTTATCTGGAACCTCCCATCTGAAAATTTGAAAATTCTTAAAAAATTCGTCGAAAATCTTGATGTCTCCGATCTCTTGTTTTGTACGTTTTTTCCACGTGTCTTGACATGCAAAGTATTCCTGCAAAGTTTGGTGAAGATCTGACTATGTAGTTTTTGACCTCATCTGGAACCTCCTATCTGAAAATTTGAAAATTCTTTAAAAATTCGTCCAAAATATTGATGTCTCCAATCTCTTGTTTTGTACGTTTTTTCCACGTGTCTTGACATCCAATGTATCCCTGCAATGTTTGGTGAAGATCTGAGTATGTAGTTTTTGACCTTATCTGGAACCTCCCATCTGAAAATTTGAAAATTATTAAAAAATCCGTCCAAAATCTTGATGACCCCAATCTCTTGTTTTGTACGTTTTTTCCACGTGTCTTGACATCCAATGTATCCCTGCAAAGTTTGGTGAAGATCTGAGTATGTAGTTTTTGACCTTATCTGGAACCTCCTATCTGAAAATTTGAAAATTCTTAAAAAATTCGTCCAAAATCTTGATGTCTCCAATCTCTTGTTTTGTACGTTTTTTCCACGTGTCTTGACATCCAATGTATCCCTGCAAAGTTTGGTGAAGATCTGAGTATGTAGTTTTTGACCTTATCTGGAACCTCCCATCTGAAAATTTGAAAATTCCTAAAAAATCCGTGCAAAATCTTGATGACACCAATCTCTTGTTTTGTACGTTTTTTCCACGTGTCTTGACATCCAATGTATCCATGCAAAGTTTGGTGAAGATCTGAGTATGTCGTTTTTGACCTTATCTGGAACCTCCCATCTGAAAATTTGAAAATTCTTAAAAAATTCGTCGAAAATCTTGATGTCTCCAATCTCTTGTTTTGTACGTTTTTTCCACGTGTCTTGACATGCAAAGTATCCCTGCAACGTTTGGTGAAGATCTGAGTATGTAGTTTTTGACCTTATCTGGAACCTCCTATCTGAAAATTTGAAAATTCTTCAAAAATTCGTCGAAAATCTTGATGTCTCCAATCTCTTGTTTTGTACGTTTTTTCCACGTGTCTTGACATCCAATGTATCCCTGCAATGTTTGGTGGAGATCTGAGTATGTAGTTTTTGACCTTATCTGGGACCTCCTATCAGAAAATTTGAAAATTCTTCAAAAATTCGTCCAAAATCTTGATGTCTCCAATCTCTTGTTTTGTACGTTTTTTCCACGTGTCTCGACATCCAATGTATCCCTGCAAAGTTTGGTGAAGATCTGAGTATGTCGTTTTTGACCTTATCTGGAACATCCTTTCTGAAAATTTGAAAATTCTTAAAAAATTCGTCGAAAATTTTGATGTCTCCAATCTCTTGTTTTGTACGTTTTTTCCACGTGTCTTGACATCCAATGTATCCCTGCAAAGTTTGGTGAAGATCTGAGTATGTAGTTTTTGACCTTATATGGAACCTCCTTTCTGAAAATTTGAAAATTCTCAAAAAATTCGTCCATAATCTTGATGTCTCCAATCTCTTGTTTTGTACGTTTTTTCCACGTGTCTTGACATCCAATGTATCCCTGCAAAGTTTGGTGAAGATCTGAGTATGTAGTTTTTGACCTTATATGGAACCTCCTATCTGAAAATTTGAAAATTCTTAAAAAATTCGTCCAAAATCTTGATGTCACCAATCCTATGTTTTGTATGTTTTTTCCACGTGTCTTGACATCCAATGTATCCATGCAAAGTTTGGTGAAGATCTGAGTATGTCGTTTTTGACCTTATCTGGAACCTCCCATCTGAAAATTTGAAAATTCTTAAAAAATTCGTCGAAAATCTTGATGTCTCCGATCTCTTGTTTTGTACGTTTTTTCCACGTGTCTTGACATGCAAAGTATTCCTGCAAAGTTTGGTGAAGATCTGAGTATGTAGTTTTTGACCTCATCTGGAACCTCCTATCTGAAAATTTGAAAATTCTTAAAAAATTCGTCCAAAATTTTGATGTCTCCAATCTCTTGTTTTGTACGTTTTTTCCACGTGTCTTGACATCCAATGTATCCCTGCAATGTTTGGTGAAGATCTGAGTATGTAGTTTTTGACCTTATCTGGAACCTCCCATCTGAAAATTTGAAAATTCCTAAAAAATCCGTCCAAAATCTTGATGACCCCAATCTCTTGTTTTGTACGTTTTTTCCACGTGTCTTGACATCCAATGTATCCCTGCAAAGTTTGGTGAAGATCTGAGTATGTAGTTTTTGACCTTATCTGGAACCTCCTATCTGAAAATTTGAAAATTCTTAAAAAATTCGTCCAAAATCTTGATGTCTCCAATCTCTTGTTTTGTACGTTTTTTCCACGTGTCTTGATATCCAATGTATCCCTGCAAAGTTTGGTGAAGATCTGAGTATGTCGTTTTTGACCTTATCTGGAACATCCTTTCTGAAAATTTGAAAATTGTTAAAAAATTCGTCCAAAATCTTGATGTCTCCAATCTCTTTTTTGTACGTTTTTTCCACGTGTCTTGACATCCAATGTATCCCTGCAAAGTTTGGTGAAGATCTGAGTATGTAGTTTTTGACCTTATCTGGAACCTCCCATCTGAAAATTTGAAAATTCTTAAAAAATTCGACCAAAATCTTGATGTCTCCAATCTTTTGTTTTGTACGTTTTTTCCACGTGTCTTGACACATAATGTATCCATGCAAAGTTTGGTGAAGATCTGAGTATGTAGTTTTTGACCTTATATGGAACCTCCTATCTGAAAATTTGAAAATTCTTAAAAAATTCGTCCAAAATCTTGATGTCTCCAATCTCTTGTTTTGTACGTTTTTTCCACGTGTCTTGACATCCAATGTATCCCTGCAAAGTTTGGTGAAGATCTGAGTATGTAGTTTTTGACCTTATCTGGAACCTCCCATCTGAAAATTTGAAAATTCCTAAAAAATCCGTGCAAAATCTTGATGACCCCAATCTCTTGTTTTGTACGTTTTTTCCACGTGTCTTGACATCCAATGTATTCCTGCAATGTTTGGTGAAGATCTGAGTATGTAGTTTTTGACCTTATATGGAACCTCCTATCTGAAAATTTGAAAATTCTTAAAAAATTCGACCAAAATCTTGATGTTCCGAATCCTATGTTTTGTATGTTTTTTCCACGTGTCTTGACATCCAATGTATCCATGCAAAGTTTGGTGAAGATCTGAGTATGTAGTTTTTGACCTTATATTGAACCTCCCATCTGAAAATTTGAAAATTCTTAAAAAATTCGTCCAAAATCTTGATGACCCCAATCTCTTGTTTTGTACGTTTTTTCCACGTGTCTTGACATCCAAAGTATCCCTGCAAAGTTTGGTGAAGATCTGAGTATGTAGTTTTTGACCTTATATGGAACCTCCTTTCTGAAAATTTGAGAATTCTTAAAAAATTCGTCCAAAATCTTGATGTCTCCAATCTCTTGTTTTGTACGTTTTTTCCACGTGTCTTGACATCCAATGTATCCATGCAAAGTTTGGTGAAGATCTGAGTATGTCGTTTTTGACCTTATCTGGAACCTCCCATCTGAAAATTTGAAAATTCTTAAAAAATTCGTCGAAAATCTTGATGTCTCCAATCTTTTGTTTTGTACGTTTTTTCCACGTGTCTTGACATGCAAAGTATCCCTGCAACGTTTGGTGAAGATCTGAGTATGTAGTTTTTGACCTTATCTGGAACCTCCTATCTGAAAATTTGAAAATTCTTCAAAAATTCGTCGAAAATCTTGATGTCTCCAATCTCTTGTTTTGTACGTTTTTTCCACGTGTCTTGACATCCAATGTATTCCTGCAATGTTTGGTGGAGATCTGAGTATGTAGTTTTAGACCTTATCTGGAACCTCCTATCTGAAAATTTGAAAATTCTTCAAAAATTCGTCCAAAATCTTGATGTCTCCAATCTCTTGTTTTGTACGTTTTTTCCACGTGTCTCGACCTCCAATGGATCCCTGCAAAGTTTGGTGAAGATCTGAGTATGTCGTTTTTGACCTTATCTGGAACATCCTATCTGAAAATTTGAAAATTCTTAAAAAATTCGTCGAAAATCTTGATGTCTCCAATCTCTTGTTTTGTACGTTTTTTCCACGTGTCTTGACATCCAATGTATCCCTGCAAAGTTTGGTGAAGATCTGAGTATGTAGTTTTTGACCTTATCTGGAACCTCCCATCTGAAAATTTGAAAATTCTTAAAAAATTCGACCAATATCTTGATGTCTCCAATCTCTTGTTTTGTACGTTTTTTCCACGTGTCTTGACTCATAATGTATCCATGCAAAGTTTGGTGAAGATCTGAGTATGTAGTTTTTGACCTTATATGGAACCTCCTATCTGAAAATTTAAAAATTCTTAAAAAATTCGTCCAAAATCTTGATGTCTCCAATCTCTTGTTTTGTACGTTTTTTCCACGTGTCTTGACATCCAATGTATCCCTGCAAAGTTTGGTGAAGATCTGAGTATGTAGTTTTTGACCTTATCTGGAACCTCCCATCTGAAAATTTGAAAATTCTTAAAAAATTCGACCAAAATCTTGATGTCTCCAATCTTTTGTTTTGTACGTTTTTTCCACGTGTCTTGACACATAATGTATCCATGCAAAGTTTGGTGAAGATCTGAGTATGTAGTTTTTGACCTTATATGGAACCTCCTATCTGAAAATTTGAAAATTCTTAAAAAATTCGTCCAAAATCTTGATGTCTCCAATCTCTTGTTTTGTACGTTTTTTCCACGTGTCTTGACATCCAATGTATCCCTGCAAAGTTTGGTTAAGATCTGAGTATGTAGTTTTTGACCTTATCTGGAAACTCCCATCTGAAAATTTGAAAATTCCTAAAAAATCCGTGCAAAATCTTGATGACCCCAATCTCTTGTTTTGTACGTTTTTTCCACGTGTCTTGACATCCAATGTATTCCTGCAATGTTTGGTGAAGATCTGAGTATGTAGTTTTTGACCTTATATGGAACCTCCTATCTGAAAATTTGAAAATTCTTAAAAAATTCGACCAAAATCTTGATGTTCCGAATCCTATGTTTTGTATGTTTTTTCCACGTGTCTTGACATCCAATGTATCCATGCAAAGTTTGGTGAAGATCTGAGTATGTAGTTTTTGACCTTATATTGAACCTCCCATCTGAAAATTTGAAAATTCTTAAAAAATTCGTCCAAAATCTTGATGACCCCAATCTCTTGTTTTGTACGTTTTTTCCACGTGTCTTGACATCCAAAGTATCCCTGCAAAGTTTGGTGAAGATCTGAGTATGTAGTTTTTGACCTTATATGGAACCTCCTTTCTGAAAATTTGAGAATTCTTAAAAAATTCGTCCAAAATCTTGATGTCTCCAATCTCTTGTTTTGTACGTTTTTTCCACGTGTCTTGACATCCAATGTATCCATGCAAAGTTTGGTGAAGATCTGAGTATGTCGTTTTTGACCTTATCTGGAACCTCCCATCTGAAAATTTGAAAATTCTTAAAAAATTCTTCGAAAATCTTGATGTCTCCAATCTTTTGTTTTGTACGTTTTTTCCACGTGTCTTGACATGCAAAGTATCCCTGCAACGTTTGGTGAAGATCTGAGTATGTAGTTTTTGACCTTATCTGGAACCTCCTATCTGAAAATTTGAAAATTCTTCAAAAATTCGTCGAAAATCTTGATGTCTCCAATCTCTTGTTTTGTACGTTTTTTCCACGTGTCTTGACATCCAATGTATTCCTGCAATGTTTGGTGGAGATCTGAGTATGTAGTTTTAGACCTTATCTGGAACCTCCTATCTGAAAATTTGAAAATTCTTCAAAAATTCGTCCAAAATCTTGATGTCTCCAATCTCTTGTTTTGTACGTTTTTTCCACGTGTCTCGACCTCCAATGGATCCCTGCAAAGTTTGGTGAAGATCTGAGTATGTCGTTTTTGACCTTATCTGGAACATCCTTTCTGAAAATTTGAAAATTCTTAAAAAATTCGTCGAAAATCTTGATGTCTCCAATCTCTTGTTTTGTACGTTTTTTCCACGTATCTTGACATCCAATGTATCCCTGCAAAGTTTGGTGAAGATCTGAGTATGTAGTTTTTGACCTTATCTGGAACCTCCTATCTGAAAATTTGAAAATTCTTAAAAAATTCGTCCAAAATCTTGATGTCTCCAATCTCTTGTTTTGTACGTTTTTTCCACGTGTCTTGACATCCAATGTATCCCTGCAATGTTTGGTGAAGATCTGAGTATGTAGTTTTTGACCTTATATGGAACCTCCCATCTGAAAATTTGAAAATTCCTAAAAAATCCGTCCAAAATCTTGATGACTCCAATCTCTTGTTTTGTACTTTTTTTCCACGTGTCTCGACCTCCAATGTATCCCTGCAAAGTTTGGTGAAGATCTGAGTATGTAGTTTTTGACCTTATCTGGAACCTCCTATCTGAAAATTTGAAAATTCTTAAAAAATTCGTCCAAAATCTTGATGTCTCCAATCTCTTGTTTTGTACGTTTTTTCCACGTGTCTTGATATCCAATGTATCCCTGCAAAGTTTGGTGAAGATCTGAGTATGTCGTTTTTGACCTTATCTGGAACATCCTTTCTGAAAATTTGAAAATTGTTAAAAAATTCGTCCAAAATCTTGATGTCTCCAATCTCTTTTTTGTACGTTTTTTCCACGTGTCTTGACATCCAATGTATCCCTGCAAAGTTTGGTGAAGATCTGAGTATGTAGTTTTTGACCTTATCTGGAACCTCCCATCTGAAAATTTGAAAATTCTTAAAAAATTCGACCAAAATCTTGATGTCTCCAATCTTTTGTTTTGTACGTTTTTTCCACGTGTCTTGACACATAATGTATCCATGCAAAGTTTGGTGAAGATCTGAGTATGTAGTTTTTGACCTTATATGGAACCTCCTATCTGAAAATTTGAAAATTCTTAAAAAATTCGTCCAAAATCTTGATGTCTCCAATCTCTTGTTTTGTACGTTTTTTCCACGTGTCTTGACATCCAATGTATCCCTGCAAAGTTTGGTGAAGATCTGAGTATGTAGTTTTTGACCTTATCTGGAACCTCCCATCTGAAAATTTGAAAATTCCTAAAAAATCCGTGCAAAATCTTGATGACCCCAATCTCTTGTTTTGTACGTTTTTTCCACGTGTCTTGACATCCAATGTATTCCTGCAATGTTTGGTGAAGATCTGAGTATGTAGTTTTTGACCTTATATGGAACCTCCTATCTGAAAATTTGAAAATTCTTAAAAAATTCGACCAAAATCTTGATGTTCCGAATCCTATGTTTTGTATGTTTTTTCCACGTGTCTTGACATCCAATGTATCCATGCAAAGTTTGGTGAAGATCTGAGTATGTAGTTTTTGACCTTATATTGAACCTCCCATCTGAAAATTTGAAAATTCTTAAAAAATTCGTCCAAAATCTTGATGACCCCAATCTCTTGTTTTGTACGTTTTTTCCACGTGTCTTGACATCCAAAGTATCCCTGCAAAGTTTGGTGAAGATCTGAGTATGTAGTTTTTGACCTTATATGGAACCTCCTTTCTGAAAATTTGAGAATTCTTAAAAAATTCGTCCAAAATCTTGATGTCTCCAATCTCTTGTTTTGTACGTTTTTTCCACGTGTCTTGACATCCAATGTATCCATGCAAAGTTTGGTGAAGATCTGAGTATGTCGTTTTTGACCTTATCTGGAACCTCCCATCTGAAAATTTGAAAATTCTTAAAAAATTCGTCGAAAATCTTGATGTCTCCAATCTTTTGTTTTGTACGTTTTTTCCACGTGTCTTGACATGCAAAGTATCCCTGCAACGTTTGGTGAAAATCTGAGTATGTAGTTTTTGACCTTATCTGGAACCTCCTATCTGAAAATTTGAAAATTCTTCAAAAATTCGTCGAAAATCTTGATGTCTCCAATCTCTTGTTTTGTACGTTTTTTCCACGTGTCTTGACATCCAATGTATTCCTGCAATGTTTGGTGGAGATCTGAGTATGTAGTTTTAGACCTTATCTGGAACCTCCTATCTAAAAATTTGAAAATTCTTCAAAAATTCGTCCAAAATCTTGATGTCTCCAATCTCTTGTTTTGTACGTTTTTTCCACGTGTCTCGACCTCCAATGGATCCCTGCAAAGTTTGGTGAAGATCTGAGTATGTCGTTTTTGACCTTATCTGGAACATCCTTTCTGAAAATTTGAAAATTCTTAAAAAATTCGACCAATATCTTGATGTCTCCAATCTCTTGTTTTGTACGTTTTTTCCACGTGTCTTGACACATAATGTATCCATGCAAAGTTTGGTGAAGATCTGAGTATGTAGTTTTTGACCTTATATGGAACCTCCTATCTGAAAATTTAAAAATTCTTAAAAAATTCGTCCAAAATCTTGATGTCTCCAATCTCTTGTTTTGTACGTTTTTTCCACGTGTCTTGACATCCAATGTATCCCTGCAAAGTTTGGTGAAGATCTGAGTATGTAGTTTTTGACCTTATCTGGAACCTCCCATCTGAAAATTTGAAAATTCTTAAAAAATTCGACCAAAATCTTGATGTCTCCAATCTTTTGTTTTGTACGTTTTTTCCACGTGTCTTGACACATAATGTATCCATGCAAAGTTTGGTGAAGATCTGAGTATGTAGTTTTTGACCTTATATGGAACCTCCTATCTGAAAATTTGAAAATTCTTAAAAAATTCGTCCAAAATCTTGATGTCTCCAATCTCTTGTTTTGTACGTTTTTTCCACGTGTCTTGACATCCAATGTATCCCTGCAAAGTTTGGTGAAGATCTGAGTATGTAGTTTTTGACCTTATCTGGAACCTCCCATCTGAAAATTTGAAAATTCCTAAAAAATCCGTGCAAAATCTTGATGACCCCAATCTCTTGTTTTGTACGTTTTTTCCACGTGTTTTGACATCCAATGTATTCCTGCAATGTTTGGTGAAGATCTGAGTATGTAGTTTTTGACCTTATATGGAACCTCCTATCTGAAAATTTGAAAATTCTTAAAAAATTCGACCAAAATCTTGATGTTCCGAATCCTATGTTTTGTATGTTTTTTACACGTGTCTTGACATCCAATGTATCCATGCATAGTTTGGTGAAGATCTGAGTATGTAGTTTTTGACCTTATATTGAACCTCCCATCTGAAAATTTGAAAATTCTTAAAAAATTCGTCCAAAATCTTGATGACCCCAATCTCTTGTTTTGTACGTTTTTTCCACGTGTCTTGACATCCAAAGTATCCCTGCAAAGTTTGGTGAAGATCTGAGTATGTAGTTTTTGACCTTATATGGAACCTCCTTTCTGAAAATTTGAGAATTCTTAAAAAATTCGTCCAAAATCTTGATGTCTCCAATCTCTTGTTTTGTACGTTTTTTCCACGTGTCTTGACATCCAATGTATCCATGCAAAGTTTGGTGAAGATCTGAGTATGTCGTTTTTGACCTTATCTGGAACCTCCCATCTGAAAATTTGAAAATTCTTAAAAAATTCGTCGAAAATCTTGATGTCTCCAATCTTTTGTTTTGTACGTTTTTTCCACGTGTCTTGACATGCAAAGTATCCCTGCAACGTTTGGTGAAGATCTGAGTATGTAGTTTTTGACCTTATCTGGAACCTCCTATCTGAAAATTTGAAAATTCTTAAAAAATTCGTCCAAAATCTTGATGTCTCCAATCTCTTGTTTTGTACGTTTCTTCTACGTGTCTTGACATCCAATGTATTCCTGCAATGTTTGGTGGAGATCTGAGTATGTAGTTTTAGACCTTATCTGGAACCTCCTATCTGAAAATTTGAAAATTCTTCAAAAATTCGTCCAAAATCTTGATGTCTCCAATCTCTTGTTTTGTACGTTTTTTCTACGTGTCTCGACCTCCAATGGATCCCTGCAAAGTTTGGTGAAGATCTGAGTATGTCGTTTTTGACCTTATCTGGAACATCCTTTCTGAAAATTTGAAAATTCTTAAAAAATTCGTCGAAAATCTTGATGTCTCCAATCTCTTGTTTTGTACGTTTTTTCCACGTGTCTTGACATCCAATGTATCCCTGCAAAGTTTGGTGAAGATCTGAGTATGTAGTTTTTGACCTTATATGGAACCTCCTATCTGAAAATTTGAAAATTCTTAAAAAATTCGTCCAAAATCTTGATGTCTCCAATCTCTTGTTTTGTACGTTTTTTCCACGTGTCTCGACCTCCAATGGATCCCTGCAAAGTTTGGTGAAGATCTGAGTATGTCGTTTTTGACCTTATCTGGAACCTCCCATCTGAAAATTTGAAAATTCTTAAAAAATTCGTCGAAAATCTTGATGTCTCCGATCTCTTGTTTTGTACGTTTTTTCCACGTGTCTTGACATGCAAAGTATTCCTGCAAAGTTTGGTGAAGATCTGAGTATGTAGTTTTTGATCTCATGTGGAACCTCCTATCTGAAAATTTGAAAATTCTTAAAAAATTCGTCCAAAATCTTGATGTCTCCAATCTCTTGTTTTGTACGTTTTTTCCACGTGTCTTGACATCCAATGTATCCCTGCAATGTTTGGTGAAGATCTGAGTATGTAGTTTTTGACCTTATCTGGAACCTCCCATCTGAAAATTTGAAAATTCCTAAAAAATCCGTCCAAAATCTTGATGACCCCAATCTCTTGTTTTGTACTTTTTTTCCACGTGTCTCGACCTCCAATGTATCCCTGCAAAGTTTGGTGAAGATCTGAGTATGTAGTTTTTGACCTTATATGGAACCTCCTATCTGAAAATTTGAAAATTCTTAAAAAATTCGTCCAAAATCTTGATGTCACCAATCCTATGTTTTGTATGTTTTTTCCACGTGTCTTGACATCCAATGTATCCATGCAAAGTTTGGTGAAGATCTGAGTATGTCGTTTTTGACCTTATCTGGAACCTCCCATCTGAAAATTTGAAAATTCTTAAAAAATTCGTCGAAAATCTTGATGTCTCCGATCTCTTGTTTTGTACGTTTTTTCCACGTGTCTTGACATGCAAAGTATTCCTGCAAAGTTTGGTGAAGATCTGAGTATGTAGTTTTTGACCTCATCTGGAACCTCCTATCTGAAAATTTGAAAATTCTTAAAAAATTCGTCCAAACTTTTGATGTCTCCAATCTCTTGTTTTGTACGTTTTTTCCACGTGTCTTGACATCCAATATATCCCTGCAATGTTTGGTGAAGATCTGAGTATGTAGTTTTTGACCTTATCTGGAACCTCCCATCTGAAAATTTGAAAATTCCTAAAAAATCCGTCCAAAATCTTGATGACTTCAATCTCTTGTTTTGTACGTTTTTTCCACGTGTCTTGACATCCAATGTATCCCTGCAAAGTTTGGTGAAGATCTGAGTATGTAGTTTTTGACCTTATCTGGAACCTCCCATCTGAAAATTTGAAAATTCTTAAAAAATTCGACCAAAATCTTGATGTCTCCAATCTTTTGTTTTGTACGTTTTTTCCACGTGTCTTGACACATAATGTATCCATGCAAAGTTTGGTGAAGATCTGAGTATGTAGTTTTTGACCTTATATGGAACCTCCTATCTGAAAATTTGAAAATTCTTAAAAAATTCGTCCAAAATCTTGATGTCTCCAATCTCTTGTTTTGTACGTTTTTTCCACGTGTCTTGACATCCAATGTATCCCTGCAAAGTTTGGTGAAGATCTGAGTATGTAGTTTTTGACCTTATCTGGAACCTCCCATCTGAAAATTTGAAAATTCCTAAAAAATCCGTGCAAAATCTTGATGACCCCAATCTCTTGTTTTGTACGTTTTTTCCACGTGTCTTGACATCCAATGTATTCCTGCAATGTTTGGTGAAGATCTGAGTATGTAGTTTTTGACCTTATATGGAACCTCCTATCTGAAAATTTGAAAATTCTTAAAAAATTCGACCAAAATCTTGATGTTCCGAATCCTATGTTTTGTATGTTTTTTCCACGTGTCTTGACATCCAATGTATCCATGCAAAGTTTGGTGAAGATCTGAGTATGTAGTTTTTGACCTTATATTGAACCTCCCATCTGAAAATTTGAAAATTCTTAAAAAATTCGTCCAAAATCTTGATGACCCCAATCTCTTGTTTTGTACGTTTTTTCCACGTGTCTTGACATCCAAAGTATCCCTGCAAAGTTTGGTGAAGATCTGAGTATGTAGTTTTTGACCTTATATGGAACCTCCTTTCTGAAAATTTGAGAATTCTTAAAAAATTCGTCCAAAATCTTGATGTCTCCAATCTCTTGTTTTGTACGTTTTTTCCACGTGTCTTGACATCCAATGTATCCATGCAAAGTTTGGTGAAGATCTGAGTATGTCGTTTTTGACCTTATCTGGAACCTCCCATCTGAAAATTTGAAAATTCTTAAAAAATTCGTCGAAAATCTTGATGTCTCCAATCTTTTGTTTTGTACGTTTTTTCCACGTGTCTTGACATGCAAAGTATCCCTGCAACGTTTGGTGAAAATCTGAGTATGTAGTTTTTGACCTTATCTGGAACCTCCTATCTGAAAATTTGAAAATTCTTCAAAAATTCGTCGAAAATCTTGATGTCTCCAATCTCTTGTTTTGTACGTTTTTTCCACGTGTCTTGACATCCAATGTATTCCTGCAATGTTTGGTGGAGATCTGAGTATGTAGTTTTAGACCTTATCTGGAACCTCCTATCTAAAAATTTGAAAATTCTTCAAAAATTCGTCCAAAATCTTGATGTCTCCAATCTCTTGTTTTGTACGTTTTTTCCACGTGTCTCGACCTCCAATGGATCCCTGCAAAGTTTGGTGAAGATCTGAGTATGTCGTTTTTGACCTTATCTGGAACATCCTTTCTGAAAATTTGAAAATTCTTAAAAAATTCGACCAATATCTTGATGTCTCCAATCTCTTGTTTTGTACGTTTTTTCCACGTGTCTTGACACATAATGTATCCATGCAAAGTTTGGTGAAGATCTGAGTATGTAGTTTTTGACCTTATATGGAACCTCCTATCTGAAAATTTAAAAATTCTTAAAAAATTCGTCCAAAATCTTGATGTCTCCAATCTCTTGTTTTGTACGTTTTTTCCACGTGTCTTGACATCCAATGTATCCCTGCAAAGTTTGGTGAAGATCTGAGTATGTAGTTTTTGACCTTATCTGGAACCTCCCATCTGAAAATTTGAAAATTCTTAAAAAATTCGACCAAAATCTTGATGTCTCCAATCTTTTGTTTTGTACGTTTTTTCCACGTGTCTTGACACATAATGTATCCATGCAAAGTTTGGTGAAGATCTGAGTATGTAGTTTTTGACCTTATATGGAACCTCCTATCTGAAAATTTGAAAATTCTTAAAAAATTCGTCCAAAATCTTGATGTCTCCAATCTCTTGTTTTGTACGTTTTTTCCACGTGTCTTGACATCCAATGTATCCCTGCAAAGTTTGGTGAAGATCTGAGTATGTAGTTTTTGACCTTATCTGGAACCTCCCGTCTGAAAATTTGAAAATTCCTAAAAAATCCGTGCAAAATCTTGATGACCCCAATCTCTTGTTTTGTACGTTTTTTCCACGTGTTTTGACATCCAATGTATTCCTGCAATGTTTGGTGAAGATCTGAGTATGTAGTTTTTGACCTTATATGGAACCTCCTATCTGAAAATTTGAAAATTCTTAAAAAATTCGACCAAAATCTTGATGTTCCGAATCCTATGTTTTGTATGTTTTTTACACGTGTCTTGACATCCAATGTATCCATGCAAAGTTTGGTGAAGATCTGAGTATGTAGTTTTTGACCTTATATTGAACCTCCCATCTGAAAATTTGAAAATTCTTAAAAAATTCGTCCAAAATCTTGATGACCCCAATCTCTTGTTTTGTACGTTTTTTCCACGTGTCTTGACATCCAAAGTATCCCTGCAAAGTTTGGTGAAGATCTGAGTATGTAGTTTTTGACCTTATATGGAACCTCCTTTCTGAAAATTTGAGAATTCTTAAAAAATTCGTCCAAAATCTTGATGTCTCCAATCTCTTGTTTTGTACGTTTTTTCCACGTGTCTTGACATCCAATGTATCCATGCAAAGTTTGGTGAAGATCTGAGTATGTCGTTTTTGACCTTATCTGGAACCTCCCATCTGAAAATTTGAAAATTCTTAAAAAATTCGTCGAAAATCTTGATGTCTCCAATCTTTTGTTTTGTACGTTTTTTCCACGTGTCTTGACATGCAAAGTATCCCTGCAACGTTTGGTGAAGATCTGAGTATGTAGTTTTTGACCTTATCTGGAACCTCCTATCTGAAAATTTGAAAATTCTTAAAAAATTCGTCCAAAATCTTGATGTCTCCAATCTCTTGTTTTGTACGTTTTTTCTACGTGTCTTGACATCCAATGTATTCCTGCAATGTTTGGTGGAGATCTGAGTATGTAGTTTTAGACCTTATCTGGAACCTCCTATCTGAAAATTTGAAAATTCTTCAAAAATTCGTCCAAAATCTTGATGTCTCCAATCTCTTGTTTTGTACGTTTTTTCTACGTGTCTCGACCTCCAATGGATCCCTGCAAAGTTTGGTGAAGATCTGAGTATGTCGTTTTTGACCTTATCTGGAACATCCTTTCTGAAAATTTGAAAATTCTTAAAAAATTCGTCGAAAATCTTGATGTCTCCAATCTCTTGTTTTGTACGTTTTTTCCACGTGTCTTGACATCCAATGTATCCCTGCAAAGTTTGGTGAAGATCTGAGTATGTAGTTTTTGACCTTATATGGAACCTCCTATCTGAAAATTTGAAAATTCTTAAAAAATTCGTCCAAAATCTTGATGTCTCCAATCTCTTGTTTTGTACGTTTTTTCCACGTGTCTCGACCTCCAATGGATCCCTGCAAAGTTTGGTGAAGATCTGAGTATGTCGTTTTTGACCTTATCTGGAACCTCCCATCTGAAAATTTGAAAATTCTTAAAAAATTCGTCGAAAATCTTGATGTCTCCGATCTCTTGTTTTGTACGTTTTTTCCACGTGTCTTGACATGCAAAGTATTCCTGCAAAGTTTGGTGAAGATCTGAGTATGTAGTTTTTGATCTCATGTGGAACCTCCTATCTGAAAATTTGAAAATTCTTAAAAAATTCGTCCAAAATCTTGATGTCTCCAATCTCTTGTTTTGTACGTTTTTTCCACGTGTCTTGACATCCAATGTATCCCTGCAATGTTTGGTGAAGATCTGAGTATGTAGTTTTTGACCTTATCTGGAACCTCCCATCTGAAAATTTGAAAATTCCTAAAAAATCCGTCCAAAATCTTGATGACCCCAATCTCTTGTTTTGTACTTTTTTTCCACGTGTCTCGACCTCCAATGTATCCCTGCAAAGTTTGGTGAAGATCTGAGTATGTAGTTTTTGACCTTATATGGAACCTCCTATCTGAAAATTTGAAAATTCTTAAAAAATTCGTCCAAAATCTTGATGTCACCAATCCTATGTTTTGTATGTTTTTTCCACGTGTCTTGACATCCAATGTATCCATGCAAAGTTTGGTGAAGATCTGAGTATGTCGTTTTTGACCTTATCTGGAACCTCCCATCTGAAAATTTGAAAATTCTTAAAAAATTCGTCGAAAATCTTGATGTCTCCGATCTCTTGTTTTGTACGTTTTTTCCACGTGTCTTGACATGCAAAGTATTCCTGCAAAGTTTGGTGAAGATCTGAGTATGTAGTTTTTGACCTCATCTGGAACCTCCTATCTGAAAATTTGAAAATTCTTAAAAAATTCGTCCAAACTTTTGATGTCTCCAATCTCTTGTTTTGTACGTTTTTTCCACGTGTCTTGACATCCAATATATCCCTGCAATGTTTGGTGAAGATCTGAGTATGTAGTTTTTGACCTTATCTGGAACCTCCCATCTGAAAATTTGAAAATTCCTAAAAAATCCGTCCAAAATCTTGATGACTTCAATCTCTTGTTTTGTACGTTTTTTCCACGTGTCTTGACATCCAATGTATCCCTGCAAAGTTTGGTGAAGATCTGAGTATGTAGTTTTTGACCTTATCTGGAACCTCCTATCTGAAAATTTGAAAATTCTTAAAAAATTCGTCCAAAATCTTGATGTCTCCAATCTCTTGTTTTGTACGTTTTTTCCACTTGTCTTGATATCCAATGTATCCCTGCAAAGTTTGGTGAAGATCTGAGTATGTCGTTTTTGACCTTATCTGGAACATCCTTTCTGAAAATTTGAAAATTGTTAAAAAATTCGTCCAAAATCTTGATGTCTCCAATCTCTTTTTTGTACGTTTTTTCCACGTGTCTTGACATCCAATGTATCCCTGCAAAGTTTGGTGAAGATCTGAGTATGTAGTTTTTGACCTTATCTGGAACCTCCCATCTGAAAATTTGAAAATTCTTAAAAAATTCGACCAAAATCTTGATGTCTCCAATCTTTTGTTTTGTACGTTTTTTCCACGTGTCTTGACACATAATGTATCCATGCAAAGTTTGGTGAAGATCTGAGTATGTAGTTTTTGACCTTATATGGAACCTCCTATCTGAAAATTTGAAAATTCTTAAAAAATTCGTCCAAAATCTTGATGTCTCCAATCTCTTGTTTTGTACGTTTTTTCCACGTGTCTTGACATCCAATGTATCCCTGCAAAGTTTGGTGAAGATCTGAGTATGTAGTTTTTGACCTTATCTGGAACCTCCTATCTGAAAATTTGAAAATTCCTAAAAAATCCGTGCAAAATCTTGATGACCCCAATCTCTTGTTTTGTACGTTTTTTCAACGTGTCTTGACATCCAATGTATCCATGCAAAGTTTGGTGAAGATCTGAGTATGTCGTTTTTGACCTTATCTGGAACCTCCCATCTGAAAATTTGAAAATTCTTAAAAAATTCGTCGAAAATCTTGATGTCTCCAATCTCTTGTTTTGTACGTTTTTTCCACGTGTCTTGACATGCAAAGTATCCCTGCAACGTTTGGTGAAGATCTGAGTATGTAGTTTTTGACCTTATCTGGAACCTCCTATCTGAAAATTTGAAAATTCTTCAAAAATTCGTCGAAAATCTTGATGTCTCCAATCTCTTGTTTTGTACGTTTTTTCCACGTGTCTTGACATCCAATGTATCCCTGCAATGTTTGGTGGAGATCTGAGTATGTAGTTTTTGACCTTATCTGGGACCTCCTATCAGAAAATTTGAAAATTCTTCAAAAATTCGTCCAAAATCTTGATGTCTCCAATCTCTTGTTTTGTACGTTTTTTCCACGTGTCTCGACCTCCAATGTATCCCTGCAAAGTTTGGTGAAGATCTGAGTATGTCGTTTTTGACCTTATCTGGAACATCCTTTCTGAAAATTTGAAAATTCTTAAAAAATTCGTCGAAAATCTTGATGTCTCCAATCTCTTGTTTTGTACGTTTTTTCCACGTGTCTTGACATCCAATGTATCCCTGCAAAGCTTGGTGAAGATCTGAGTATGTAGTTTTTGACCTTATATGGAACCTCCTTTCTGAAAATTTGAAAATTCTCAAAAAATTCGTCCATAATCTTGATGTCTCCAATCTCTTGTTTTGTACGTTTTTTCCACGTGTCTTGACATCCAATGTATCCCTGCAAAGTTTGGTGAAGATCTGAGTATGTAGTTTTTGACCTTATATGGAACCTCCTATCTGAAAATTTGAAAATTCTTAAAAAATTCGTCCAAAATCTTGATGTCACCAATCCTATGTTTTGTATGTTTTTTCCACGTGTCTTGACATCCAATGTATCCATGCAAAGTTTGGTGAAGATCTGAGTATGTCGTTTTTGACCTTATCTGGAACCTCCCATCTGAAAATTTGAAAATTCTTAAAAAATTCGTCGAAAATCTTGATGTCTCCGATCTCTTGTTTTGTACGTTTTTTCCACGTGTCTTGACATGCAAAGTATTCCTGCAAAGTTTGGTGAAGATCTGAGTATGTAGTTTTTGACCTCATCTGGAACCTCCTATCTGAAAATTTGAAAATTCTTAAAAAATTCGTCCAAAATTTTGATGTCTCCAATCTCTTGTTTTGTACGTTTTTTCCACGTGTCTTGACATCCAATGTATCCCTGCAATGTTTGGTGAAGATCTGAGTATGTAGTTTTTGACCTTATCTGGAACCTCCCATCTGAAAATTTGAAAATTCCTAAAAAATCCGTCCAAAATCTTGATGACCCCAATCTCTTGTTTTGTACGTTTTTTCCACGTGTCTTGACATCCAATGTATCCCTGCAAAGTTTGGTGAAGATCTGAGTATGTCGTTTTTGACCTTATCTGGAACCTCCTATCTGAAAATTTGAAAATTCTTAAAAAATTCGTCCAAAATCTTGATGTCTCCAATCTCTTGTTTTGTACGTTTTTTCCACGTGTCTTGATATCCAATGTATCCCTGCAAAGTTTGGTGAAGATCTGAGTATGTCGTTTTTGACCTTATCTGGAACATCCTTTCTGAAAATTTGAAAATTGTTAAAAAATTCGTCCAAAATCTTGATGTCTCCAATCTCTTTTTTGTACGTTTTTTCCACGTGTCTTGACATCCAATGTATCCCTGCAAAGTTTGGTGAAGATCTGAGTTTGTAGTTTTTGACCTTATCTGGAACCTCCCATCTGAAAATTTGAAAATTCTTAAAAAATTCGACCAAAATCTTGATGTCTCCAATCTTTTGTTTTGTACGTTTTTTCCACGTGTCTTGACACATAATGTATCCATGCAAAGTTTGGTGAAGATCTGAGTATGTAGTTTTTGACCTTATATGGAACCTCCTATCTGAAAATTTGAAAATTCTTAAAAAATTCGTCCAAAATCTTGATGTCTCCAATCTCTTGTTTTGTACGTTTTTTCCACGTGTCTTGACATCCAATGTATCCCTGCAAAGTTTGGTGATGATCTGAGTATGTCGTTTTTGACTTTATCTGGAACCTCCCATCTGAAAATTTGAAAATTCTTAAAAAATTCGTCGAAAATCTTGATGTCTCCAATCTCTTGTTTTGTACGTTTTTTCCACGTGTCTTGACATGCAAAGTATCCCTGCAACGTTTGGTGAAGATCTGAGTATGTAGTTTTTGACCTTATCTGGAACCTCCTATCTGAAAATTTGAAAATTCTTCAAAAATTCGTCGAAAATCTTGATGTCTCCAATCTCTTGTTTTGTACGTTTTTCCACGTGTCTTGACATCCAATGTATCCCTGCAATGTTTGGTGGAGATCTGAGTATGTAGTTTTTGACCTTATCTGGGACCTCCTATCAGAAAATTTGAAAATTCTTCAAAAATTCGTCCAAAATCTTGATGTCTCCAATCTCTTGTTTTGTACGTTTTTTCCACGTGTCTCGACCTCCAATGTATCCCTGCAAAGTTTGGTGAAGATCTGAGTATGTAGTTTTTGACCTTATCTGGAACATCCTTTCTGAAAATTTGAAAATTCTTAAAAAATTCGTCGAAAATCTTGATGTCTCCAATCTCTTGTTTTGTACGTTTTTTCCACGTGTCTTGACATCCAATGTATCCCTGCAAAGTTTGGTGAAGATCTGAGTATGTAGTTTTTGACCTTATATGGAACCTCCTTTCTGAAAATTTGAAAATTCTCAAAAAATTCGTCCATAATCTTGATGTCTCCAATCTCTTGTTTTTTACGTTTTTTCCACGTGTCTTGACATCCAATGTATCCCTGCAAAGTTTGGTGAAGATCTGAGTATGTAGTTTTTGACCTTATATGGAACCTCCTATCTGAAAATTTGAAAATTCTTAAAAAATTCGTCCAAAATCTTGATGTCACCAATCCTATGTTTTGTATGTTTTTTCCACGTGTCTTGACATCCAATGTATCCATGCAAAGTTTGGTGAAGATCTGAGTATGTCGTTTTTGACCTTATCTGGAACCTCCCATCTGAAAATTTGAAAATTCTTAAAAAATTCGTCGAAAATCTTGATGTCTCCGATCTCTTGTTTTGTACGTTTTTTCCACGTGTCTTGACATGCAAAGTATTCCTGCAAAGTTTGGTGAAGATCTGAGTATGTAGTTTTTGACCTCATCTGGAACCTCCTATCTGAAAATTTGAAAATTCTTAAAAAATTCGTCCAAAATTTTGATGTCTCCAATCTCTTGTTTTGTACGTTTTTTCCACGTGTCTTGACATCCAATGTATCCCTGCAATGTTTGGTGAAGATCTGAGTATGTAGTTTTTGACCTTATCTGGAACCTCCCATCTGAAAATTTGAAAATTCCTAAAAAATCCGTCCAAAATCTTGATGACCCCAATCTCTTGTTTTGTACGTTTTTTCCACGTGTCTTGACATCCAATGTATCCCTGCAAAGTTTGGTGAAGATCTGAGTATGTAGTTTTTGACCTTATCTGGAACGTCCTATCTGAAAATTTGAAAATTCTTCAAAAATTCGTCCAAAATCTTGATGTCTCCAATCTCTTGTTTTGTACGTTTTTTCCACGTGTCTCGATATCCTATGTATCCCTGCAAAGTTTGGTGAAGATCTGAGTATGTCGTTTTTGACCTTATCTGGAACATCCTTTCTGAAAATTTGAAAATTGTTAAAAAATTCGTCCAAAATCTTGATGTCTCCAATCTCTTTTTTGTACGTTTTTTCCACGTGTCTTGACATCCAATGTATCCCTGCAAAGTTTGGTGAAGATCTGAGTATGTAGTTTTTGACCTTATCTGGAACCTCCCATCTGAAAATTTGAAAATTCTTAAAAAATTCGACCAAAATCTTGATGTCTCCAATCTTTTGTTTTGTACGTTTTTTCCACGTGTCTTGACACATAATGTATCCATGCAAAGTTTGGTGAAGATCTGAGTATGTAGTTTTTGACCTTATATTGAACCTCCTATCTGAAAATTTGAAAATTCTTAAAAAATTCGTCCAAAATCTTGATGTCTCCAATCTCTTGTTTTGTACGTTTTTTCCACGTGTCTTGACATCCAATGTATCCCTGCAAAGTTTGGTGAAGATCTGAGTATGTAGTTTTTGACCTTATCTGGAACCTCCCATCTGAAAATTTGAAAATTCCTAAAAAATCCGTGCAAAATCTTGATGACCCCAATCTCTTGTTTTGTACGTTTTTTCCACGTGTCTTGACATCCAAAGTATCCCTGCAAAGTTTGGTGAAGATCTGAGTATGTAGTTTTTGACCTTATATGGAACCTCCTTTCTGAAAATTTGAGAATTCTTAAAAAATTCGTCCAAAATCTTGATGTCTCCAATCTCTTGTTTTGTACGTTTTTTCCACGTGTCTTGACATCCAATGTATCCATGCAAAGTTTGGTGAAGATCTGAGTATGTCGTTTTTGACCTTATCTGGAACCTCCCATCTGAAAATTTGAAAATTCTTAAAAAATTCGTCGAAAATCTTGATGTCTCCAATCTTTTGTTTTGTACGTTTTTTCCACGTGTCTTGACATGCAAAGTATCCCTGCAACGTTTGGTGAAGATCTGAGTATGTAGTTTTTGACCTTATATGGAACCTCCTATCTGAAAATTTGAAAATTCTTAAAAAATTCGACCAAAATCTTGATGTTCCGAATCCTATGTTTTGTATGTTTTTTCCACGTGTCTTGACATCCAATGTATCCATGCAAAGTTTGGTGAAGATCTGAGTATGTAGTTTTTGACCTTATATTGAACCTCCCATCTGAAAATTTGAAAATTCTTAAAAAATTCGTCCAAAATCTTGATGACCCCAATCTCTTGTTTTGTACGTTTTTTCCACGTGTCTTGACATCCAAAGTATCCCTGCAAAGTTTGGTGAAGATCTGAGTATGTAGTTTTTGACCTTATATGGAACCTCCTTTCTGAAAATTTGAGAATTCTTAAAAAATTCGTCCAAAATCTTGATGTCTCCAATCTCTTGTTTTGTACGTTTTTTCCACGTGTCTTGACATCCAATGTATCCATGCAAAGTTTGGTGAAGATCTGAGTATGTCGTTTTTGACCTTATCTGGAACCTCCCATCTGAAAATTTGAAAATTCTTAAAAAATTCGTCGAAAATCTTGATGTCTCCAATCTTTTGTTTTGTACGTTTTTTCCACGTGTCTTGACATGCAAAGTATCCCTGCAACGTTTGGTGAAGATCTGAGTATGTAGTTTTTGACCTTATCTGGAACCTCCTATCTGAAAATTTGAAAATTCTTCAAAAATTCGTCGAAAATCTTGATGTCTCCAATCTCTTGTTTTGTACGTTTTTTCCACGTGTCTTGACATCCAATGTATTCCTGCAATGTTTGGTGGAGATCTGAGTATGTAGTTTTAGACCTTATCTGGAACCTCCTATCTGAAAATTTGAAAATTCTTCAAAAATTCGTCCAAAATCTTGATGTCTCCAATCTCTTGTTTTGTACGTTTTTTCCACGTGTCTCGACCTCCAATGGATCCCTGCAAAGTTTGGTGAAGATCTGAGTATGTCGTTTTTGACCTTATCTGGAACATCCTTTCTGAAAATTTGAAAATTCTTAAAAAATTCGTCGAAAATCTTGATGTCTCCAATCTCTTGTTTTGTACGTTTTTTCCACGTGTCTTGACATCCAATGTATCCCTGCAAAGTTTGGTGAAGATCTGAGTATGTAGTTTTTGACCTTATATGGAACCTCCTATCTGAAAATTTGAAAATTCTTAAAAAATTCGTCCAAAATCTTGATGTCTCCAACCTCTTGTTTTGTACGTTTTTTCCACGTGTCTCGACCTCCAATGGATCCCTGCAAAGTTTGGTGAAGATCTGAGTATGTCGTTTTTGACCTTATCTGGAACCTCCCATCTGAAAATTTGAAAATTCTTAAAAAATTCGTCGAAAATCTTGATGTCTCCGATCTCTTGTTTTGTACGTTTTTTCCACGTGTCTTAACATGCAAAGTATTCCTGCAAAGTTTGGTGAAGATCTGAGTATGTAGTTTTTGATCTCATGTGGAACCTCCTATCTGAAAATTTGAAAATTCTTAAAAAATTCGTCCAAAATCTTGATGTCTCCAATCTCTTGTTTTGTACGTTTTTTCCACGTGTCTTGACATCCAATGTATCCCTGCAATGTTTGGTGAAGATCTGAGTATGTAGTTTTTGACCTTATCTGGAACCTCCCATCTGAAAATTTGAAAATTCCTAAAAAATCCGTCCAAAATCTTGATGACCCCAATCTCTTGTTTTGTACTTTTTTTCCACGTGTCTCGACCTCCAATGTATCCCTGCAAAGTTTGGTGAAGATCTGAGTATGTAGTTTTTGACCTTATATGGAACCTCCTATCTGAAAATTTGAAAATTCTTAAAAAATTCGTCCAAAATCTTGATGTCACCAATCCTATGTTTTGTATGTTTTTTCCACGTGTCTTGACATCCAATGTATCCATGCAAAGTTTGGTGAAGATCTGAGTATGTCGTTTTTGACCTTATCTGGAACCTCCCATCTGAAAATTTGAAAATTCTTAAAAAATTCGTCGAAAATCTTGATGTCTCCGATCTCTTGTTTTGTACGTTTTTTCCACGTGTCTTGACATGCAAAGTATTCCTGCAAAGTTTGGTGAAGATCTGAGTATGTAGTTTTTGACCTCATCTGGAACCTCCTATCTGAAAATTTGAAAATTCTTAAAAAATTCGTCCAAACTTTTGATGTCTCCAATCTCTTGTTTTGTACGTTTTTTCCACGTGTCTTGACATCCAATATATCCCTGCAATGTTTGGTGAAGATCTGAGTATGTAGTTTTTGACCTTATCTGGAACCTCCCATCTGAAAATTTGAAAATTCCTAAAAAATCCGTCCAAAATCTTGATGACTTCAATCTCTTGTTTTGTACGTTTTTTCCACGTGTCTTGACATCCAATGTATCCCTGCAAAGTTTGGTGAAGATCTGAGTATGTAGTTTTTGACCTTATCTGGAACCTCCTATCTGAAAATTTGAAAATTCTTAAAAAATTCGTCCAAAATCTTGATGTCTCCAATCTCTTGTTTTGTACGTTTTTTCCACTTGTCTTGATATCCAATGTATCCCTGCAAAGTTTGGTGAAGATCTGAGTATGTCGTTTTTGACCTTATCTGGAACATCCTTTCTGAAAATTTGAAAATTGTTAAAAAATTCGTCCAAAATCTTGATGTCTCCAATCTCTTTTTTGTACGTTTTTTCCACGTGTCTTGACATCCAATGTCTCCCTGCAAAGTTTGGTGAAGATCTGAGTATGTAGTTTTTGACCTTATCTGGAACCTCCCATCTGAAAATTTGAAAATTCCAAAAAAATCCGTGCAAAATCTTGATGACCCCAATCTCTTGTTTTGTACGTTTTTTCAACGTGTCTTGACATCCAATGTATCCATGCAAAGTTTGGTGAAGATCTGAGTATGTCGTTTTTGACCTTATCTGGAACCTCCCATTTGAAAATTTGAAAATTCTTAAAAAATTCGTCGAAAATCTTGATGTCTCCAATCTCTTGTTTTGTACGTTTTTTCCACGTGTCTTGACATGCAAAGTATCCCTGCAACGTTTGGTGAAGATCTGAGTATGTAGTTTTTGACCTTATCTGGAACCTCCTATCTGAAAATTTGAAAATTCTTCAAAAATTCGTCGAAAATCTTGATGTCTCCAATCTCTTGTTTTGTACGTTTTTTCCACGTGTCTTGACATCCAATGTATCCCTGCAATGTTTGGTGGAGATCTGAGTATGTAGTTTTTGACCTTATCTGGGACCTCCTATCAGAAAATTTGAAAATTCTTCAAAAATTCGTCCAAAATCTTGATGTCTCCAATCTCTTGTTTTGTACGTTTTTTCCACGTGTCTCGACCTCCAATGTATCCCTGCAAAGTTTGGTGAAGATCTGAGTATGTCGTTTTTGACCTTATCTGGAACATCCTTTCTGAAAA